>NC_140977.1:57773783-57851283 GCF_056783735.1 Eptatretus burgeri
CGGAAAAAAGTGGAGAACAGGAAGTACCCGGAGAAGGAAATTAAAGTAGAATGAGATTGTTGTGGAGTGAAAAAAATTAAGGTTTTAGTTTGTTTTTATTTTTTTGAAGTGAGGAGGGGAACGTTGTTGATAACGATAACGTTGAAATAACGTTGAGGTTGAAAGTACAATATTTGGGATGAATGAAGCAAATGTAGGTGTACCGGAGACAAAAGGGACCCATAATTTTCACAGCTGCTATCCGAGGAGTAGGCCTTGAACACCACAAAAACAACAAATTTGACAAATCCAGCACAAGGTATGATTTAGCATAGAAAATGTGATTTATAGTAAACACAAATAAGAACACAGGGACAAAGATACAACAAAAAAAAACACACACGACAAATCCGGTTCAGAAAACTTCGCTTTAATGAGGTGGAAGTTGCAGCTGCAGATTCGACCAACATGTGTAAAAATATCCGAACTGGAAGTTTGCATCCCAAAATATACTTTGGGTTCCTCAATGTTGACCGAGGCACCAGTCATATTATGTGTGGCCCTTGTTTTGTTTTGTTTTGTTTGCAAATGATCTATTGCTTGTAGTGGAGCTGCCCACACACACACACACACACACACACACACACACACACACACACACACACACACACACACACACACACACACACACACACACACACACACACACACACACACACACACACACACACACACACACACACACACACACACACACACCTCACATTCATAGACATACAGATTGATGATACATGAGACACAACACAGGATTGTTAGATGAGACAAACACAGCCACTGAGCTTGGGGGAAGCGTCGTCACGTCACAAACAGCACTCTGGGTACCAATGACGTCACAACAATGGTGCCAGCTTTCCTACCACATCAGCGGGGCATTTCCGATGGAGAAATATCCTCCTCCCCACGGATGCCAACCTTTGGGGGTTGTCCGTCCTCTATCCTTTTCAATGCTGAACATCAAGGAAGTAAACAGCACGTAGCATTTTTTAGTCTTTGGTATGACTTTGCCGGGATTTGAACCCCTGACCTGCCATACTCCGAGCGAACACTCGAACCATGATAGCATCATGTGTGCTGGTGCTACGTCCGAGTGTACGCGTACTATGTGTGCAGTGCAGAGCTGGCACTGAGAGCCTGCCGAGTGCTTGCGAGAGGTTCCCGGAGCGAGGGATGATGGCGAGGAGGGAGTGCGGGGTCCTCTTCGGTAGGACCTTCGCCCCATGTCACGATGCGGTAATGAAAAGTCACAAACACGCGGAACTCTCCATAATAACCACAAATTTTCTTCCAAAATCTCTGATGGAGGTTTTTCACATAAATAATAATGTGGTTACCATGGGTGTGGTAATAGTTGTGTTATTATGAATGTTGCCTGTATGGTTGTAGGTGGAGGTCTGGTGGTACTTTTCTGCCTGTATGGAGGATGTGTGCACCTGTACCCCGAGCTCTAGCAGTGGCTGCACCTGTCAGACCCTCTCGGCCTATGTCCTACTTTGCTGTCGGTTTGGGATCGTATTGGACTGGCGCTCACCACAGCTATGCCGTACGAACCTCCCCGGCACCAGCACCACTCTTCTGCTTGTGACCCCGTAGCTGGCCAACATCTAACACTGTATTTGACTCAGTACCGCTTTTGCCTACCCCTTCAGTCTACCGCATACAACCACTTTAAGCATACCATTTCAATCCACTGCAAACCACTTTATGCATACTGCTTTATGCATATTCCTTCGATCCACTGCATACAACTGTTTTGCACATACCACCTCAATTCACCGCATACTGTTTGATGCATACCGCTTCAATCTATCACATAAATTACTCGACACATACCGCTTCAATTGACTGCATACCGCTTTACGTATTCCACTTCGATCCACCGCAAACCACTTGACGCATACTGCTTTATGCATACTCCTTCAATCCACTGCATACAACTGCTTCACATCAGATGATGTCAATGGGAATCCTTGGCACATTTAGGTCAGTTTCTTTGTGAAGTGTGGTGGTGATGGTGGTGGTGATGGTAGTGGTTTCAATTTTGCTATTTGGCAAGGGTACCAACCAGCACATGCCTATTGCCGGTCCCAATTAGGTCCTGTAGAACATTCGGGGCTGACTCTTGGTATGTGAAAGCACACAGGACGGCCACCTTATTTTCTATTTCACAGATGAGCATGCTTCCTGATGCTGCACCCTCGTGTGTAAACATTGATCATTTATTTGTGAGAAAATGGCATCTTGCCTCCATTGTACATCGTTAAAAATCCCGTCCATAGCTGTTCGACCATCGTCAATTGTCTTTGCCCACTTTGTCTATCATGTAATGTCTGCCCTGAGATGTGTGCGTCTTTCCATGACATCTTATCTTCTTTGCAGCTTTTGACTGTGACTACTTCTCCAGAGGTATGACCATCACACACCTTTTTTCGAATCATACATAGCAAGCACTCTCACTGGTGTTAAGATGTCACACTCACAAGGGGTCGCTCTTTCTCACACAATGGTTCTGATCCCGCTGTGTGACTTCACGCCTTCAAAATTCCATTGAACTTCATGTTCTCAAACACACATTTAGGTTTTCCTTAAGCTCGTTCAGTGATTGCTCATCTTGTATGGCTGGTATTACTTTTTAAACTCCAATTTGTACTTTTTAATCAAATCTATTATATATATATATATATATATATATATATATATATATATATATATATATATATATATATATATATATATATATATATATATATATATATATATATATATATATATATATATATATATATATACAGTACATATATGGGCTAAGAAACATGGGCTAAGAAAGTCTTTTCCATTGTGTTTGAGTTATACATGTCTACAAGTTAATTGTCCCGTGTTCGCGGTTAACCACCTCTGCCACCGAAGGTGGAAGGACGTTATGTTTTCACCCCTGTTTATTGGGTAGTCGATCTAGTCGAAAAAAAAAATAATAACAATTTTTTTTTGAGATTTGTACTATCCTTATTATCAGTATTTAAAATGGCGATTTCAGTTAATATAATGGTGATTTCGATGAAACTTGGTTGGTAGGTTCATACCATGACCTAGTTGTGTGCAAATGAGAACCGTTGTTATGGACACCACCGTTGCCTCGCAACGGGACTTTGAAATTTTTGAAAAATCATAAAAAAAAATTTTTTTCGAAAATCAAAAATCGGGCCACGAGCGACTGTGGGCAGTACATTCAGCCATATTGTCAAAAATTTTCAGCCGGATCCTATGAATACTGTCGGAGAAGATAGACTTTGAATGAACCCTGGTCGAAAACAATAAAAAAACGAAGTTCGTTATATCTCAGAGACTATGAGTCAGATATACATGAAACTGGTATGGTCGGTTCATGGTATGTTCTAGTTATGTGTGAGAAAGAACCGTTGCTATGGACCCCTCCGTTGCCTAGCAACGGCCGAAAAACCTCTAAATGTGGGGGTATTTTAACGAAAAAACAATCTGCAGCATTAACCCTTGAAGCTAGAATCATGAATTTTCTTGTGCTTAATCCTCAGGTCATTCCCCATCGAACGGGCCCATCGCGTCAGGTTCTATTGGGTAGTCGACTACCCATGTCCGCCTACCGGCTTGTCTGTCTGTCTGTTTGTCTGTTTGTGTGCAGGATATCTCAAAAAAACAATCCAGGGTCATTCCATGTCAAATCATCAAAGAATCTGCCGTCATCTCTCAGATTTTTGTAAAACTTTGGGAACCAATTGGGACCCATGAAAAACGGCAAGAACTCAAATATTTTTGCTAACAGCCTCTTAATTAGTGAGATACAGACTAACGAACTTTTGACTAACACGATGTCGCGAATTCAAATGGCCATATCTCTAAAAGTATAACACCGAGAGAGCTGGTTTTGGTGTCATTTTAAAGGTATTTTCATGCCCTATGAATTTGTCTGGGCAACATTTTCCTACCTCCAACCACAAAAAAGTTATCACAGAATATAAACTTCAATCGTGAATCCCCAAAAAATGTATCCTTCAAATTTCCTCAAATTCATCCCAAAGGTACCTTATGATGTCAAGAAGCTTCCACATAAATTTTGTGATGGCCACTCCAATAGTTTCTGAGATATGAGCAATAATGTACATGTATGTATGGCATATAGGTTCGAAAATCAGCATTTGTAATGTATATAACAATCAATAAGTGAGTTCAAGTACACAGTGTTCACTAACCTGACTTAGGCTTTCAATTTCCTCTTCAATGCAGCAACAGCAGCACTTGTTTCTTCCCCTCAGGCCCAGTTGAAAATGAAAGTATATGATACTTCAAAGCAATTGATGGTCGTTCCCTGTGTTCCCTGTCATGGCTAGGTTAGAATGATTGTATAATACATTACAAATGCTGATTTTCGAACCTATATGCCATACGTACATGTACATTATTGCTCATATCTCAGAAACTATTGGAGTGCCCATCACAAAATTTATGTGGAAGCTTCTTGACATCATCAGGTACCTCTTGGATGAATTTGAGGAAATTTGAAGGATACATTTTTTGGGGATTCACGATTGAAGTTTATATTTTGTGATAACTTTTTTGTGGTTGGAGGTAGGAAAATGTTGCACAGACAAATTCATGGGCATGAAAATACCTTTAAAATGACACCAAAACCAGCTCTCGAGGTGTTATACTTTTAGAGATATGGCCATTTGAATTTGCGACGTCGTGCTAATTAGTCCAAAGTTCGTTAGTCTGTATCTCACTAATTAAGAGGCTGTTAGCAAAAATATTTGAGTTCTTGCCGTTTTTCATGGGTCCCAATTGGTTCCCAAAGTTTTACAAAAATCTGAGAGATGACGGCAGATTCTTTGATGATTTGACATGGAATGACCCTCCAGATTAAATTTTGTGGACAGGTTGGGTGTGTGACAAGGGTGAACTGATTAGATTTTGGTGAAGATCCGAATCTGGATACTATAATTTTTTTAAGTGATTCTTCACCATTGAGAGATCAGGCAAAAAGCGATATTTAGCACAATATCTCAAAAAGTTTGAGACGGATTCGGACGAAACTTGGTGGACATGGGTGTGTGACAAGGACAAATTTATTTAGTTTTGGTGAAGATCCGAATCCAGATCCAGATATGAGAATTTTTTGATTTTTAATCAAAAATGTATTGCACGTGATATGTTCTCACGGATCAGGCATTGCATGACAGAGGTATGCGCTCCACCCAGTGCCCTTCTAGTTATTTTCTGTTTTGCTCCTCATTGTCCACCATTTTGATTTTTGTTTGCACCTCCATTGCTCAGAGCTTGGTCGTGGTCCTTACCACCTCGTGAGCCCACGAGGAAGTGTGGTCGCTCTGAACACCACCAGCTGTTCGGTGTATCCCCACGGACACCAGGAACGATTAGAGCCGAGGGCTCTCGCTCTCATGCTTACACCTCCCCTTTACCAAGGGCCTCCCGTTGGTACACTAGCGTTTTCTCACATTGCTTGTTGCTTCGTAAAGCGGTGCTTGATCTTTGCATTGAATTCCTGAGGACAAACATATCGCAGTCCAGTGAATATACATAAAACCAGCATATGTAATACATCTGCGTATATAATATGTAGATGGTAGCTCATCCTGAGAGACAAGCATGTTGGGTGAAACGTATGGACATTTCCAATGTGTGTGTTCACAGCCAGCGTTGTTGCTGTGTCCATGGAGTGGGCAGAACGACCAAACTATTTCCTGTGCTTGAAGGCAGATGGATCGCTGAATGTTGAACGCTGGAGGGCGGACAGATGGTTCCGTCAGCAGTCGACCTTCTTGGAGTGGCCTCAAGGCCAACAAGAGGTGTCCGCACCTCATCTGCTGTGTCCTCATCCTTCCATCAGTGTCCTCGTCATCCTTCCATCAGTGTTTTCATCTTTTGAACTCGCTCATATCAATCATTTCATTCTCATTACTTTTCCTTCTTTCCCTTTTCACATCTTCTGCACCAGTCATTCTTTCTCACTGACCTGTCAATCCATCTTTTCAATCTTTTGTGAGTTTATCATCACAAGATGAAACTATAGATTTCATAGAACACCTTACCCCACAAAGTCTTGAGAAAAAGGACATGGGACTTCATTTTAACTTGGACGTGGGACTTTCATGGAAACAGTTTATTGGAAGAAGAAGAATCTCGAATCTCCCCCACCCTGAGAGTGTGGGTGGCAAATTTGATTGGTCGATATGACGTTAAGTTTTGCTAAACTGGAGGTTTTTGGAAGTGCAAAAAAGGTGATTTGTGTTCTCCAGTGATCAAATAAAGTACTCAATTGAAATAAAATTAAAGTTTCAAAAACTGTAGACGGGGAAAAAAATCCCCCCCCCCCATTAAATCAGAAGTTTACCGCTGCTGATGTACCCTCTTTTACACCACGTTATTTAACACGTTACATTAGTTATTCGTGCCTGTTGTTTGTGTCCTTTATGACATCCCTAAAAACAGGAAGTTTCCTGTTTGGAATGATTTTCAATGTTTTTTGACTGCCAGACAGGCAGACAGACCAAGACAGTTACCTTACTCCTCTGTGTGCATGCTATATAACGATGAGACTCCGTCCAATTTTCCAGATTTAGAGCCAAAGTACTGCTAAACCACAGGTTCATGTTCTAATTTATGTTCCCATTCGTGTTCTACAGTTTTCAACATGTAGAATTAAATTAAAACTAGAACAGCCCTTGTAGAATGCATCATCTCACCTCGCGTGTTCATTCTGAGCAAAAATACCGTCGTTAACTGAACACGCTACTATTATGGTCCATATATCCATATCATCCATGCACCCGATTATGTTACATGCATTGCCATGATCTGTAGCTTTATTGGTTATTGATTGATTATCAGGATATTTAACGACCACTTTTGTGCACATTCAGGCTTAATTGTGTCAATGAAGTTGAATTCCCATAACCATAATCCCCGTGGCTAGTCGATCACATGTATGAAGTTTTGCATCGATCTGTTGAGCGGTTCTCAAGGAGAAGATTTATTACGTTTTTATTTTCAATCCATTATAGCTGTCAGACCATGTGACTGATGTCATAAATTTAATTCTTCACTCACATCGGGTCGTAAATCGGATACATGAAGTTTCAGATTTTTCCGTTAAGGATTTCGAGTCCACCAATTGTGGCTGGAATACCATTTCACTGATGATGTCATCGTTATCACCTTATATACCCCATGGGGAGTTGGAGACATTTGCCAAGTTTCAATTTTTTTCGTTGAATGGTTTCAGAGAAAATGATGTCCAAATTTTTCCCCTTTGATCCAAGATGACTGCCACACCATTTTACATATGACGTCAGAGTTAGCAATAAAATATTCTCTGTGGGGAGCACTCCTATGTTTCAAGTTTCGCAGACGCACACACACACACACACACACACACACACACACACACACACACACACACACACACACACACACACACACACACACACACACACACACGATAGAACTATCTGCCATCTGTGAACATAAAACGGGGGAATGGAGAGTCAAATTGTACGTGGGATATTGTGCTGCAGCATTGATTTTGAAAGTTTATAATGTTTGGAGAGGTCATTCCTCCATACTGGATTATGGAGACTGATGCTGGGTCATTGTGTTTTGTGGAGTTCCAAAGACCTTCCATAAGGGAAGGTATGAAACGAATATGACATTGATGCATATGATCACATTTGTACCCGGTTTTGCTGATCGCGATGATTTGGGTGTCCTGAGACCTTCCCTTGCAATGATGAGTCAGGCAGCAACGGTCGACTGGACCACCATGTGCAGGTCGACTGCTGGAAGAGGTCCATCGAGTACAGTGGGCACAGAGCGCAGTGGAAACTGGCAATGTTGAGATGGATCACTCTTTCATCTTGATTCATGTCTTTGTAGAACCTGAAGGTGTTCGAGTCGATCTCTCGACCGGGATTCATCCTGCAGGACACGGGACAAACGCTGGAAGCCAGACAAACGGGTCACACGCATGATGGCTGGCAAGTGGCCGCTTTCCGGCTCGATGGTACGTCACAACGGTCTATCGGTTTGAGCACCGTCAGTCAATAGTATACAGTATGTAGAAAACAGGATTGTTATTTCCCAATTGTATTCCGATATAAATATCCATAACAAGTGTTTATATTGCAATAGAAAGGATGGAGAGTGATGTCCTCGATACCTTGTCCAAACCACTATTCCCTTCTCCAAGAGTGCATGTGTTTATGCAATGGAATACTCGTGTTGGTTTGCACCAGTGGACGAGTTGATTGATTTTATCAACTGAAAGCCAGTGACAGTATGTTAACCACCCGGAGAAGCAAGAGGAGTGGGTGACGTTTCGAGGGAGAAGGACTAACACCAAAAATGAACATGCACCTCACTACCCACAGCAGTTAACATACTGTCATCCGCATTCAAGTTGATGAAATCCGTTACAGGGGTTTATGAATCCGACCTTGCAATGTGATGAACCTTCAAATCCATACGGTCCCAACGGGAGTATTTAAACTCACAAACCTTTTGGTTACCAATCCAATGTCCTCATCACGAGGCCTTCATCGTGCCCGATGTAACATGACGCATGTAAAAGTACACTAATGACTCATGATGTCCTTGTACTACATGTAATGTATGTGCAGACTCCTCCATCATCCCATGACACTGCAAGGAAAGATTGATATTGTAAACGTGAACAGATAAACTATGGAATTAAATAGCGAAGGCGTTTGATCACTTTTAATGAGCAGACGAAATAGAGGGATTGAACAAACACAGGAAGGGATTATTGTATACATGAAAGCAAAGAGAAGTAGAAGTAAACAAATCTCAGGCTGAACCTGGCAGGTGGGATGTTTTGGCGCAAAGGGAATCGTTTGTTTTTGTGGTTTTTGGTGAAAAATTTTTCTGGAAGCACATTTTGATGTCAGGAGTGGGATTAAGGACTGAAATGAAAATGACTGAAAGTTGTGGTTTATTTTACACCTAACCATTCCTTCGAGTGTAGAGATGGGAAGGGCTCTCAAGTGTATGGGGGGGAAATGGTTCCGTTGAAGCGAGTAATGGATGAGGCACGAGTTAACGGTTTAACATGCACATAACATGGAGCCCGAGGAAGATGAATCAAAATGTTGTCCCTCCATGGATCAGAGAAACACGAGTGATTGAAGTGTTGATTTGCCTGCTTGATCTCCAATAAAAAAAAGCCTATAAAATTGAACAATGATGCCCGGGGTGAACAACTCATGCAGGCAGGGACGAGATTGAAACAGATTGATCACGTGATGCTTTGCAAACCCATGTAAATCGTTTTGCACAATCACTTCTGGGTGGTGGTCTGTGGTAGAAGACCCTGGAGATCTCTCTCTCTCTCTCTCTCTCTCTCTCTCCCTCTCTCTCCTTCCTCGCTTCCCCCTCCCCTCCACCTCTTTTATCCCTGCACACAAGCGATAGTGTTGAAGCCCGTGTAGGATTTTTTTGTTAGTGATTGTGTGCCTAATTGGAATGCCGAGAGCTGTGAAGAGCGTGTCTGCCCTCCCTGGGGTGCGCAGTGAGAGGACTGGAGACGCGGGTGATCATAAGGTGGAAGACACAGACAAAGAGAGGACGAGGTTGAAGGGAGGGTGGGATATCAGGACGTCAATGTAAAGATGGTGAGACGAGTAGACAGAAAGCGGTGAGGATTGTGTAGGGAGACTAAAACAAATAGGGATGAGGATTAAGTTGAAGGTTTTGTGAGAGTCACATGGCGGTGCTGTACTCGACATGATGCAGCTGTTTGCTGGCACGTGCCCCACTCTTTGCCTGGCACGCTCCTGCACTCCTTCACACCATCCCGGTCTCTGCTGCACCTGCCCTTGCACAGCTGCAGATTTTATAACCGATGAAATGTGTCAAAAGTACCCGCTGATCCCCGAAAGATTGTATGTGGTTCTAACCCGAAATAACGCGTCCACATGCGCACGCGAACACGAAATCGTCAAAACTTATGAAAATTCCGCATGTTTACACGTGTGTCTGTGTGTGTGAATGGGACCCATGGCTGAGGACGTGGACTGCCAGTTTGGAGAGGTTCTAGGTTAACAGGGTCGAAACCACTGTGAAGAATGCAGCCCGGCTGATGATCCCGGCAGTTGGAGAATGGGTCGCTTGTTTTA
Source organism: Eptatretus burgeri (assembly GCF_056783735.1). Lineage (NCBI taxonomy): Eukaryota > Metazoa > Chordata > Myxini > Myxiniformes > Myxinidae > Eptatretus > Eptatretus burgeri. Next base: position 57,784,001 of record NC_140977.1, read on the forward strand.
CAAGTTCATAAAGTTGTTATTTTTTTTTTTTTGGCGTAAAACTATTTAAATAGCAGTTACTGTTCAAAATATGATTATAACGGTTATGAGGAACAGCGTTATGGGAAAAATGGTGTTTGTTGTGTTTGTGCAACACAAACACCTGACATTGAATCATGAAACAAGGCCATCCTTTAGTTTGGATGATGAAGACAATTGTGTCGCACCATTTAAACTTTCCTTTCACTGGATTATTTTGTGTCATTTATTTCAATCACAATGACTCCTTGTGCTGTGAACGACTCTTATCGTATCCACACTGATGGTATTACCAATGTCCATTGTACGATATCCAAATTATCTGTTTCCACCCAACCTATGAAGAGTGAGACAGTTACCTTAAGACAACGATTCAGTGCCAGGTTGTGTTTTCAGATGGGATGGAGGGATATCTCGGGTTGACATCGTGCATCATCTGATCTTTATAGTCTGGCGTTGATCCACTCATGGTCAGACATAACGAATGTCGTGATGAATCACCAATGTGAGGCGAGGTGTTGCATTTCAGAACATATTGTCCTTTCGTCGAGGACCAAAAGCTGGCTCTCCCATCTGTTTTCAGGTTGTACACGTTAAAATTCATACTGTATCTCTCCGAAACGGTTAGCCATTGCTCGCTGGTGCTATACCCAGATTTTCTTGGAGTTAACTCCTTGTAAGTCAGTATGGCTCTTTGGGTTGTGGATATATGGCACATGCATGATGGGCCAAGTGGTATTTTCTTGCAAGCAAACTTGTGCAAAACTATTTCATGAAATATGAACTGAAAGGCATCGACCAGTGACGTCAATAAGTTCGCAAGATGAATTTTAGTCCAAGTTTGAAAATATGGACTCAGTAGTCCTGGCCTGAAGTATGACTGATGATGAGGTTTCCCACAAATGGTCCTCCGAGAACATCTGCACTCTCATCCTTGAACGTATGCCCGATTTGGTATTATTTATTTCTTTGTTCTTCTTCAGTCCATCTCAGAAGGTCACTCCCCTTATTGTGGAACAGAACAAGTCATCCAAATACACAGATGGTGACAAAATGGACCCCCATCCCCCTTCCCCAAAACTACGGACTAATTGGCCTCTCTTCCACAATCATCAAGGTGACTGAATGAATAATAGCAACAGACCTCACTCAAGTCCCATCTCATCTTCAGCTATTTAATCTTCGATTGCCAGATTGGCTTCTGTCCTGGCGACATTACTCTGGACATTCTCCTCGAACTCGATATAATGGATGGACAATGAACTTCGCTCAAGAGCTCATAGTAGTCTCATCAGGCATTCTTCATACATTCAACAGTCTGTTCAGCCATGCTCACTCTGCTCACTAACCTATCTGCCACTGGCATCCAGCTGGCATCCAGAATGAAGAATTCAAATGGTTGCTGTATTTCCATTTCCTCCATCATTTAATACAAGTAGCACGTTGCCCTGGATAGGACAAACTGCTGCGAACTGTCCTACGCTGACCACGTCTCCAAGCTGACCCTCAAGGCCATGTTTTACCTTGGTGTCCTTTAAAGAGTTACTGAACAAATTGGTAAATGGTCTTGTTGCAATATAGCAAACAGCATTAAGGGAGAGCATGGCATCCCGTTCACCTTCACTTTGACCTTGACATTGGGAATACGGTCATCCAAGTGGGCGGGCCTCAGGCCGAGTTGTAGCGACCTTCAGACATCTGTGTCGTGTATAACAGCCGGCACGCCTGGCCCGCACGCAGGGCAGCACGCCAAAACTCATTCCAAAACTTCAAACTCTAAACTCCAAACTCTGCTCCAATTCCCTTCCCCTGGGTCGTCATTCCACGACATCCTATATCCTCTGGAGTTTGGGGCTTCGTTCAGCCCCCGCACAACCGTCTGTTACCTCCACCCATGATCCCTCATGGGGGTTTCTGTAGTTTGGGGTTCGAACCTCGTTCCTTTGAAGATTGCTGCTGTTTATGGGAAAAGGCTATATCGGCTTTCTACCGATGATAACAGGATTGCAGGCGTTGGGCTCTTGGTAGGGGTTTTGTTGATAGAGGGGGAAATAGGAGCATTGGGAATGAAGGAGTGGTGGGGTGCTGAATATATATATATATATATATATATATATATATATATATATATATATATATATATATATATATATATATATATATATATATATATATATATATATATATATATATATATATATGATCTACCATATATAACACAATGTGTATTTGTTAGTGTGATGAGTATCCTCCTTCAAAAGGACGATTTACGAAGCGTTTTAAAGGCCAATCTTTTAACACGACTGTGTGTTCACTATGGTCTATTTTTCAGAATAAGAAAAACTCGAAAAACGACTTCTATTAAAGAGTAATTACGTCTCTTATTTTGGAAATGTAGACGGTGACTTGCAACCGGGCCTCAATGGCGGTGTACAGAAGCGTTTACAAAAATAACAATAAATACAAGGCGCAGGGAGGTGAAATACACTGCACGTGATGTGTAACGCACACAGAGTAAAATGAGTGTTACATACGTGCGATGCTAATAAATAAATAAGATGTCAGCACACCGAACTTTAGGCCGAGGCTTCAGGCTTTGGCACGCTCACGAGGCTGTGCCCTCAAAATGAAAGGTCCCAGAAGATAAAGAAAATAGGCTCACATTTGTACATGTAGTGTTTTACAATAACACTTTTTCTTGCTACAAAACATCATATTCTTCCAGTTTCTGAACATTTCGAATAAAATAATTACAACCCATCATTTTTGATGGACTTTTATACTAGTATGTATGTATATATATATATATATATATATATATATATATATATATATATATATATATATATATATATATATATATATATATATATATATATTTCAGAAGGTGCACTGGATCCCTCCAAGGTCTCAAAGTATCCACCGTCACGTGTGTGTGTGTGTGTGTGTGTGTGTGTGTGTGTGTGTGTGTGTGTGTGTGTGTGTGTGTGTGTGTGTGTGTGTGTGTGTGTGTGTGTGACTTTGATTGGTATCTACATATGTGGGTTTCAGAAAGTGGAAAGGAGTCCTCCCAGGGTGGGCTCAAAGTGTCCACCCTCATTTCAGTAAGGGGTCACAATTCACGGACCAAACTGTGAAGTTTTCTGTTTTCAAAGTTTTGTGCCGAGGGCTCTCTTCAGGATCGTTATCAGCCCAGGACGGTTTTCAACTGTAGTTCGTTTGTAGTGATATTCCCAGGGATGTTTTTAAATATCTCTGTGAGGTTCTTATTCATCATTCCCGTGAGGTTTTTCGTCATCACTGGTACAACTTTGTTATTCTTCAGTTTCCAGGATCTTTTCAATTCATGCTTGAGGTCTTGGTATTTGGTCATTTTCTTGATTTCTGCATCGTTTAGTCCAAAATCACTGGTATTAACACCTCAATTAGCAATGCCTTCTTCTCTCTTTTTTTTTTTTTTGCACCAAAGTATGATATCTGGTCACAATGCTTTGTTTTCGATGTTCACGCTCAATGGGATCATAAGGTTGTACGTGAGCGCTACTTCAATGTTTTCAGTGATTGGTTTTGGTTCATTTTCCCACAAATTTTCTGGAATTGGAATATCAAAGTTTTTGCATATGTGCCAGCGGATTACTTTACAAACTCTGTTGTGTTATTGTGTGTACAGCTGTTCTGACACGTTTTTTTTATCTTTTATTTTCATTTTTGGTCATTAAGTGGTTGGTATTATCCATCATTTTTCACATTAAAAGATTCTTCAAAACAAAGTTGTAACGATGTTCTACTTCCCAATCATGCCAACCTAATTCTGGCGCGTTTCGACCACTCCACAGGACATTCTCACAGCCAAAGTTGAAATAATAAACATGTATAAAAAAAATACCTGTTATGAAGAAAATGTAATTGTTTGATCTAATATTGAACTCTGTCGAGAGGACTTTAAAATAACAGCTCAAGGATTAAAAAGAAAGCTCAATGAATGAACAGTATAACCCTTTTATTGACAATTGACCCTTTGATTCACCATGGTATCCTTTGGTTGACATTGACCCTTTGACCTTCTTTGAGGACATTGTAAGCTCCGTGGTTGATTTAAGTTTGTGGAAGAGGTTGCGCTTAACCCTGTGAACCTTGAGCTCCCTGGACTTTTGTCTCCCCCACCCTGGGTTCCCTGGAGAAAAATCCGGCTGCTCAGGTATATGGAGGTTTGAATAGCGGCAGGTAAACCAGCCTCTCAGGTATATGGAAGTTTGGTAAAATGGCCTCCAGGGTTTAAAGAGTTAAAGGAATAAAAAAGGTCGTGAAATTACATTGACGAACCATCAATGAAAATACATGAATTGTTCATATTGGTACGTGCTTCAGTCTCGAAAGAGTTTGCGTGGATTGCAGATGCTCAGTTGAGCATCCCGATACAGCCGCACTGCGGTTGGCAGTACAAGCCCTGCTCAAGGCCTTGCCTGAAGTCCTGCCGCTATCTGCGTGGCACTCCCTGCGAAGGCCTGCCCAGGTCCATTTCCTCCTTTTTCCTTTCCCTTTCTGTTTGTTATTATTTTTGTTTCTTTCTCTTTATTTCTTTTTCTCTCTTTTGTCTCCTTTCCTCTCAACTTCCTTGTTTCCTCATCCCGCTTTCTACTCCTGTTACGACAGCATTGAGGGCTGTTTCCTGGAGTGTGCAGAAGGCACCGTGTTTGACGAGATCACGCGAAGATGCGTCTATCCTGCTGATTGTAAGTATCATCATAATATAATTTACACTCAAATAAAGGTTAAATTTACAGTACAGGGATTGTTTCTGGATTGTAAACAAATTCAAAGTATCCTGGATCTTTCTTTATTGCAATTTCTCTCAGGAGGTCATGTTCTGCATCTTGACATTGGCTTTTATATTTTTAGGCATTGTCCTCTCTGTGACACCAAGGACCACTTTTCCAACAACCACTTCTGCTACCTTAGCCTTAATCTCACCAACAACCATTCCAGTAATGAGGAATGCTACCTCCAGCCCAGTCGCTCCACTGCCAATTTCTCTTCAACCAGCATCATCCTTTACTCAAGAACCTGCTCGTATGATGGCTCCATCTCTGTCAGCAACTCGAGCAATGCTCGTGTCTTCAGCTACTTCAATGTATCAACCCTCTCTGGTTACTACAATGTCTCTCATTCCACCTCTGACAACCACTGCAGAAACATCAGAGGCAGTCGCTTCTGCTTCAGGCACAACATCCATGCTTCCCCCTAAAACGACTGACGCTGTAACTTTACCGGATGCTCATATAACTCGAGGAAAGGTCTCACCACTGCCTGAAAGAAAGGTCCCAGTGTTTACCTCTGTCACCACTCTGGAGGAAAGTACACCAAGCACGATCAGAGCTGCAGACTTGAAAATAATAAAGCAGACTACCTCCCCCTGGATGCAATTGGCCAGCACATCTGGTGCAGCAGATGCCACAGCAGGAAAAGCTTCCGAGTTTGTAGAAAAAATGACAGATGTAGAAGATAAGAAAGTGAGACACTTGACTGTAGAACCTGGCATGGAGTTTCCTCGCACATCAAAAGTAACGGTGTTATCTTTACAGCCACGCACAACGGTTTCTCCACATCCATTCTTCAAAGTTCCAACGCTCGAAGATGTTGATACAACTTCTGAAAGGCCAACAGTTGCAAGTGTCACAGTCAGCACAGAAACAAGTGCCGCAACTGAGGTTAGGACAATAACGGAAAAGAAGTATCCTGTTGGGAACACAACGTTAGTTGAAATGAAAACAGGCAAACAAACCACAACGAAGGAAAACCTAACGGAAGCATTCATAAAACTTATCGAACCATCAACACTGTGGCCAAAAACTCAATTTGAAACCACCATTCCATCAAGTCCTGATGAGACGCCATCTCCAGCAGAAAGTTTGAGACCTGCTATGGTTCTGAAAACAACAACAATAACTACAGAAATGGACCTGGCAGCATCATCACTGCATACCACTGTCATCGGCACAATGGCAATCTCACGTCGGCCTACCTCAGTTCAACTTCCTATTGACATTTCCAAAGATACAGATATTAATGCTTCAACCACAGCCACATCAAAACCCCTAGTAGCAACCCCAACAACATTCACAGCAGATTTCCCAAAGGTCACAATTCCATTAGCAACAACCAGAGCAGCCACAGGTGAACTACCAACTGTGACATGGTCAGTTGAACGTGAACCTTTAACAAAAACAACCAGAATGACATCGACTGCAACCGTGACATCATTGGCAGATACAACAAAGCTAAAGCCAATTACAGAACCAACTAAAAAGATGGCAGACAAGGACATGACTTACATCGGAGCAACACTTGCTGAGCCGACTCAAATTGATTCAAGTGCTGAAGGAACCATGACAATCACCAAAGGAACAGCTGCAACAACAAAAGTGGAAAAAACATCCATACCACTTCCAGCAAAAGTGACAAGTTATGCACCCTCTCCAGATGAAAAAAAACCTGCAATAACAACAGAACCAGAAGTTGGTATATCACTTGATCTGGCGGTAAGTCCACTGCTTACCTCTCAAGTGGATTTGACAGTGCATAAGCAACCTCTGGAAGTTCCCGTACCTACCTCTACTCCTCGGTCTACAACAATGGCCACAATGAAGATGGGAAAGCCAACTGGTCCTTTAATGACAACTATCCTGGTGCCACCTGTTCGTGTGGTGGACAGTTTGGTAACTCCAAAAGCAACCACCATCGGTGATGAGAAAAGGCTGACGCCAATTAAAACCATTGCAATACCTTTTGTACATCTTCCAGTGTCCACCACTGATGTTCAGACGACTGTGGCTTCAGCAGCAACTCCCATACGTCACAGTACAAGTCCAAGAGATGTTGACCATTCATCAGTTTGGTCTCCAAGACGCCCCAGCACTTCAGTATCGATTGAACCTCCTAAGGCACTTATCTCGGTATCGCCTTCTGCAATTGAGGCCAACATCTCAATGACGGAGAAAGCCACAGAATGCAAGGTTGGGTTCATCATGTCTGTTTTTTTTTCCTTGTCCGTTTGTCTTTGGTTGTGTTCATTTTGGTAGATAGGCGTGATGGCTGGTTGAGTCACGTGATGTGCTTGTTGGGTGCCCACAATGAAACGGCACCAACACGGAGTACTGACTTGTTGATTGATCTTTTGCTTGGTTGTCTGATTGTCTGTGTAACAAGGTATCTTTTTGATTAAGTGATAACTAATCGTGTTTCATGTTGAACTTCCAACAAGATATTAACTTTTGTCCACAGGAGATGTATTTCAGAATGGAAGATCAGTGCTCTGGTTGGCTGTGCAGTGGCGGCCAATTTCGCCATGTGAATGCCAGGTTACACTGCCCTGCTACCCGACCGCCTCCATCCTGTGCCCTCCTTGGCCGCCCAGCCCTAAAAGGACGAGATCCTTGCTGTCCAGAATGGCAATGTCCATGTGAGCACTTGTGTGTAAGAACATATTGTTACGTTGGAGGGGGTACATATTAGGTTTATGTTAAGTTAATCTGGCCCATTTGTTCGAGTAGCTTCGACCATTTTACTGTAAATCAGGGATCTGTTACAAGAAGTTGTCCTCTGCTTATGTATGCCTTGAGGGGTGGCAGAGTTGACTTAGACATTTGGCAGGAAAGCGTTATTCGTTTTGTTCTCTCTGTGAGCCAGGTGGGGTAGCACCAGAGGGGATATATTTGGATGTGTTTGCACCCTGTGTGTGGTGTTTAAAACCTCCACGTGGTCCACGATGGATCAGGCAGCAATGTGATGGCACCACATTCACATGGCGTCACCTCGGAGGTGGCGACGCGCTCCCTCATTGGCCGGAAACAAACGGTGAGGAAGGAATGCCTGGGTACAATGAAAATGAGAGGTGACAAAAGGGGCTGTTCGTGGGGGCGGGGCCAAGTTGAGCTGGTCTGTTGGGGAGGATGGAGGTCCATTGGAGTCGGGCTTTGGACATGTGCTGTTCTCTCTTCGCTTGACTTCAGTCCTTGCTTGAGCTCCGTTTTTGCCGCTCCCTCCATGAATATCCCTGGCCACCCTATAAGCTCTTACCACTCTACGCTCTGCTCTGTTCGCCTAATGGATGATTTGCTTCTTCGCTAGTCCATGCCATTGGCTGGAGACCTGTTTTGGTAAAGCCATTCCGATTCCTCGTGCCGGTATCCTTTTTTACCATAATTTTTATTCCGTAATAACACATTTCTCATGGTGAACCACCATTGGCAAAACTCAAAACTCGTGAAGCCATTTCGACATTGCTTTGGTAAATCCCTAGGGGGTGGTGTGGGGGGGGGGCGTTAAAATTGTAACATGCTTCAAGAGACCGGTGGATTATGCATTTCCAACCAGGGTGCACAAGGGCCATTCCGCTCATCCTCACCTATCCTCAGGAGTTAATTAATTCCTAGCATGGCAGGACACATCAGCGACCCATCTACAAGACACATTGGTGTCAGGAATGGGATATTTTCAGGGTCTCTGGGTTCGAGTCTCTGAATAGGACTCTGGGTTCGAGTCGACACGACATCTGGTGTTCAAGAGCGCGATTCAGACCTAAAACCCCCAGGGAGAAATTTTGAATTCTAAATTTTTGTTCCTAAAGCGCATTTGAGTAACACAAGATTTAAAAGAGGATTTTTCCTATTGTACTGCGCATGGGGTAAAATAAATCATGGTCTTCAAGCAAAGTGAGGTGGCGGCCGTCCATGTATTGACGGATCATGGCACACATGTAGTGCGTTACAGAGGAGCAGCGAGTGACTTGAGATAATCTGATAAAGGAGGAGGTTGCCCAGGCACAGGAGCATCTGATAGAAGAGGTAAGGAGGTCCATCAACTATCTTCGGGAAGAGATAAGGTTGACCCAAGAGACCCTTGCCAGCAGCCATGTTTCAGCACCAGAGGCTCCTGAATTCAGTAAACAGTCATGTGGGTGTTTGATCTCTGGGCTGAATTCGCACAATGAGGGGCCAGGCGAGGTCTTTAAAATAATGGTATTCGTACCAGGATTCGGAACGGCTCCACCGAAACAGGTCTCCAGTCCATGGTTCAGACGAGCAAAGAGGCAAATCATGCAGTAGACGATGAGTGCGGAGTGCTGAGCAGCAAGAGCTTGAAAGGCAGTCAGGAAACTCAGCGGGCTTCATGTAGGGAACGGAGATAATGGAGCCCAAGCAAGGAGTGAAACTGAAGCTCAAGGGAGAACAGCACTTGTACACGCAACTCCCGACTCCAACTGATCCCCCAGCCCCGTGGGCGGTCCATTATATCAACTCCCCTGCGGTCGTGCCCACTGCACCCCAGCATCCTTTCCTCACCATCCGGACCCAGCCATTAAGGGAATGCATTGTCACCTCCGTAGTGATACCACATGAACGCTGTGTCGTTACTGGCATCGTGCGAACCATTGTGGGCTGTGTGGAGGTTTTAAATGCCACACACAGGATGCAAACTTTTCCAAAAATGTCCACTCTGGTCCGACCCCACTTGACGCTTTTGTCCACTGTGTGTATTTGTCCATTGTCCTAATACGTACCCCCCTCCAATGAATATTTATTTGTATGACCTTTTTGTTTCCACGTACCAATGAAATGCCTGTGTCTTAATTTCTGGATTGAAAACGATCAAATGTTTAATCATGCTGATGGGTTGGCTTGTTTCGTATTTACAATTGAAGTAACTGCTCATGATCCTCAGATCCCAAGTTCAAATTATATTTCCTATGCATATCTGTCCATTGTCTCCCAGTGTCCTTGTAATTGTCCTCCACCCCTCCATGTTCTCCGTCCGACCGATCATCCATCAATGTACTTTTGTGTACCCGATATTTCAAAAATGGTTGAACATTTAGCTTTCCTCTTGCAGATATCTCTGCCAAAACTATAGAAACCACATCTCTCACCTGCGATTGGTAGTGACGACCATTTAACTCTGTTTATACCATATTCTACCACAGTCAATGATTCGATCCATGATTTGTTTTTTTTTTCAAAACCTGTAAAAGTTCCACCGACTTTGACTTGTCAGAAATGGGTACATCAACGTAAATGGGACAAACGCCCTGGGAACATACATGAAGAACACAAGCCATTTGATCTGCTTGTTAACTTATTATTATTAGGACAAGCCGGTAGGCGGACATGGGTAGTCGCCTACCCAAAAGAACCTGATGCGATGGGCCCGTTCGACGGGGAACGACCTGATGATTAAGCACAAGAATATTAATGATTCTAGCTTCAAGGGTTAATGCTGCAGATTGTTTTTTCGTTAAAATACCCCCACATTTAGAGGTTTTTCGGCCGTTGCTAGGCAACAGAGGGGTCCATAGCAACGGTTCTTTCTCGCACATAACTAGGACATACCATGAACCTACCATACCAGTTTCATGTATATCTGACTCATAGTCTCTGAGATATAACGAACTTCGTTTTTTTTATTGTTTTCGACCAGGGTTTATTCAAACTCTATCTTCTCCGACAGTTTTCATAGGATCCGGCTGGAAATTTTTGACAATATGGCTGAATGGTACTGCCCACAGTCGCTCGTGGCCCGATTTTTGATTTTCGATAAAATAATGTTTTGATGTTTTTTTCAAAAATTTCAAAGTCCCGTTGCGAGGCAACGGTGGTGTCCATGGCAACAGTTCTCATTTGCACACAACTAGGTCATGGTATGAACCTACCAACCAAGTTTTATCGAAATCGCCATTGTATTAACGGAGCACTGGACCGAACAGACAGACAGACAAACATATCGACGGAAAAACTGCTAATAAGGGTAGAACAAATTTCAAAAAAAAAAAATTTTTAATATTTTTTTTTTCGACTGGATCGACTACCCAACAAGAGGAAAAGTGAACTGTCAAGCAGATGAAGGGCTCAAAGATTGAAACCTCAAAGATGATGGAAACATGACACCGCGATTATTAATGTTCACGTCGAGAAAGATCACATTTATGATGTTTGTCTTTATGGTTTGCCAACTGTCTAATAGATTGTGGTGTGCCTAGGCCTCTGCTCTTTGCACTCTGACCTTCAGCTGCTAACCTTTGATGGCAATGCTCTCTACCTGGGCACGGAGGGAGATTTTCTGCTGGCCAAGCATGCTGGGGATTCCTTAACCGCCCATCTCGCCCCATGTCCCAGCCTCACGGAGGTTCGATCATTGGCCCTGCTTGTGCTTTAGATTGCATGACTGTGTCTGTGTTAATACCAGGAACCCGGTCCCTGTACACTCTGGTTAGGATTGCATGATTTGTCTGCAAGCTGCCTTGTACACTGCGGTCACTGGGTGGAGCGTTCGTAGTTCACAATTCTATCCGCTGCTGTGCGACTCTTTATTAGGCCAAATCTGGTTCTGCTCCACTCTGCCTCATGGCCATGAACATCACTGATGGAAGCCACTCACTGCTGGTGAAACATTTTGAGCGAAAGGTATGTCTAATGATCGATGTATAAAGAAATGTATTATTTGTAATTTGTCTCTGGCTTCGTCCTCTGTGTCACTGATTTGTCTTTGGACCCTTCTTTCAGGTGTACCTCGATGGTCACAGAAGGCGAACACCTATAAAGGCCGGACGCTTTCAACTGTTGGACACTGGTGCTGCTTACAATCTCCACACGCCTTCAGGCCTACGCCTTGCTTGGGGACATGCCAACAACCTTGTTCTTTTGCACTCATCGAGGGACACAGGACAACCTCGTTCATTCGGACTCTGTGGTACGCATCCTGCACACACACTTCCAAAGCATTGGGTAATATGTTCAAGGTGAGCTCAATGTGTTCGTAACCTTAGTAAACACAGCTCTGCTGAAGCAACCAGTAATTGCACAGTTAATCACGATTCATTAGGCCAGGACACATATAGCAATGGCTTTCTGTTTCTTCTCCCTTAAACCTGTCTTTCTCCCAATTACCGTTCTGCCTCTTTTTTCCATCCTTTTTCTTCCGAACTAGGACATTGTGATGGGAACCCATACGATGATCTCTCCTTCCCTAATGGCTCCGTTCTCTCTGCGTTTGATGACCCCTTATCTCTCTTGCTGGCTTGGCGAGCACTGCCACAGCCATCCATCCACCCATCAGAGCCTCAACTCCTTACATCTCATCCACTGGAACATCGACCACATACTTCTCCTCTTCCAGAACTTCCACCCTTGACCTCTCCTCCACCAGAACCTGAACCTCATACCTCTCCTTTACAGGATATTCAACCTTTGACTGTGCATCCACCAAAACTTCAAATGCTAACATCTCACCCAACAGAACTTCAATTTCTAACCTCTCTTCCAGTGGAGATGCGGCCCCTGACCTCTCATACACCAAAGATTCAAGTCATTACATCTCATCCACCAGACCTTCAACGTCTAACTTCCCATACTCCTAAACCCGAACCTCTAACTCCTCAGGTACTTAAACCCCTGCCCTTAACTCATTATCCATTGAAGGTTTGGCCAATGACTCCCATTACTCGCAAACCTGAGCTCCCTGAACCGCTTTTGAGCGAAGAACTCGACCGGTGGACACCATCTGCTTGTGCAGAGTGGTTCTCCTCTTCACATTGGGATGAGTGCAGAAATAAGGTGAATGATTGTACTTTCTGCAATGCCTTTCCATCACAACTTTGTAGTAATGTAAGTGCCGCAATAATCATGACAATGAAAGTTACATTGTGGTGGTTTCTGCTGTTTTATTCTAGATATCCACTGAGATGTTCTGCAATCTATGGATGAGTCAGCGACCAGGTCAGCAAACACCTTGTTCCACAATGACTGCCTTTGCTGCAGCATGTGCTCGGCATGGCATCTGTGTTGACTGGCGCTCCAAGCACCAATGCTGTGAGCACCGATTTATCTCGTGGTTTCTCCATCTCTTCCATGTTCTGGATTTTTCCTTACCTATTGCCGAGCATTATCCTTACTTTGGCTTTCCCTTTCTCACCCAGCTTCTCCTTTTTCTTTACGTTTCTCTTCTGGCTTACTTGTTTCCTTTCGGTTCATTTGTTTCTCCATCTGCAACTGCTCTCCAAGGTATCATTTTCTCCTAGTTTATCGATGCGGCCCATCTTTTGTAGCTCTCCACCTTTCTCAGCAAATCTATGTTTTGCTTCTCTATCTTCAACTTCTCCAACTCTTGATTTCCTCATTATTCAATTTCTATTCTTGTATTCACATTCACTGTGCCTTGAGCCATTGCATTTCTTTGATTCTCAACATCTACGTTTGGCTGAGCTTCTCATCTCAGGTGTGAAACTTTCTTGTTCAATGGTTCCCAGCATGCTGTCATCAGGAAGAGCAAGCGAGCTCTCGCTGGAACCATTGCCAAATTCCAAATTCCTGTTCTAACTACTGCTGGAAAGGCAAAGGCAAACCAGCCAGTATGACGCAAGGCTCAGAACCTGATTTGGCAGAACCAACCCTCTGTAACACACAGTATGGTACATCGGATCAGAGTGATACTCGAATCCTCATTGCACACCGCTCCTTCCCAATTCCAGATCCAGGCGATGCATGACGTCATTGCCAGGCATTGAAGGAAGTCCTCTTTTTTTTACTCCGTTTCTTTTCTTGCTTTCTTGTTTTCTTTTTCTCTCCTTTTTTTCTTTGTTACCCTCACCGAAGGAGAGGGTATTGCATTTGCGTCCATTTGTTACTTGCCCGAATTTTTTTTTTTTTTTGACAAGTATGTTGATCGCCTCCTTTTGTGTTTGTGTGTTTGTTTGTCTGTCCACTCGCTTCCAGCCCAAACCGCTCAACCGATCATTCTGAAATTTTCAGAGATTAATGTCACTGACCCTGCGACAGTCCCACATTGAAGGATCGTAAAATTTGGTCGATCAAAAAGGTCTACATTGGCCAATAGGCCAATTTGGGCCAAATTTTCTAAAATCCTCAATTTTCATCCAATTGACTTGAAAGTTGAACAGGATTTGCATGTCTGGTTGGTGAATTCAACCACCTCTAACTTTTGAGGTTATCTTAGGTTAAAAGGTCAACCCAAAATAGGCCAAATTTTAAAATTGCTTCTAAAATTGTCAAGTTTCATCCGATTGACTTGAAATTTGAAGACCATTTGCAGATCAGATCGCTGAATTCAAACACCTATTAATTTTTAGATCAACATAGACCAAAAGGCCAAATTGGGTCAAGTTTTCTAAAATCCTCAATTTTCATCCGATTGAATTGAAATTTGAAGACCATTTGCATTTAGGTCAGGTCAGGTATGGGAGCATGTGCCAGAACAGCACGTCGCTGCGTCCACTTTCCGCCGGTACTCCAGGGGCCTCCGTCTGGCCATCCCCCAGGCAGATGCCAGGCCCATCCCCATCTCCTTGAGATGATGGTCAACCTGTTGCAACCATGAGGCACGTGGTCGACCCACTGGCCTCCTCCACTCATGAGACTCCCTCGCTGAGAGAATCTGGTGAGCAGGATCAGAGTCAGGAAAACGAGCCACATGTCCATACAGCCGCAACTGACGCTCACGGACTATGCAGGTAACAAATCTCATCCGAGTCTCTCTCAGCAACCACTCGTTGGACACAAAATCCGACCAGCGATAGCCAAGGATTCTCCGAAGAGACCTGGTACCAAAGGAATTAAGTCTCCGTCTCAGATCCTTGGTCAGAGTCCAAGTCTCGCACCCATAGAGCAAGACTGGAAGTACCAAGGACCTGAAGACTCGGACTTTCGTCCTCCCGCACAGGCACCGGCAGCGCCACACCCCATGATCCAGTGAATCCATGCCTCCCCAGGCCCGACCCAGACGTCTATTGACCTCTGACTCGCAGCCAGCAGAGACATGAATATCACTGCCAAGGTAAGTGAATCTCTCCACGACCTCAACATCCTCACCACAAACAGACACAGACAGGACAGCAGCATCCAAGATGTCACCGAAAGCCTGGATCTTAGTTTTGACCCAAGAAACCCGTAATCCCAACGGCTCCGACTCCTCATTCAGCACCTCGAGGGCCCCCAAGAGGATGTCTAAAGTCTCCGCAAAGATGACTGCATCATCTGCAAAGTCAAGGTCCGAGATCTTGACATTCCCAAATGACGCACCGCAACTTGATCTCTCCGACATCCTCCCTAGAATCCAGTCCATACAAGTGCTGAAAAGTGTGGGGGCAAGTACACATCCCTGACGAACTCCAGTAACAACTGGAAATAAGTCAGAGATGGTACCACCAAACTTCACAGCACTCTCAGTACCAGAGTAGAGTTCAGACATCAGATCGATCAGTTTTGGTGGCATCCCACGAAGACCAAGAATCCTCCAGAGGACATCCCGATTCACTGAATCGAACGCTTTACAGAGATCAACATAGGCTGCAAGCAGCCCCTGCCGAAACTCTCGTCTGCGTTCGGTGAGGACACGAAGTGCAAGGATACGGTCAATCGTTGACCTCTTTGGTGTAAAGCCTGACTGCTCTGGACGCTGGTGCTCAAGCAGATGGTGGCGAACCCTATCGAGAATTATCCGAGCAAAGACCTTGCCCGGCACTGAGAGCAGCGTCACCCCTCGGTAGTTGTTGCAGTCTTGGCGATCACCCTTCCCTTTCCAGAGAGGGACAACAAGGCCCCTCTTCCAGTCAGTTGGGATGATGCCTGTGTTCCAGGCAGAGCACAAAACTGCATGCAACGACACGAGTGCAGCATTTCCACCAGCCTTGAGAAGTTCGGCATGGATGCCACAGATCCCTGGAGCTTTGCCCCGTTTCAACTGGTTCACCGCAGCCCGTGTTTCCACAAGCGTAGGTGGACCACAGTTGATTCGAGGGTCAACAACAGGGATTGTAACACCCTTAACGTCCAACTCGACAGCTGGGGGATCAGCCTGGTACAACCGCTCAAAGTAACCAGCCCAGCGGGCCTTCACTTCAGACTCCTCTGTCAAGAGCCTACCACTCTCTACTCGAACTGTAGTGCTCCGAGGGATGGGCTTGGATGAACGTAATGCGCGAATTCCCCTGTAAGCGGGACGAGAATCACCTGTCCACAGGTGATGCTCTACCCCCTCACAGATTCCTCGCACATAGGCCTCCTTGTCCACCCTCAGTGCATGTACAGTTTTATGCCTCAGCTCCCTGAACAGCTCAGCTCTGCCATTCAGCCTGGCCCTGCGACTCTGGTCAATGGTATCCAGTGTCCCTTGAGAGACAAAATTCTTCTTTGCCCTGCAGTGAGCTCCAAGGCATCCACCGGCAACATCAAGGACGGTGGTCTTGAAGGCGCTCCACAACTCTTCAGGACACCGCAAAGTACCCAGACTCCCCAAGTGTCCACTCAGCCTGTTCGCAAACTCCTCAGCTACTCTCTCATCCCTGAGCTTGGCAACATCCAGCCTAGGCTGGGATGGTACCATTCTCCAGGATTTAAGGTGCAGCTTTGGAGTTGCTACAACAAGCCTGTGGTCAGTATTGAGGAACTGAGCACTCCGGTAGACCCTGCAGTTCTGGATCATCCTCCAACGACCGTCAATGAGGACATGGTCAATCTCCTTTGCCACACCGCCAGCGTTGGAATACCAAGTCCAGCGATGAGCTTGTCGGCGCTGAAACCATGAACCAGCCACCCTAAGTCCATGACTTCTTGCAAAGTCAAGGAACTTAGTGCCATTCTGGTTCATAGTTCCTGACCCATGGGGACCAACACACACCTCATAACCGTCCCTATCAGTTCCAGTTGATGCATTGAAATCCCCCAAGACTAGAAGTGTATCTCGTCTGGGGCACTGATCAACCACAGACTCGAGTGTGGCGTAGAATGCATCCTTCACGGTGAGATCACTCGCCTCAGTCGGAGCATAAACAGAGACCAGGGAAATGACACCTAAGGAGTGACAAATCCTTAATCTCATAATATGCTCGTTGACCGGTGTTACCTCAATTATCATTGGGGTCAGCTTATTGGACACAGCTACAGCAACTCCTTGGGTATGGTAACCATCAGAGTGACCAGACCAATAGTAGGTGTAACCACCCACCATTATCTCGCCGCAATCCGGTCTCCGAACCTCAGATAGAGCTGCAATCCCGATGTCCAAACGCTTGAGCTCAGATGATAACAGAGACAGGTGATCATCCTCTCTTAGGGATAGGACATTCCAGGCACCCACCCGAAGGGACCGCCTCAGGTTAACCCAAGGAGACCGCCGTCTGGTGGACGACACCTCAGCACCACTCCGACACACTCTCCCGCAATCTGACCCAGGGATGTTACCCCGTGGTTTCCCTCCTATCAAAGATTGGGGGTCCCGAAGGCTTTGCCCCAATCCCGTCATCCGGTGAGCTGCCCTGCGAAGGGAAGCTGCACAGGAGGTACTCCCACGGAGTGGGTTTTCAGATTTTTTTGCGTTTTTACGTTTTGCGGAATGAAGGGTTTTACGGTGGCCGGAGTGCAAATCCTGCCACCAACCTCCTAATAAGAAGTGACCCAACTGCAGGAGGACGTCCGCAGACACAGTTGGGCACTAGATATGGATGGCCGTTGGCTCACAAGGAGCTCCTCCGCCCTTTGACCTTAACTCAACCACCTATTAATTTTGAGGTCAACATAGACCGAAATTCTAAAATCTTCATTTTTCATCCGATTGAGTTGAAATTTGAAGAGCATTGGCATGTCAGGTTACCAAATTCAACCACCTATTAATTTTGTGGTAAGCATAGGCCAAAAGGTCCACATAGACCAAAATGTCAACACAGGCCAAATTTCTAAAAATTTCAAATAAAATCCAATTAACTTGAAATTTGAAGAGCATTGGCATGTCAGGTTACCAAATTCAACCACATTAATTTTGTGGTAAACATAGGCCAAAATGTCAACACAGGCCAAATTTCTAAAATTTTCAATTAAAGTCCAATTCACTTGAAATTTGAAGAGCATTTGCATATCTGGTCACTGAATTCAACCACCTACTAATTTTGAGGTAAATATTGGCCAAAAGGTCGATATCAGCCAATCTGGGCCAAATTTTCTAAATCCTCATTATTCATCCGATTGAGTTGAAATTTGAAAAGGATTTACATTTCAGATCACCGAATTCAACCACCTAATATTTTTGTGGTTACCAGAGTCGAAAAGGTCAACATAGACCAAAAGGTCAACAGAGGCCAACTTTCTAAAATCCTCAATTTTAATCAAATTAACTTGAAATTTGAAGAGCATTTTCATGTCAGGTCACTGAATTCAACTACCATTTAATTTTAAGGTCAAAAGGTCAACACAGGCCTAGCTTCTAAAATTGATAGATAGGGCCAAAAACTGAATATATCAATATATCTCAAAACAAGGTGGACGAGTGATGACAAAACAAGGTGGATGAGTTGAATAGGTGACAAGAACAAGTAGATTGGATTTTGGTTTGGATCCAGCCCATCAGTGAGATACAAAACCTGAACTGTTTGTTCCACTTGCCAGAGGTATGCGCTCCACCGACTGCCATTCTACTTTGTGCTGTTTGCCAAGTTGTCATTCTTTGAGTGATTTTTTTTCATTTGTTTGTCTGTCTGTCTGTCTATCAGCACAGAACTTTAGTGTTTTTCTCCACAACCGCTTGTCGGGTTCTTTTTCGGGTTCCTTCTTGGTCTTCCATTTCATTATGTTTGTACCATATCCTGATGCTGTGTGGACTGTGTGTGCTTCCCCACTAACAGACCTCTGGTAGCTTGTACCTGTTGCTGCGTTTTAGCCTGGGGAGTAACTGCTGAAATCTATCTGTCCGGAAACTTCCTGACATCTTTGTTCCTTTCACATTTCTTTCTAAAAAATTTTTTTCACAATTCTTTTTAGTCATTCTAATTCTTGCGCTTTCTTCTCTTTTATCTTTTACTCTCTATTCCGCTTTCTTTATATATCTCTCCAAGGAAAAGTGAATTCTTGCAGAATTTTTTTTTTTCTGTAAGGCTCACTTGGCTGCGCCTGGATGGGTTTGAGGGTGGTGGAGTAGCGGCTGAAACCCGAACACTATCCAGGTTCCTCCTGATGACTCCATCATTTCTCTTTAAATCTTCAGGTTCCTTCTTGGTCTTCCATTTCATTATTGATTATGACGTCATAGGTCACATGGTGTTGCAGCCATGTTGGAAAAAGCAGAAAAACTTTGGACTTCTGTATCTCTGAAACCACATGAAGGAAAAAATTGAAACATGGCACAAGACAAGTACTCCTCATGGGGAATAAATGTGATTTTTGATGATGTCATAAGTACCTTTGTTATGACGTCATAACTGCAGATATAGAATGCTACATCTGATTAGTATGACAATTTTTTGAGGTTCATGTAGGGATAAAATGGTCCACAGAAAAAAAAAAATTGATGACATCATCAGTCACGTGACTCGGCAGCCATAGTGTTTGAAATAAAAAAAATAAAAAAATTCAAACCCTTCAAAAATCCCTTTCTCTGAAGTGGCTGAACAGATTGAGGCAAAACTTTACCTGTATGACTGCCTATCCATGAGGAACAAAAGGCTGACACATATGATGTCATAGGTCACATGATTTGGCAGCCATATTGGATATACCCAAAAACCTAGAAAAAAATTTCTTCTCCAGAAAAACTGGGCAGATCAAGGGGAAACTTCACACAAATGTTCCCCAAGCCTTGGCGATACCAGGGTATTCACGAATAATTGTAAGTCACATTGATCTGGCAGCCATATAGGATTGAGCAAAAATCTTTAAAAAATGATCTCTCTTGAAACGGTTAATCATTCGATGTGAAACTTCAAAATTATGATCTAGCGGTGATGGGGAAAATATGTTTTAAATTTCAAACTGATTGGGCGCATTGTCTGGCAGCTAGAACTATTTATTTATTTTGATGTGGGTTCTTTTTGATTTTTTTTTTTTTGAATAAAGCTCACTTGGCTGTGCCTGGGTGGGTTAGAGTGTAGAAGCTGAAATGTGAATCCGATCCAGGTTCCTCATGACGACCTCATCTTTTCTTTTTTCTTGTTCGGGTTCCTTCTGATTACTCCAACGCAGGACTGTACCAATTTGGTCTCTAATTTGATCTGAATTTAATTAATTTTAATCCCATAGTAAATTCAATCGAATAATAATAAACGTCATGTGCCAGAGTCAGGTGTCCGATCAAAGCAGGACATCTTGGTACCGGGTCCTCACTGCCAGCAGTTATAAAGTGGCAGTTTAGTTATGTCTATTAATTATGTAACATCAGTACACAAACACCACACAAAACAACACAAACACCACCACAAGAACAAGTCCTGGCAAGGGTCTGCAGTCTTTGTTTTCTTTCTTTCTTTCTTGTTTGTCTGGGCGATATCTCAGCCATCCTTTGAGCTCGGAAGCTGAAATTTGGGAAGATAAGTGAAGATGTCTTGTACCGTCTCCTCTCTAGACCCCCTTTTACTGTGTCTGTGATCTGCCCCCCCCCCTATATTTCCTCAGGGCGTTCAAGGTCCCCCAAAAAACCCTTTCTGGTGAAACGGCCAAAATCATGAATCGCTGTTCACCTTCACTCTTTCATTCCTCTTTTTTTTCCCCACCTCTGGAATAAACTTCCACACTCTCTTCAATCCCTCTCCTCCCTCCAGCTCTTCAAAGTAGCTGTTCACCACTATCTCATATCTTCCCCCATCCAAAATTTGGATGATTTCTACCCCCGTTAATCTAACCCAAACCCACCTCCTTCAAATTCCCTGTTTTCCTTCCTGAAAGTCCCATTAGTACCATCTTGTTTACACCATGTACCCCACCCCATCCCTCTCCCTTCCACTGATCTCCTATTGTCTTTGTTCCCCACTATTTTGTGCTTCCCTCTCCCGTCCCTCTTGTCCTCTCCCTTGTTATATGTGTCTGTGTATTATCTCTAACGAGAGCCTCGACTTGGTGTACAAAAAAAAGTGCTTTGGCAAAAATGATATTTTAAAATTTTTGATTAATCAATTAATTGATTAATTTCTTAATTATTATCGATTTATGAAAACGTTTCTTTCTTTTATTTCTCATCTCGGCAATATCTCAGGCACCATTTGAACTAGGAAGCTGATATTTGGACACAACGATGAACAAGTGATTTGGCTTTCAAGGGTATTTTTGATGTATTGATTAATCAATTAATCGATTGATTATTAATTTTTCGATTAATTACTTTTATTTTCAAAAAGTTACAGATCCGGATGGAAACGGTGGCGGTTTAGGTGTGCGATTAGCCACTTGATGAAGAAATTAATTATTTTACGATTATTATTTATTTATTTTACTTATGCAATTAATAAATCAATTATTGTGCACCGCTCCCTCCCAATTCCGACTCCATGTGCTGCAGGGCGACATGTTGCATGCCAGAGGATTTGTTATATATTTATTTGGCATGGGGGCGGTGTACTTTGAATTTACCTAAACTTGTCATCCATTCTTTTTATTTCCCAGCTTTGGTTTGCCCTCCTGGCATGCTGTACAGCCCCTGCATTCAACCTGGATCATTACCATCTTGTGGTCAAACGACCGGTCAGAGCTATGCGGATGAGGATGCGGATGAGGTGGCCACTGGCTGGGAGCCAATCGGTGAGGCATGCATCTGCCGACCCGGCTTGTTGCTTCATCGTACGGACCACACCCTTTGTGTACCGAAGGAAAAATGTGGTAAGAACTTTTTTAGGTGAGAAAAGCTTAAAGAGCTGGGCAATGGGTTCTCTCTTTCAGTAGAATCAATGTAGGAACGGATAAGGAATGTTTGCATCAAGTAAAATTGATTCCAAATCCATCGATTGATTTTTGCGTGCAATGAAATGCAAGTAACGACATATTTCCATACATGATGTCATTGGTGTGCCCCCCGTTGTCAACAACGAGAGAAACTCAAGTTCATTTTGGCCTGAAAACTTGGCCTGAAAACGCGAGCTCTTTCTTTTTGGTTCTTCTGTGTGGCTCCTTTGTCCTTCTACCGCGTTTGACGGATGTTTGAGGGTATTTTGTTTTCCAGCAGATTTCCCAGACATTTTATACCCCCAGATGTTTGTACGATGTTGAGTTTTTGATCTCTTTATCCGATCGTTGTTTGGGAGTTGATTTTGATGATCTCTGTGTTTGTTACCTGACCTGCTGCCAAACTGCATTCGGCACAATTGTCAAGTCGATGGGTAGTTTTGGCCTTGATCATCATCAGAGTGATAATTGTTTCACCATTTTTTGGTTGCTCGGCTAGATTTTCATAATTTGGTGCATAAGCTTTCAGATCATCCATGTACAGCAGCTGTGAATGTACAGTGGGAGAGACCATACAGTGGGTGTGACCTTTCAGCGGGTGTGACCGTACAGCAACCACGACCCTACAGTGGGTGTGACCTTTACAGTGAGTCTGACCTTACAGTGGGTGTGACCTTACAGTGAGTGTGACCTTACTGCGAGTGTTACCTTACACCGGGTGTGACCCCACAGCAGAAGTGACCTTACAGCGGGTGTGACCGTTCAGCGGGTGTGAACCCACAGTGGGTGTAACCCCACAATGGATGTGACCCTACAGTGGGAGTCTGTGTGAAGAGGTGACGGTGTGTTAGTGTTGGTCATCTGAATTTGAATGTTGTATTGATTTTTAAATTGTGATTTTATTTTTTTTTTACATTGTTTCCTGTGCATCCACTTCACACCAAGCTGACTTCAGAAATTAATCAATTCCATTGCTTCCATTTTCAAATTGGATTCACTCACATTACTCGAGTTGAGTTATGAACACAGCAGGAAGGTTTGGTTGATTCCCGTGGGAGGTGTTCGTGCTGGGTTAAAATCCCATAAAATTGCTGTCGTATTTCTATTTGACTGTGCACATCAGAGTGCTGCATCAAGGAGCCCTTGTCTTGCAAAAGGGGCAACCACCTCTTTATTCCTTGTTGTAATCTCTCCCGGTAATCGTAATTATTTTCAAACATCTTGTGTTGTTT
The DNA here is from genome assembly GCF_056783735.1 of Eptatretus burgeri. NCBI lineage: Eukaryota > Metazoa > Chordata > Myxini > Myxiniformes > Myxinidae > Eptatretus > Eptatretus burgeri. The sequence goes on from NC_140977.1 coordinate 57,806,952, forward strand.
CCCCCCCCCCCCATGACCCTGCAGCTTGCACTGACACACAGGGTATTCCGAGAGCTGAGGGAGAAGAGTGGCAGCCCCCCTCATGCCCCTGCTGTGTGATGCACTGCCTGTCTAACGGATCCCTTCTGGTCACACACCAAGCCTGTCCGACTCCGACCAGCACCTCCTGTCCCCCTGAACGCTTCCTAGTGGCCCAGGTTTCGCCAGGGAGCTGCTGTCCTCACTATGTTTGCGGTATAGAAGGATCCCCTGATTATTTGTATTATTTCAATGTCTATGTCTATCTGTACCTCCGTGTTTTTTTATATCTCATTTATGGGTTTTTGTATACATAGTCGAGGCTCGTGGAAGAACTAGTACACTGAACAGATTAGAAAGTAATCGACAAAAACAGGACGCAAAACACGCATGTACGGAGAAGGAAACTCCAAGGAGGGAAAACTGGAAAATTAGGAGGGATTTGGGGTGGGGGGGGGAGTGGGGTTAACGAGGGTAGAAAAGGTCATGGTATTGGATTGGGGATGATCTGAGATGGCGGTGAACAGCTGCCTTGAAGACCTGAAGGGAAGAATGAGATTAAAGACAACGTGGAAGTTGATTCCACAGGTGGGAATAAAGAGGAACGAATGAGTGGAGATAAGCAGTGATCCTGGATTTCGGTAGTTTCACCAGAAGGGGGTTGATGGTGGACCGTGTAAATCCTGCAAAAACCTGGGGGTGGAAGGATTGGGGGGGGGGAGGGGGTGGGCAAAGCACGGAAAGAGCAGAGGGTGCAAGACCAGAAAGGAGGTGATAGAAGACAGGAAGACAGGGTTAGTCATGGTAATTGTATTCTTGTGCCACAGTGTGCAAGCCCTGTATGCGACGGCCAATGGTTTGTACACCTGGTCACTTCCTCCGCATCCTTCCAGCTTCTCCCAACCACTGCTGTTCTCGTTATGTCTGTGGTAAGACCTGCGTCTTTTGTAATGATAGTCCATGTGTGTTCACACCTCGGATTTTGACTACGCTATGACCAAAGCATTAAGAGGGTCCATGGTACCTGTACGCTCAGGGAATTGCTTTATCTAATTATTACTCTTCTGAATGCCATTTCTCCCTGCATACCACTTTCCTCAGAGCGTGTGGAGATGTGTATGTTCAGCCCGTCCACCATTCCTGTTCTCAGCCACAGGGCTATCCCTGTGGCCTGTTCTCTATTCGCTTGCCTTCCTGGCCACCTGCCGAGCGAGCCACTGGGCCATCCCCCCAGTCAACTGCCCGGTCGCCTATCATGCCAACCGCTCATCTCAAACAACAGCTGTGGCAGACATTGCCAGGAGGTGGTTTCATATTTTAAAAATTCTTCATGAGCATGGGGTTCGAATGGTGAAACTGGGAGAATCTCATGTATGGACAAAAACAATCATAGAAATGTAGAACCAGTTAATGGCCAAAAGGTATAACGGAACATTATTTAAAATGAGCTAAGAATATCTAAATGAAGTGTATTGGAGAGAGGTGGAGGTGATGCAGAACAGTGTTACACGATTCAAGTTTGTTATTGGTACAAGCCGAGTGTGTCGGTGAGGTGACAACTTTTGGGATCACGTATATGTACACCTGGAGAAGGGTTAAGCATGGGCTATACTTTCCTGGATCATAGGAATAACCAGGAAAACAATTCAACATCCAATACGTTTATCAAACGTGCGACGGAGGCCTCAAGACCACTCAATAATGACATCCAATGATGTCACAATTGAACGAATGTCTCAAAAGGTCAGTAAATGTGTGCAAGCACCTTTAGAACGATTGAGTGCTGCAAACCTCCTCTCTATCCCTGGAGGAAGCCACGGCAGGGAATCCAAAAGGGAGTCGTTGACATTGCTGGTGCAAAGCAGCCTTCAACTGTGCCTCCACAGGAGGGTCCATTTTCTTCAATCTACATCCAAGAATGTCCCAGCCGTGCTCGATTGGATTTAAATCAGGACTCCTTGTTTTTGCGTCAGTTCACAAGAAGTTGGTAACTGCACAAGAACGGTGTGGGTCATCTGCCATTGTCATCTATGAACGCATGTCGAGTGAGAAGTGAGGAGTTGTCAAAATGTGGAACGACGTGATCCGACGTGATCCGACTGTGGAATTTTTTTTTCACTTGTCAGCTTACCCCGTACATTGGCAAGGACCTGTTTGCAATCGTAACATGCAGCACCATGTCATCACCAAACGGGAGGGACTCCACAATGTCCTTCTTGGGTGTAGAGACTGTTCGGCCCCGCCAAACCCGAAAACGCAGCCTGTACATAGAGGGTTCTTTCATTGATGTTTGAAAGAAAATTTGAATCTGATTAAATTGGTTTTTCACAAATACTACTATTCCATCGACATACTTGACGTTTTTGTGTACATCAGTCAGTTAGGACACTATTAACCAAAATGTCAATCAGCCGAAGGGCTTTAAACACCTTTCTGGCAACTGTGGTCCCTCCCATCCACTCCATCCGCCTTCCACCCCCCCTTGGCAAAATAATGAATCCATGGACACGTTTCTGGCTCGCATGGCTGGAGTTGAGTTCTTAGCACCGAGTGAATTTATCCTAAATGTTGAGCTGGTGCAGACTGTGTTGTGGTGGGACTGTGTATTGAATAACAATGGTTATTTACTGTCGTACGATAAGAATATGCTAGTTGGGATAGGCCGTTGCACTGAGATAACATGGTGTCCTGCTCGAGGCTTACACTTGTAGTGGTTAAAAGATACCTTTACAGAGCAGCAGCAGAACAATAATCTGGTTGATACGAATTATAAGCGTGGACATTGGTGATTGGTCCTGGTGTTGCCTGGTAACATATGTGAACACTGATTTGCAGAGATTCCAGATTGTTCTGGGATGTGGGCATGACATGGGCTCAAGACTAAAGCAGAAGATGGAGGTCATATTAGAGGATAGGAGGAGAGGAGATGGAGGTGACGTGGGTAAATTGTTCTCAGGCAAAAATGCTGCAGTTTAACTATAGTACATCAGAGTTGTACTCTCATATACTACAGTAGTCTGCAGAGAATTGCTACAGAAAAGGAATGTTATTTTTTGCCTGTGTTGTAGTTGATCGTGACCTTATAATGCAGCTTTAAAATCCTCAAAATGCATCAACACGTCACAGGAGGAAGCAGCATCTCATTTGCCTTTTCAGCACCAACGATACGAAGCTCCCAGCATGCCTCCTGAGAGCTGCGGACAGTGTCGTAACATCAGCTGCATAGGCACCACTGGCAATGGTTCACGGCGGATGTGGAAGGTGTGCATGAGACGTGGGTCATCACTCGGGTCCTTTCACTAGCTTTGTTTATTGTTGGCGTTGATGTTGCTCATGCGTGTGTACATACAGGCCGGAGCGGTATGGATGCATGGATGCACGCAGTTTTCCTGCGTCGAGACCCCGGCTGGAGCGACAACCATATCCTCCCCTGTAGTCTGCCCCCCTTTCAATGCTAAGGAATGCTTACAGGTAAAATAGAGGAGCTGTGTAACTGGTTGATGTGATTTTGGTCTCCCTTTGGAGACTCGCATTTGAAGTCTCATCTGTGGTTAACGCTACAGGCCATAAATGATGCTAATGAGGCAATATGGTCCCACTCAAAGAGAAAATCTTTTACCATGGTTGTTTGGAGGGGCTTGTGTTTGGAAAACATTTTATGGGATATTTAAAAGTTTTTTTTTAAGTATTTGAGGTGGTCAGATTTGAATGTCCCATCTGAGGACATCTTCCCAATCGATGACATCCTCCCGACTGAGGACATCATTGCCTCTAAGGACATCGTCCCGACCAAGGACATTGTCCTGACCGAGAACATCGTCCCCTCTGAGGACATTGTCCCGACTGAAGACTTCGCCTCGACCGAGGACGTTGTCCCTCTCAGGAGATTGTCCGGACTGAGTACATGGTCCCGACTGAGGACATTGTCCCGATTGAGGACATCACCCTGATCGAGGACGTCGTCTCGACCGAAGACATAGTCCTGACCGAAGACTTAGTCCTGACCGAGGACGTCATCCCGACCGAGGACGGCGTCCCGATCCAATCGAGGACGTCATCTCGACCGAGGACGTCATCCCATCTGATGACATCGTTCCAACCAAGGACAAGGTCTTCTCCAGAATGCATTGATCTCTGCTGGAACTGTGCCAGAATGGAACCTCAGATGTTACGTTTTGTGGGTTTTGTGTTTCCAACATCTCATAGATTGAATACCATTACATCATAACTTCAATCTCAAGTTGTTATTGAAACCATGAACTTCACCCTATGTTAAGAGGTGCTGTTTTTTTTTTTGTGTGTGACGACCTCCAGTCGGTGGGAATCATGTCGGAGTAACTTGGTGCGTTCTATTGTGTGTCCTTGTCCACAGGCTGGAGGAGTTGTCCGTGCTTTTATGAACAGCTGCTGCAAGACATGTACGTGAATGCAGACACTCTTGCACTGGGAGACATATGTCATAGTCTGTAAATATGATGAAGAACACGACGATAATAGGTCATGCCAGACCAAGAAGATGAAGACCCGACGTGTGGATCCGTGAAACCCGCAAACAAAACCATTGGAAACCTTTCAAATCGTCCCGTGATCAGAATGTCCCAGAAGTCATTGCTTCGTGGTACCAGAGAGTAAACATAGGTGGTGAATCGGATAAACATCCGAAGGGTTAGCTCGTTGAGCTCACTCTCACTCCAGCTTTGATTCCGTACGAGGTACGACTTCCTTACAAGTCGTTTTTTAATGTGCCGTCAGCTGGGGGCATTGCACACAGTCCTCAGGATAGGAACGTAAAGCTGGCTATCCTGTCTGCATCTAGTTGTTTAAATTCCCACACTGTTTTTCTGTACTTGGTGAAGGCTCGTGGAAACGTTTTCATAACGAGTAGGCCATTGTGGGCCAGTTCCCTGGCGAAATTCCCTGCGGGGGTTATCTGGGGTGTGGACGAGACACACAGTTGATGAGCCAAACGACTTCCTGCTGTGCCTGAGATGTAAATAATAACATTCTGGTGAATGGGGTTCATGAAGACCTTCAAGAATACAAGCGGTTCATGAACACCTTCATGGCTACACGGAGTTCATGTAGATCCTCATGGATGTAAAGGGTTCATGAATACCCTCATGGATGCAAGGGGTTCATGAATACCCTCATGGATGTAAGGGGTTCATGAATACCCTCATGGATGTAAGGGGTTCATGAAGACCCTCATGGATGCAAGGGGTTCATGAATACCCTCATGGATGTAAGGGGTTCATGAAGACCTTAATGCAGGCAATGTTCTTGATACGGTTGGTGCTTGTAATGAGTGTTTACAACCAGAGACACTTGAGATGTCCAAGTAGACCGGCAAATGGAGAGATACACAACAAGAAATTGATACAAATCTTCACCTTATGATCTTGATGACCTTGTAAATGCAATTGTGTGCCAAGGTTCACAAGTGCTTGGCATGAAAGGTGTGTGTGTGTGTGTGTGTGTGTGTGTGTGTGTGTGTGTGTGTGTGTGTGTGTGTGTGTGTGTGTGTGTGTGTGTGTGTGTGTGTGTGTAGGTGAACAAGGTGCACAGCTATGCCAGAGGGTCATGGTGAAAATGACCTTGCACAAGCACGATTGTCGCAGCCCCGTGCCCGTACGTACCGACACCACCCATCAACACAACTTATCACTCAGTGCGTACACCCGTTTGTGTGTCCCTAATTTTGTCCAAATGTAGTTGTCCTAGAGCGGCTTACATAGTCGCCGCAGCCTGTAGGGCATCTCGGTTAGGAGGCCAAGGCCCCAAGCTCATGGGTTGCACATGGCACCAGGAACGAGTGGCCTCATGTGACGGAAGGTGTCCTTCGGCGAGCATCTTCAACTCTGGGACGGCCACGGTGGCCCGCTTCTGTAAATGTTGTCGGGACGTGGGCCTGGCATGGCGTCACGTGACCCTGGGCTGTGCCAATGGAACGTGGACCAGAGTTGGCATCCAAGAACCGCTCGCTTGTGCCTGCCAATGGAACTAGAGCATCCAAAATGTCTTGTTCTTGCTCCACTTCCTCTTTCTTCACCTCCTTCACCTCCTTCACCCTTTACCCTATATCTTTATCACCATTTTTTTCTCCTCTTTGCCGGTTTTGTTCCCTGGAATTTCCTTCATTCTCCAAGGATGAGACGTTTTGTTTTACCATTGTTTTTATTTTTATTTTTTAATAATTATTTTTGTTTCATCGCTTGTGTTTTTATTTTATTTTATAGAAACAACTCCAGGGTGGGTGTGACTTACCTTGGTCCTGCGCGTCGTTAGATCATCATCACGGCTTGAACTTTGACCTGTGTCAATATGCTCCTGTGTATGCTGTGCCTGCCAATAAACATGAAATGTTTCAAGGAAGTTTGATGAGGAAATAATGAATGGATTAGACAGAGGGGAGAGGTGAACGTTTTGAAAGCAAGCACAGGTAAAGTGAGAGGAGATGGATACCTGTGTGAAGACGGTACGAGGGATGATGTACGAGCTGTGTGAAGACCTTGTGTGGTTCTCAGCACGAGACCACGTGGTGCGTCGCACTCTATTCCCTTAAAGCTGCGTGGGGTGGGTGAGTGAGTGCTCTCTAATCACTCTCATTCATTCCTCACTCATTCGTCATCCATCCTTGGTCGCATCACCAGGACCAGCAGACGTTTCGGATGAAGTTCCGTTTCACGGTGACGTCGTCTTGGTCCCTCGGTCTATGTCCTCCCCCTCCCTGTGAAAGTCCGGGATGTGTTGGCAAGTCTTCACCACTCGGGGTTCGGGTTTCATGGCGGGATTAGAGACAGATATGAAATGATATGTGGGGGGTATTAAGGCAGATTTGGGGCAGGCGAGGAAGACGGAGATGGTGTAGACTGATGGACGGGCAGATAAAGAGGGAATACAAGGAATTTATTCTGGATCTGGACCTGACTTATCATAAACACTGAGCACAGTACAACAAATGCTATCGTCATACCCCGTTCGAGTTCGCGCCGTCGTTGAACGTTAACACTCCATTCTCACTCCACCTTCTTACCCTTCCTCAACCTTTTATTTGCCAGTCAACTACCCTGTCCCTTTCACCCTTGGTGACCCTTTGAAAAGAGGCCACCCATGATGTTGAACACCCTCAATACTTGGCCCCGTTCACCTAAACGCAGCCACCAGGTTCCCGGCCACCTGCACACCCTCCCCTCGTCCCCTCCAAAGCCGAGCGGAGCTGATGGCGAAACCAGACGTCACTTTGCACCCACTACTCCATGCTTTCCCAGCTTCATACCCCCACCCTTTCACAAGCCAGCCCACACCCCCTAATCCCTACCACACCCCGACCCCCCCCCACTCCCCGACCCCTTTTCAATCTCTCTCCCTTCAACGTCATGTGTTTTTCCAGCAATTTCATGAATTGTCCACCTATCTCTGCTTTCCATCTTTGTCCGTGTCTTGCAGGTCCATTACCACGAGATCACGTAAGCTTGACGTGCACGCGTGATTGGTTTGCTCGGGATCAAGGTGCAGGCCACTTGCCTGGCCCCTCTCAGATGCTGAGTGAGTCACGTGACTGGTTTGGGGTGAATCGGGTTAACGATCACAGCCAAGTCGATGTACCTCCATCTTGGTTACGTGCTCGAGGCCATGGCGTCCGATTATTGATGCTTTTTAAATCCCAACATAATGCCCACCATCATCGCTTAATCAGCTGGTTCATTTGTTCGTCCAACTACGGGGACAAATCACTCGTCACGTCACCTGCACATGGTTCGTCGGTAAGGGTAGAACTATTTACCGAAGACCCTTGGGAGTCTTGGCAGGACTTGATAGAGTTGCAGTCACGTCAGTTTGGGAGCACCTGGAGACCTTTTTTTATATGATCTTGAATGAAAAGGATCTTGAGAACATTCACTCTCTCGTTTACCCAATCGGGTTGTCCACCGACCACGTGACGTGTCACCACGTGCTGATTTCGGGGCGCTTTCATGATTTAGTGACAACTGCGTAATGTCCTGTAGGAAAGTTGTGAGGTCATCACCCAGAGATCCTCCATCCTCCGGACATGCCAATTCAAAACGATGGCCTGCAGCTGGAGCACGAGGTCACTGGGAAGGCAGGAACATCGGTGATGGACAAAACCACACCGTGTGAGTGACCTGAGCTGAAGTGCTGCGCATCATTGGGCAGGTGCCTAGTTGGAGTACACCAAGGTGCCAGGTTCATCAACTTGGTGGAGTTATAAACGTTCGAGCAAGAATTGGGTTCTGTCTTCCTTTCGGAGCCATCTTCATATGACGTCCATAAAACTGTGGAATTTTAACCCGCCCACGTGCTGTCCCCTTCCGTCCCTTCACTCCAATCTCCTATTTTCCTTCCTTTCCTCTAAAATCGAACTCCTCCACAACCAACACCACCAGCTTTACATGTACAAACCCTGATAAATACATCTCACCTGGTGAGCTGTCATACCTCGACATGTTAGGGGGTTTGAAACCAAGGCGTGTGTGTCTCCCTCCCTCCCTCTCTCTCTCTCTCCCCTACACTTCTGCTCGTTCTCCCTCCCTCATTGCTTTCCCAAACTCCTCGGCCAGCTTTGAAACTCGACACCGTTTAACCAAACTCAACCACATCAGCGACACTTGTAAAGCAAGCTGTCGGGCAGGCCAGGGAGCCTCGGGAGAGGGAGACGGAGGGAATTTGGAGTTAAAGGCTTTTTCAGTCGCCTCGCCTGGAATCGAACCAGAAATTATGACTGGCTGTCCTGGACACTTCGGCCGAGCTACTCACCGGCCTAATCCCTGGCACCTGTGGCCTGCACGGCCTGATGGGTTTCACAGAAAGGCACATGATGGTCATTGCTGTCCTCATCTCCCATTGTCCTGTTTTTTTTTTGTTGGTTTTTTTTTCCTTTCCTTTTCCAGATTTTCCATGTTCAGCTGTTTGTGAATTGTTTGGGTTATTCAAGTGTCAATAATCAGTCCAAAGGATCATGAGGGCATCAAAGCTGTACAAGTTTGGGAGGGGGGGTGTTGTGACACTTGTACTTTTGGGAAGTCGACATGACTGGCAACTCTTCCTTTGGGTGGTGGTCTAGCTGGGACTGCCCATGTGTGCAAAGATCCTGTTTTAAACCACCGCCTTCCTTCCCCAGGAAGTTTCCTTCCCCATGTAATTCTTCACTTGGTCCTTCACTTATCCATCTTCCGAGCCATGTAAGTCGCTGTGACCAAACGGATCACCTTGTCCAAGATGGGGGTGGGGTGTCAAGGAAGCAAGATGGAGAGCCTGTTTTGTGATCCGACGAGCGATGGTGCGATGATTCCGCTTTATCGTAGTGTGGGATTAAACATTATAAGATACACGATTGGAAATGTTCAATGACGAGGCACATGGTTTGGTTTCCAATATCATGTTTACATGATTGAAGTGATGGAACACTTCGTTATTGACGAGTAATCCAGAATATTCAAATGAGGGTCACCACTTCTGACCTTAGGTGCCATTTTCACCACAAGTTTGAGATTTTCACATCAGTTGTTCTTCTTCAATTGTTCATTCATGGAAATGTGACGGATGGGCATCCTGTACATGACTGGATAACCCATTGATTCTACACATGACGGGTTACCATATCAGGGAGCCATGCATGGGTAACTCTTATGGAGGAACGTAAACATCGAGTATACTAAAGATGATGGCACAAAGGGGGATATCGATGGCACAAAGGGGGGATATCGATGGCACAAAGGGGTATATCGATGGCACAAAGGGGGATATCAATGGCGCAAAGGGGGATATCGATGGCACAAAGGGGGATATCGATGGCACAAAGGGGGATATCGATGGCACAAAGGGGGATATCGATGGCACAAAGGGGCATATCGATGGCACAAAGGGGGATATCGATGGCACAAAGGGGTGATATCGATGGCACAAAGGGGTATATCGATGGCACAAAGGGGTATATCGATGGCACAAAGGGGTGATATCGATGGCACAAAGGGGTGATATCGATGGCACAAAGGGGTATATCGATGGCACAAAGGGGGATATCGATGGCATAAAGGGGGGATATCGATGGCACAAATGGGGGATATCGATGGCACAAAGGGGGATATCAATGGCGCAAAGGGTGATATCGATGGCGCAAAGGGGGATATCGATGGCACAAAGGGGCATATCGATGGCACAAAGGGGGATATTGATGGCACAAAGGGGGATATTGATGGCGCAAAGGGGGATATCGATGGCGCAAATGGGGGATATCGATGGCGCAAAGGGGGATATCGATGGCGCAAAGGGGGATATCGATGGCGCAAAGGGGGATATCGATGGCACAAAGGGGGATATCGATGGCACAAAGGGTGATATCGATGGCGCAAAGGGTGATATCGATGGCGCAAAGGGGGATATCGATGGCACAAAGGGTGATATCGATGGCACAAAGGGTGATATCGATGGCGCAAAGGGGGATATTGATGGCACAAAGGGTGATATCGATGGCACAAAGGGGATATCGATGGCACAAAAGGGGATATCTGGCACAAAGGGGAATATCGATGGCACAAAGGGTGATATCGATGGCACAAAGGGGATATCGATGGCACAAAGGGGATATCGATGGCGCAAAGGGGGATATCGATGGTGCAAAGGGGGATATCGATGGCACAAAGGGTGATATTGATGGCACAAAGGGGATATCGATGGCACAAAGGGTGATATCGATGGCACAAAGGGGATATTGATAGCACAAAGGGTGATATCGATGGCACAAAGGGGATATTGATGGCACAAAGGGGGATATTGATGGCACAAAGGGTGATATCGATGGCGCAAAGGGGATATCGATGGCACAAAGGTGGATATCGATGGCACAAAGGGGAATAGCAATGGCACAAAGGGGGATATCGATGACACAAAGGGGGGTATCGATGACACAAAGGGGGATATTGATGGCATAAAGGGGAATAGCGATGGCACAAAGGAGATATCGATTGTACTTCAACATGAATGAGGAAGTCATTTGGAGATATTAAGGTATTTTGTTTTGTATACATGGTCGAGGCTCATGGAAGAGCTCGAGCAGAATGGAATTGAACAAAATACAAATTGGGAAATACTAACAGAGTAGATGTGAGTGACATCAACGGGAGGGAGAAGAACACATGGGGGTGAACATTCTGCACACAAGCAGAATGAAACACAGCAAGAAGAGGAAGGGGAAAGTGGTGATGAAACAGAAAAGGAACAAACCAACCGACAAGTAACAAATGAAGAGAGGTGAGGGAGGGAGGTGGGGTGGGGGGGAATACCACAATAAACCAAAATGGGATCATTTGGGGGTAGCAGTGATCATGAGTGTTGATGGGGGGGGGGGGGAGACCTGAGCTAGTGTTGAACAGCTGTCCTGAAGCCATGGAGGGAAGAATGTGACTGAAGAGACTGGGGAAGTTGGTTCCACAGCTGAAAGAAAAAAGGAACAAATGAGAGGAGGTGAGCAGTAACCTAGATTTTTGGGAGATTGATAAGAAGATGGTTACTGGCAGACCTGCATCCTGCAGAAACCCGGGAGGGACAGAGACAAGAGAGGGCAGAGGATGCAAGACCAAAAATAGGACCGCGTGTCCAGTAGCTCACCTGGATCAGGAGCAACAGACACTCACATCCCCCGCAGACCCTCTCAGACGCTGATTTTTTTTTTTAATGTCCTGAACAAACTTTGGTACATCACGGGGTGATGAAGGTTGTGCTAAAGTTTCATTGAAATTGTGTGTGTGGTTTTGGAGAAGAGAGCAAATAACTATTTTGGGGGACTCAAACCCCCACAGACCACCCTAGACCCTAATTTTTTTCATGCTATGAACAAACTTTGGTACATAATGGCTGATGAAGAGTGTGGTCAAGTTTCAACAAAATTGTTTGTGTAGTTTCAGAGAAGAGAGCAAATACCTACTTTTTTTGGGGGGGGGTCAAAAAAATCCCGTTGTAGACCCCCTTAATGAGCACAGATTTTGATGTGGTCAATACACCTTCATTCGGCATTAGATATGAAGCTGTGGCCAAGTTTCATCATTATGACACAAACAATGACCGATGCCACTGTGGAGCATTATGACACAAATGACCCCCAAACAATGGAACACTTTCTTGTCTGCCCTCTATTGCAAGAGCTATGCAGACCAGATGACCTGCGAGTTTTCAATCAACATGCCAGAGCATGTGTCTTTCAGTGGCTGAGGAAGATGTAGCGACACAAGAAGAAGAAGACTGCTGATTGCATAAGCTAATAGGACTAAAGTCCAGAGGAGGTAAAAATGAGGAGGTAAAAATTAAATTGGGAGTACAGAGAGGTCACTGACCTGCCTGTGATGTGAGAGTAACAGGCCACGACACTCAGCATCATCATGGGAAATCCCAATTGTTTTTGAGGGCCTTGCTTCCCAAGGTATCAAGAAGAGCAGGGTGATGGAAGTGTTTGTTAGATGGGCCGTTCCAAGAGACATTGTGTGCAGGATTTGTTGGTGTTGAAAGACATATTCCAAGTGTTGAACCAGCTCCTGATTCTGTCAATGTATGTACAGAGAGAGAAGAGGCTGCTGCCTGTCTGAAGAATGAGAGGTTATACGACAGAGGGTGGAATCATCAGCAAAGCGATAAGCAGGATTTCTCCACGGAATCAGAAAGATCGTTGATGAAGATTAGGAACAAGACTGGGTCCAAGACACTGTCTTGGGGGCACTCCAGTCTTGACAGGGAGAGAGAAGAAAAGGATCCCGTTTAGAGCTTCACACTGAATAAGGGAGTAGAGGAACGTCTGTGATCCATGTGTGGAGTTGTCCTTGGATGCCATCACCAGATAATTTGGAGATTAAGGTGGGGGTGGCAGACTGTATCAAATCCTTGAGATACGTCCAGAGAGACGGCTCTGATCCTTAATGTCTGACATTGGGGGCTTCCACCCATTGGGAGAGTAGAAGAAGCGCGTCCTGGGTACAATGACCGGATCCCAAACTGAACTGATGATCTGAGATCAGGTCAGGCCGTTGGAGTAAAGGAAGAATTTGATGTCAACCGCAATGATGGATTCCACGACCTTGCTTATCATTTAAAGCAAACTAATAGGCCTGTAGATAAGAGGATCCGTTTTGGACCATGCTTGTGTATTGCAGTGAAGTTGACTAACTTCCAGGCAGATGGAAACTGACCCACAGAGAATGAGTGAGTGAACAGAGCAGGAGGATGAAGATGAGCAGCAGAGCAGATTTTTCTGACACGTGAACTGATGCTGTCCGGGCAGGTTGCAGAATCAGAATCGAGATTTTTCAGAAACCTCTCCACCTTCTCAAGTGGGGAAGATACTTTATCCAGGAGCAATTGGGCATGAGAGGGAAGGATAGGTGTATGGAGTGTGGGGGTTGAGTACACAAGATTTGGAAACAAATACAGAATTAAGGCATTCAGTCTTCTCATGAGTGGAATCAGTCATGGTGTCATTTGAAGAGAGGGAAGGAATGGAGGGGGAGCATACACCAGAGACAGACTTAGCAAGATGCCACCACATCTCTGAAGAAGGAGAAAGGTTTGAGAGTTCATCCTTGAGGTTGGCCAGATGTTGTTTTCTGACTTTACTGAGAGAAGACACACACTTGTTCTGGCCTTGTGGAATGACCTGAAGTTGCCTTCGGTTGGATTTGCTTTCCAGGAAGAGAAGGCAAGTAGTTTGAAGGCAACAGCCTCACCACAGGATTCTGTGTACCAGGGCCGAGAGGATGGGTATGATATCTGCAGATGAGATGGTATAGATCTGTAAATAAGGGAAAGCAAGCTTGTGTGGAAGGATTCCCTGACAGTATTTGAAGAGGTGGAATTGAAGGACCAAGTCTTGACATCAGAGGGCAGCTTGCAGTTTCAATAGAAAGTCCACACCCCCCTTTCAAAATTTTCACCTTTTAATGCTTTATAGCCTGGAATTAAATTGCATTAAATCAGACTTTTTACACATCGTAACCCACAACTTCCAAGTGAAAAACAAATTCTACAAATTTCAGAAAATTAATTAAAAATACAAAACGATAATACCTTGCTTCAATTAGTGTCCACCCTCCTTGTAATAACAATTGTAAATTAGCTCAGGTGCAGCCAATTACCTTCAAAATCACACACCTCGTCAATTGGCCTCCACCTTTGTTGAATTGTCATGATTCTGATTATTTCAGAATAAAATCAGCTGTTCCTGTAGGTTTCCTCTGCTGGGTAGTGCATTTCACAGCAAACACTCAACCATGAGCACCAAGGAGCTTTCAAAAGACCTCTGGGATAAAGTTGTGGAAAGGCACAGATTAGGGGATGGGTATAAAAAGATTTCAAAGGCCTTGATATATCCCTTGGAGCACAATTAAGACAATGACTAAGAAGTGGAAGATGTATGCTACCACCAAGACCCAGCCTAGATCAGACTGTACATCCAAACTGGATGACCAATCAAGGAGGAGACTGATCAGAGTGGTCACCAAGAGACCAATGGTAACTCTCAAAGAGCTACAGGCCTTTGTGGTAAAGATTGGTCACTGTGTTCATGTGACAACAATATCCCAAGCTCGCCACAATTTTGGCCTGTATTGGTAGGGTGGCAAGAAGGAAGTCATTGCTCAAAAAAGCCCACCTTGAGTCCCGTTTGAGGTATGCCAAAAAAACACACTCTGGAGATTCTGAAGCAATGTGGAAAAAATTTTTTGTTGTCAGATGAAACCAATATGGAACATTTTTGCCGAAATGCAAAATGTTACATTTGATGCAAACCCAACACAGCGCATCACCCAAAGAACACCATCGCTACTGTGAAGCATGATGGTGGTAGCATCATGTTATGGGGATGTTTTTCATCAGCAGGGACTGGGGCATTGTCAGGATAGAATGGAAAATGGATGGAGCAAAATATAGAAATTTCCAAGAGAAAAACCTGCTGCACCCTCTGCAAAAAAGCTGAAATTGGGACGAAAGTTCATCTTTCAGCATGACAACGACCCAACGCACACAGCCAAAGCGACGCTGGAGTGGCTAAGGAACAAAAAGATAAAAAAGATAAATGGCTAAGGAACACAACTCTTCAGGATTTACAAAACACCCAGACCCCCCAAATCCCCACTCAGCCTGTTCACAATCTCCTCAGCTACCCTCTCCTTCTTGAGCTTGCCAACATCCAGCCAAGGCTGGGATGGTACCATTCTCCCAGATTTAAGCTGCAACTTCGCAGTTGCTTCCACAAGTCTATGGTCGGTGTTGAGGAACTGAGCACTCCAGTCGACTCTGCAGTTCTGGATCATCCTCCAGCGACCATCAACGAGCACATGGACCATCTCCATTGCCACACCACCTGCATTGGAATATCAAGTCCAGCGATGAGCCTGTGGGCACTGAAACCATGAACTGGCCACCCTAAGTCCATGACTTCTTGCAAAGTTAAGGAACTTAGTGCCATTCTGGTTCATAGTTCCTGACCCATGGGGACCAACACACACCTCATAACCATCCCTATCAGTTCCAGTCGATGCATTGAAATCCCCCAAGACTAGAAGAGTATCTCGTCTGGGGCACTGATCAACCACAGACTCGAGCGTGGCGTAGAATGCATCCTTCACGGTGAGATCACTTGTCTCAGTCGGAGCATAAACAGAGAACAGGGAAATGACACCCAAGGAGTGACGAATCCTTAGTCTCATAATCCGCTCGTTGACCGGTGTTACCTCAATTATCATTGGGGTCAGCTTATTGGATACAGCTACAGGAACTCCTTGGGCATGGTAACCATCAGAGTGACCACACCAATAGTAGGAGTTACCACCCACCATGATCTCGTTCTCTGAACCTCAGAGAGTGCTACAATACCGATGTTGACCTCACTGTGACCTTGACCTTTTGACCGATTTTGACCAAAACCTAATCAGCACCAACCATCACCCTCCTGAATCACGTGGTGTAATTTGACATTGGTAGCTTCTTCAGTTCTCGAGTTATCTGTACCAAACCATCAAAAATCGAATATTTGACCTCACTGTGACCTTGACCTTTGACCGATTTTGACCAAAATCTAATCAGCACTAGCCATCACCCTCCTGAATCACGTGATGTAATTTGACATTGGTAGCTTCTTCCGTTCTCGAGTTATCGTGCCTACAAACAAACAAACAAACAAACAAACAAACAAACAGAAACGGAAGGCATCAATATACTTATGAAATCTTTAGATTTCGTAAGTAATAAATCTTCCAGCACGTGACATTGCCACGTCGAGATGGAATTGGGAGGGAGCGGTGTACTTCTGAGGTAAATATTGTTGCGGTTCTCGGAATCGCATGCAGACAACAGATAGGTGTCCGAAGACAGTTATTCCATTATTATACGTGTAGATAATCCCTTTCCTTTTGTTTAGCGGGACAACAAGGGAGTGCGTTGCGATGATCTAATAGCTAGGGTTACTTAAATAATTTTCTCCTTCATTTCGTCCCCACTCTTCTTCTTGTCTGATTATTCCTGAGGTAAATCAGCACGTGCAGCGCGGTGAGGGATCTGCTGCACAGAGATCCTCGTTCCCGGGCGAGCCCTAAACCCGGCGTGTGCGGCGAGTGATGTGTGCTTGGCAGTGCGGGGTTGTAGACTCGAGCTTCCGATGGTCTGGGCAGGATTGCCGGTTGCATTAAAAAGGCATGCGAATAAATACCTCTTAAGAGGCTATGGTGTTTTTCACAACCCAGGAAACACAGCCAGCACGACGCCCACGCTGCACGAAACGTGTACGACGGCCGATAAAGACGACTCCACGCCATGTTTGGCACGATACGAGTGTGCGGAGTAGAAGCGGCTTGTTCTTTTTTAACCTCAATGTCCGATGCATAATGGTGTTTGCCCCACGCACACGCGAGCGGAGTCGTGTGGACGCGAGCGCTGGCCACGTGCATAATGGCGGAACCGCGCGCACTGCATGGAATGTGCTCAAAAGCAGACACGCACGCCGCTCATGAAACGTGCATGGATTTATCCATGGAGATGTACCTTTGGCCCTCACTAGCAGCAGCGGATTCTCTACGGATGGTGAACGTCTTCTCGTCTCTACGGCCAGCGAAGTTGCGATCGAGCCGGGGAATGTACAGTGCGGGCCACATTAGCACGCGCGGAACAAGTGTGTTGATCGACGCTGGTCGAACGCCCGAGCGGGCATGCGGGACTCTCAACCGGTCGCCCGGGCACGGCCCGGGGGTTTTTGCAGGACAATTCGCGTGCCAATTTCGGTGTGGGTGATTCGTGTCATCTCGTGGGGTCGGAGCGGAATATTCCCACTGTCTGGGATGGCCTTGCTGGAAACAAAGTGAGGCAGTTTCCGGCCAAAGTTGGCGGGCCATGTGAGGGGTCGGGGCCAATCGAAGCGCCCGACTCGGGTGATGACGTTTGGATTCGGCATGGGATCTCCCCCCGAGCTGCGGGCCCTATAAAGGTCGGGGCAGTCCCTCTTGCCCTCTCTCTTGGCTCTTTCTCTTTCTCTGCCTCGCCTCGTCGACACCGCCACGACCCGCCTCCTGCTGACCAGACTCCGCATCTTCATCTCCACCCACACAACGTCGACCTCACCCGCCTACCTGGTCCCGCCTACCACTCCACCCTCGCACTCTAGACTCCGCCCCTTCTCGACTCGAGCTCCTCCTTTCACGAACACGGTCTCCACGCATGCGGTTGGGGCCGGAGACAACGCGCCCACTGTCCGGTACCGCGCAATGGAGCATTCACCCCCCCCCCCCCCGAAACGTATTTGTGGCACGTTGTGCTATCGGGTGCAAAGGTACCGGGATCATAGCCTCAACTCCCCTCCCTTCTTGGTTTCAAAACTCCCTCTTCATCGGGTTTTCTGTGTCTGTGTGTGCGTGTGTGTGTGTGCTTGTGTGTGTGTGTGTGTGTGTGTGTGTGCTGGCACATGTCTCTTTAAGTAAGACTGCAGAAGATTGTTATCATTATTATTGTTATTAATTTCACGTTGTCTGCTCTGTGTCTCCTTTTGTAAGTTGACTGTTAATAAATTATTATTCGGAATGTTCCCTGCTCGTTTTTGTCTTTTATTCCATTGATCCAGCATGGTCCGAATCCTACTTTAGCCGGGACTATATTCCCAACGATCCGTTCCTTTTAGCCGGTACGTCCTTGGTAGTGTTGCTCGGCTGCATCTGATCCGGAAAAGTGATCCGATCCGGTTCTACATTATGTAGTAAAAAGGAATTTGGGGATTATATGATGCACACGACTGAAAAAATATAAATATATTGTTGTGAAACAAGATGACATATTAAAAGATATTTATTTTATTTTATAAACAATTACATACCCACACAAGCTCCACCCACACAAGCCCCACCCACACAAGTCCCACCCACCCACACAAGCTCCACCCACACAAGCCCCACCCACCAACCCAAGCCCCACCCACCCAAGCCCCACCCACACAAGCTCCACTCACACAAGCTCCACCCACCCACACAAGCCCCACTCCCCTGTGCACCCCCACCTTTGATACACCCCTCACCCTTCCCTAAACACACACGGGGAGGGGAGAGAGATGAGGGGGGTGGTGGGTCATTGGGGGAGCACACCTACCCCCCCCCACCTTTACATCTCATTTATTCTTTTCTTGTAATTAAAAATCAGATAATTATAAGGAAAGCATTCATAATTAAACAAAAGTAATAACATTGAACAAAATATTCTTTCGCAGCAGTCTGACGGTTTGTTTTGGTTTTGAAACTCCATCAACATATTCTGTTCAAAACAAAGAGTGAAGAACAATTGGGGTATATAAAGATAATTATATCATGATATTAATAAAATAATAAATATAACATTTACCTCCAGAAGATGGAGTGTCGTGTCAGATTCCTCCAGAAGATTAAGTTGTGTATTTGGTTCATCCAGACAGGTGTTTAAACTGAAAAATAAAAAAATAAAAATAATAATGAGTCAAAGAAAGAGACACACACACACACACACACACACACACACACACACACACACACACACACACACACACACACACACACACACACACACACGCACGCACGCACACGGAGGAGAGATAAAGACAGAGGGAGAGAGACAAGGACATAAAGACACACAGAGAGACAGAGGGATAATTTCTCACCTTTGACTCGACTCATTCAAGGTCAGAGGACGTGAGAGAACTTTTTTCCAGCCAACAAAATGTCATTCAATTCTCTTCTGAACGATCGAATGTCTTCAATGAAGTCATTCATTTCTCGCCACTCATCGTGTCATTCAAAGGCCTCCTGTTCTAGATCAGTTATCAACAATGTTCTTATTGGGGACAACCTGTTAGAAAAAGACACAATAATTATTGGTTGTATAGTGATTTAATTCTGTATAAAACAACAAATAATGAATTTGGTTAAGGATCTCACCTGTCATCTTGTGAAAACGATTGATCCCCAAGGTCGGAGGAATTATCTGCACAATCCATTCTCTAGATAAAACATACGAAGCCCGAGCCATAAATACGGAGCCCGAGCATACGGAGCAATAAATAACCTCCTGTTGATGACGTAATGGGAGATAACACAACAATGGTTTTTTCAGGGTGTCCCACATAGGAAATGAGTTTGGAATTTTTTTGGCATGGTTCGGGCGAGGCAGCTTGGCTGACTCCAGACTGACTCATTTTAACATGAAAATGAAACAGCTTGCTTTGAATGATTTTGATAAAACCTACGTTTAAAAGCTGTTTTTAGCTAAACTTTGTTCTGTTAGTGTTCTGATGATTTAAGATATAACCATGAGAGATGGGCACGGAATACTTCCTCATTTTCACAGCACGACTCTGCTCTTAAAGGCACTTCCCCATTTTACAAAACCGAAGGAGTGAACTTCCCTTTCTTTCGTGCTTGAAGAGATAAAGTGAATATACTCGATGGAAATGAATGTTATAAGAAAATTAAGTTATTCCCTAAAGTAGAACATGGGCAAATATTCGTTGGTTTGCTCTTTGAGTTGAATGAAAATATGAAAGAGAAGATGTGCTTTAATCAGTAATTCTCAATCTTTCATAGTCTCAATTTTACATTTGCTTGTATGGGAGGGAAGGGGATAGGTGGGGAGAAAATCAGTCTCCTATTTTGAGCTTTTGGGGCTTCAGCCAGAAAGTTTTTCCCTCCCCCCCCCCATTCATTTGAATGGGTGTTCCAGAAACCCCATTTATCATTAACTTGTGTGTGTCTTGAATGGTATCTACATATGTGAGTTTCAGAATGTTGAATGGAGTCCTCCCAGGGTGGCTTCAAACTATCAACCTATATTTTGGTAAGGGGTCATGATTCATGGACCAAGCTGTGATGTTTTCTATTCTCAAAGTTTTGTGCCGAAGGCTCTCTTCATGATCTGTACTGAGCCCTGGATAGCTTCCAACTGTAGTTAATTTGTGATAATATTTTAATATCTCTGTGAGGTTCTTTTTCATCATTCCTGTAGCTCCAACTACCACTGGTACAACTTTGGCATTCTTCAGCTTCCAGGATCTTTTCACTTCATTCTTTAGATCTTGGTATTTGGTCATTTTCTTGAATTCTGCATTGTTTAGTCCAAACTCACTGGTATCAACACCTCACTTCGCAATGGCTTCTTCTCTCCTTTTTTGTACCGATGTATGATGTCTGGTCGCAATGCTTTGTTTTTGATGTTCACGCTCGATGCGATCATTCGATCGTACGTAAGCGGTTCTTCCATGATTTCAGTCCATGCTTGTGGTTGATGTTCCCACCAATTTTCTGGAACTGGGATATCAAAGTTTTTGCAGATGTGCCAGTGGTTAACATTACAAACTGTTGTGTCATTGTGTGTACAGCTGTTCTGACATGAGATTTGTTTTTTTACCTCCACCACCGAAGGTGAAGGAGGTTTATGTTTTCACCCATTTCTGTCTGTTTGTCTGTTTGTTTGTGTACAGGATATCTCAAAAAGTTTCGACGGATCTGGATGAAATTTTGTGGACAGGTTCGGTGTGTGACAAGGATGAACTGATTCGATTTTGGTGAAGATCCGTATCCTGATCTGGATACGAGAATTATTTAATTGTTAAAGTTTTAAATTTAATATTTAAAATTTTTATATTCCTGACAAATCTCACACTCTCACTTTGTTACTCCAAAAGGACCGTTTAGAACCTCCCCTCCCTCTACTTTCTCAACAATCCTCTAGAAGAAGTCCTTTTTTTCAAGCTTCTGGGTCTCACTATCTGCCATGACTTTTCCTGGGAAAGCCACATTTCAAACCTCGCCTCCAAAGCCAATCGCCGACTTGGGCATCCTCCATCATGCATAGTCCTTCCTTGGCACATCTGAGCTCCTGACCACATACAAAGTTTTCTTCCACAGCCTGATGGAGTACTGTGCTCCTGCCTCTCACCTTTCTCGGCTTCACGCTGTGGAAACCAAGGCATTTAGGGTCTTTGGTATCTCCCGTGGTGAGGCTAAGTCTTTGGGCCTCTCACTCTCTCACTGAAGGCAGGTTGGTCGTCTTTCTGTCTTCTACCGTCTTTGCTCCAGTCTCGCCCCCCATGCTCTGTCTGCAATATGTTTCCCCTGTATGTGAGAGGTCTGTAACTGCATTGGGTGCTCAAGGTCCACCAACAACCCCCTTCGAGTAAAACTACCAAAATCAGGAATCACTGCTCACCTTCACTTTTTCATCTCAAGGTCATGTTACGTCCCCACCATATTTCTGCAGGGTGCTCAAGGTCCGCCAACAACCCCCTTCTGGTAAAACTACCAAAATCACGAATCACTGCTCAACTTCACTCTTTCATTTCTCTGTTTCCCCGCCTTTGGAATAAAGTCCCACACTCTGTTCAATCCCATTCTTCCCTCCAGGCCTTCAAAACAGCTGTTCACCACCAAATCTTATCTTCCAACATCCAAATCCTCAATCTTTTCTACCGCCGTTGATCCACCCCAAACCAACCTCCTTCAAATTCCCTGCTTTCCTTCCTGAAAGTCCCTGTAGTGTCCATCTTGTATACCCCGTGTTCCCACCCCATCCCTCTCCCTTCCACAGATCTCCTAATGTCTCTGTTCCCCACTGTTTTGTCCTTCCCTCTCCAGCCCCTCTTGTCTCATGCCCCCCTTGCTGTGCATTTTGTATTAGCTCTCGTACAAGCCTCGACAAGGTATACAAAAAAACGTGATTCTTCACCATTGATAGGGCCAAAAACGATATCGTACTGTGTAGCATGATAGTTCAAACATATATTGGGCCCGATATGGTCTTGTGGATCAGGTATTAGGTGGTGGAGGTATGCTCTCTTCCGAGTGCCTTTCTAGTTTTTATTTGTGTTCAGTCATTAAGCATAACATATCACTCTCTTTGCTAACACCACCTCCACCTCTCACCAATATCATTTTTTCCTCCTTCCCTCCTCCCCCCCACTCTCTCTCTCTGTCTGTCT
Organism: Eptatretus burgeri; assembly: GCF_056783735.1. Classification (NCBI taxonomy): domain Eukaryota; kingdom Metazoa; phylum Chordata; class Myxini; order Myxiniformes; family Myxinidae; genus Eptatretus; species Eptatretus burgeri. The sequence continues at coordinate 57,829,447 of NC_140977.1, forward strand.
CATCCTCACTCCTCCCTCCGAATAAAATTCAGCACTCTCCTCCCACACCTCTGTCTGTCTCTCACACACCTCCCTCCCGCAGTGTATAGCAACGTTTCGTGAGGCATTGCTCTCCCCACTTCCACCTCCCTTCCTCGCTCTTCTCCCCTTCCCAGCTTCCCTTCTTCACCCACTCCTCGCTTCCCCTTCCTTTTCTCCATGCCCCTTCCTTCCCTCCCCCCTCTCTCTCCCTTTCTCTTTCGCCACCACCCTCCTCTTCACACCATCATCAGCGAAGTGACGGGTTGTATTTGCTAGTCGAAAATAATTAATTAATAAAAACATTAAAAATGACGTTTTTGCGAAAGCACATCTTCACTTTTGTCCCCAAAGTTCAGCTTCCTCAAAGGATGGCTGAGATATCGCCTGGACAAACAAACAAGAAAATGAGATTGCACGTTGAGCAAGGAATTTCTGGAATAACTTTGTCATATCTCCATGATCTATGAAAAAACAAAAACCTGGAAATCAATTTGGTTCTTATAAGTCGATAGTGCTACTGTTTAATGAGTTATAGCACTTAGTTTGGTCATGATCATAACTTGGAAGTCAATCGGACTTGAAATGGCGTTTTTATCGCAATTTGAGAGTTTTGACCCGACCCCCCTGACATTCGACCCCCGACCGCGAAGAAGGGTGTTGGTGTGACACCCCCAATGAGACATATGGTTGGATGCAGAATTGGAAGATGCACATTTTGGATTTGGTTTGAAGTCGATACGACCATTTTAGCAGACATTATTGTGAAAATAAGAATTTCGGTTTTACGGTGATCTTGACCTTGACCTTTGACCTAGATTCACCAAAAACGACAAGTGTCTAAGTTGGACCATGGCCGACGTCTGTACCCAGTTTGGTCATGATCGCTGAAACGGTTTGGTCATGCCACAGGGTAAACAAACACACAAACAGACAGACAGACACACAGAATGACACACACAACTGACCAACATAATTTCCGAAATCCGAAGGATTCCGACAATTAATAAATCCTCCAGCACCCCGGCAATGTCACCGTGCAATGTTCAGGTATGCATGTTGAGTAATCTTGAGGGGTTTGTTTTTGTCGATGTTCAGGTATGCATGTTGAGTAATCTTGAGGAGTTTGTCACCAGATGTTCAGGTATGCATGTTGAGTAATCTTGAGTTTGTCATCAGATGTTCAGGTATGCATGTTGAGTAATCTTGAGGGTTTTTTTTGTCGATGTTCAGGTATGCATGTTGAGTAATCTGGAGGAGTTTGTCATCAGATGTTTAGGTATACATGTTGAGTAATCTTGAGGAGTTTGTCACCAGATGTTCAGGTATGCATGTTGAGTAATCTTGAGTTTGTCATCAGATGTTCAGGTATGCATGTTGAGTAATCTTGAGGAGTTTGTCATCAGATGTTCAGGTATACATGTTGAGGAGTTTGTCATCAGATGTTCAGGTATGCATGTTGAGTAATCTTGAGTTTGTTGTCGGATGTTCTGGGATGTATGTTGAATAATCTTGAGGAGTTCGTCACCAGATGTTCAGGTATACATGTTGAGTAATCTGGAGGAGTTTGTCACCAGATGTTCAGGTATACATGTTGAATAATCTGGAGGAGTTTGTCACCAGAGGTTCAGGTATACATGTTGAGTAATCTGGAGGAGTTTGTCACCAGATGTTCAGGTATACATGTTGAATAATCTGGAGGAGTTTGTCACCAGAGGTTCAGGTATACATGTTGAGTAATCTTGAGTTTGTCATCGGATGTTCTGGTATACATGTTGAGTAATCTTGAGTTTGTCATCAGATGTTCTGGTATACATGTTGAGTAATCTTGAGTTTGTCGTCAGATGTTCTGGTATAGATGTTGAGTAATCTGGAGGAGTTCGTCACTAGATGTTCAGGTATGCATGTTGAGTAATCTGGAGGAGTTCGTCACTAGATGTTCAGGTATGCATGTTGAGTAATCTGGAGGAGTTTCTCATCAAATGTTCAGGTGTGCATGTTGAGTAATCTGGAGGAGTTTATCACCAGATGTTCAGGTATACATGTTGACTCATCTTGAGGAGTTTGTCATCGGATGTTCAGGTATGCATGTCGAATAATCTTGAGGAGTTCGTCACCAGATGTTCAGGTATGTATGTTGAGTAATCTGGAGGAATTTGTCACCAGATGTTCAGGTATACATGTTGAGTAATTATGAGTTTGTCATCAGATGTTCTGGTCTGCATGTTGAATAATCTTGAGTAGTTCGTCACCAGATGTTCAGGTGTGCATGTTGAGTAATCCTAAGAATTTTGTTTATCTCCATGTTCAGGTACGGTATGTATGTTGAATAATCTTGAGAAGTTCGTTCAGCTCGTTGTTCTTCACCTATTTGGTTATACAGTTGAGAAATACCTTGGCTTGCCAGGTTACTAGCTGGATTTGAATAACTTGCTTTTGCTTAGTTAATGTTGAAATATGATCATGCCTAGATGGCTAACCAGTGACCCTGTAATTTTTTTTGGCAGCAGATTCCCAAAGACCCTCTGGACTTCTTGTACGCTTTGCACACTGAATCCAAATAGCACAGAAAGCACGAAATCAGGCCTGGATTCGAACCCGGAATTTAGAACCCATAACATCCTGATCCCGCGCTATCGCTCCATAAAGAATCCTTTGTGATGTGAACCAGGGGACATGGCTGATGAGAAATGAAGGCTAATGTTTCGTATCTCCATGACTCACTGCACCATTGCCGGCCCTTTCGTTCCAGCAGCTCCAAGAACAGGCCCCCTGGGAGCTCTGTACGCTTGGAGGGGCTGACTCCGGAGGCTGCGGGCTTATCCGGGGGGCCGGGTATACGTGTAATGCGATGCCACACCATGTCCCAGTTTGATTCCTGTCGAGGGCAGCGTTCCGAGATGAAATTGGGCCATGCTGCAGATCATGTACGGAGCCGAGGAAGACGAGCGGATCTGGACTTTTGGTTGGATTTGGAGCTGGATGGTTACCGAGGGTTGTCGTTTTGTGATTCCACTTTGGAGCTAATGGTCCACAGAGACCACAAAATGGGTTTTGTTAAAAATCCAGAAACAGGTGGCCATGTCTAATCTCCTTTCCCTTTTGCTTTACATTTCTCTTTTAATTCAACCTTTTCTTCTTTCTCATATTTTACGCTTAACTTCTACCTCCGTACCTGCTCCTTCCTTCTCAAAGTCGGACTTTGTCTGCTGGACTTTGAGTCCTCTTTGGTCCTTGCAGATAGCACAAAATGCACACTGAGTCAGTAACTTACTACTGGGCACGTACAAAGTTGTAAATGCCTTTGATTGAACTCACTCCTGTGGATGTCCAAGAACAAATTGGCAACCTTCTCACCTCAATTTTGTACACATCGTCATTTTGGATGCAATTAAACCCTGGAAGGTCATCACATTGTAACATAGTATACATGTCAACTCTCCTAATAATCAACTTTTGCTCTTGAGGAATAAGTTTCAGGGACCTGACAGAACTTGAACTTGAACTTGGCCACTCATGTGAGAATGGATGTGAACCAGCATATGTCACACAAAAGGTGCACGCTTCTGCTGGTTGTCGCTTTGGTTGATGTTAACATTGGTGAAAATTGTTTTCTATCTCAACCAGTCATTCGATGATCCATCCGGCACTGAAACTGCACATGTGACCGGCCAAGGCAATGCGGGCCTCCGCTTCGGAACGTCTGCAATCCTGCGGTACCTGACTTGAGTCGCTCGAGATCGATTGTGACGTCACAGTGTCACAGCCGATTGCCGACTGATCCGAGGCCCCATGGAATGAAATATGACAGCTCTGGATGAAACGAGCAAGAAATAAATGAAATGTGTAACTTCCATTTTGAGAGAGGAATTTACAGAATATCGCCCTCTGGTGGTTGAATATGTCAGCACACCACAATCGATTTTTTTTTATTTAAAATTATTGAACATAACTTACCTAAAAACCTGAATATATATTTCACTTTTATCAAATATAAATTCTCATAAATGTTTCTTTCTGTAAGTGCTCTATGAACTGGTTTGTCTTCCTGATGATGATATTAACCTCACCCTCAACTTCTCACTCTCCCCCTTCTCTCCATCAACCCCCTCCCCAATCGTCCTCACTCTCATCCTCTCCAACCCCGCACGTGCAAAACAAACAGTGATTGTTAAATTCCCAACTCCTCTTCTCATTGGCTGTCACCCTCGTGTGCGGCTCTGCGATTGGTCACGCCCGCATCCCATCCTCTCGGCGGGAGCATAAAAGAGATCAATTTGCCTGGTGGCTTCATATCGAGGTCTTGTCACTGGAGTCGAACCAAGGCCATAAACTCCTGTCCAAGGACCTTTCTGAAGACCATCACAGACAATCCACATGAGTATCTTCCATTGTCTCAACAATTCCATCCTGAATCCACTATTTGCCCATTGAAGCAACGACCAACACCACCTGCTGTCAGGTGAGCTGTGACAACCCCTAGACCCCTCCCCAATTGAGTGAGCAATTCTATGACTGGTTCAACCACATGTATTTCCTTCCCAAGGGATGATGGCGTGACCTTTAGCATGCATGGTAGATGCTCAGTGAAACGATGGACGGTACATCTGAGTTGAAGAATGTAAATTTAATGACCATGATTGTACCAGTGACATATCTGGCTTATGTGTGTGTGTTGTCGTCTCCTGGATGGACGTTAACCGTCACTCCTGTCTGCCGGTATTTGTTAGTGGATGTTAAATATCTCATGATGTCCTTGATGAAGAGTAGGTGAACTATCACTGACACCCTGAACAAATTACTAATTCCGACACTAACTACTTATTTGCGCGTCACGCCTGGCCAGCTGATTCGTGAAAGACTTGGGCCAAAGCCTTCCCCTGGCCAACCCCACAAGAATGGGAATAATTGTGACCATTCGAGTTGTGGTGGTAGAAGATTATTTATTTATATAATTATTATTTTTTATACACACGAAGTGATGGGAAAGGAGAATTGGAGGAAGAATAGGGGAGAGGAACACTTGGAGGAAGAAGTACACTTGGGGAGGATTAATGGGTGTGGAGACCTGGAGGGAAGGATGAGATTGAAGAGCATGTGGAAGTTTGTTTCCACGGGTTCGAAAAGGAATGAATGAGAGGAGGTGAGCAGTTTCTGCATTTTGAGAGTTTCACCAGAAGGGGATGATGGTGGACCGTGTGTGCCCTACAGAAACCTGCGGTTGGACAGATCACGGAAAAGGGTAGAGGGCACAAGACCAGAAAGGAGGTGGGAGACAACGGAGACCACCGACCCGTCTGCGATGCGAGAGTGACGGGTCCAGAGACTGAGATTCATCGGTGAAACTTCGTTTGAGGGTGAGATTATGATTATTATTATTATTATCAATTATTATTGTCATCATTATTATTCCCATCGTCCTCATACATTTAATCAGGGTTGTTTTGAACCTGCATCACAATGACAGCTTGTAGCCGCTTGTTGTCCCATCGAATCTAGAATCGACCAAGCCGCTTAAAAGATCCTCAATGTGCCTTGAACTTTGTTTTGAAGAACATTCTTTGATATCGATGTGAATTATAAGGACACTCGGTAGAGCGCATACCTCCACCCCACAATACCTGATCCACGAGAACATATCGGGACCATTACATGTTTGAAATATCATGCTGTACAGGACTACATCGTTTTTGGCCCTAAATCTCAGTGGTGAAGAATCATTTTTTAAATTTCTAGTATCTAGATCCGGATTCAGATCTTCACCAGAATCGAATCAGTTCTTCCTTGTCACACATCCACCATCCACCATCTCTCCCCTCAAACCACCATCTCAGAAACCCACACCCAACGTGTCCACCAAGTTTCATCCGAATCCGTCCACAACTTTTTGAGATATCCTGCTATATATCGTTTTTTGGACCGATCTCTCAATGGTGAAGAATCACTTTAAAGTTCTAGTAGTCGAATCCGGATCCGAATCTTCACCAAAGTCGAATCAGTTCGTCCTTGTCACACCCCGAACCTGCCCACAAAATTTCATCTGGATCCGTCTACAACTTTTTGAGATATCCTGTACACAAGCAGACAAACAAACAGACAGACAGACAGAAAGGGGAGAAAACATAAACCTCCTTCACCTTCGGAGGTGGAGGTGATGAGATCATGTAGAGGGTAAGTTCGTGTGAGATGGTAGTTTATTGGTGGATTGTGGGTGAGGTGGTGAGACAGTGGTTCGGTTGTGAGATGGTAGTTTGAGGGTGAGGTGTTAAGATGGTGGTTTGAGAGGGGGGGATTGTAAGATGGTGGTTTGAGGGGGGTTGTGAGATGGTGGTTTGAGGGGGTTGTGAGATGGTGGTTTGAGGGGGGATGGTGAGATGGTAGTTTGAGGGTGAGGTGTTAAGATGGTGGTTTGAGGGGGGGGGATTGTAAGATGGTGGTTTGAGGGGGTTGTGAGATGGTGGTTTGAGGGCGAGGTGGTGAGATTGTAAGATGGTGGTTTGAGGGGAGAGATTGTGAGATGGTGGTTTGAGGGTGAGGTGGTGAGATCGTGGTTTGAGGGGGAGATTGTGAGATGGTGGTGAGATGGTGGTTTGGTGGTGAGATGCTGGTTTGAAGGGGAAATTGTGAGATGGTGGTTCGAGGGTGAGGTGGTGAGATGGTGGTTTGATGGGGGAGATTGTGAGATGGTGGTTTGATGGTAAGGTGGTGAGATGGTGGTTTGTGAGATGGTGGTTTGAGGGTAAGGTGGTGAGATGGTGGATTGCTGGTGAGATGGTGGTTTAGGGGTGAGATGGTGGTTTGATGGGGGAGATTGTGAGATGGAGGTTCAAGTATGAGTTGGTGAGATGGTGGTTTGAGGTGGGAGATTGTGAGATGGTGGTTTAAGGGTGAGGTGTTGAGATTGTAATTTTAAGGGGGAAATTGTGAGATGGTGGTTTAAGGGTGAGGTGTTGAGATGGTGGTTTGAGGTGGGAGATTGTGAGATGGTGGTTTAAGGGTAAGGTGGTGAGATTGTGGTTTGAGGGGGGAGATTGTGAGATGGTGGTTTAATGGTGAGGAGGTATTGTAATGATGTTTGAGTGAAAATGTGCAAGATGTGAGAAGTTGTAAGAGTGTAATGATGTAATAGTGAAAGGGTGTGTGCTTGGGAATATAATCCATGCTTTAAAATCTTCTCTTCAAAGAACAATTTGTTTCACGTGCTCTTGACATGTCACATGACAGCAGGAACGATATTCGAGTCCGATATCCATTGCTCCAGATCAAGTCCAATGTCCAATCCCAGATACAACTCGTGGACAATCCATTGTTCCAGATCAATCCAATGTCCAATCCCAGATACAACTCGTGGACAATCCATTGCTCCAGATCAAGTCCACTGTCCAACCACAGATACAGCTCATCGGCAATCCATTAGAGATTGGTACCATACTCTGTGCAGAGCGTTGGTGCTGCTTAAGCAGTCTCCTTGGCTATTGGGCGCAATCTTGGATGGGTCACCACTCCGACACAGTATTCCAGCAAGCTGGCACTCATTTTGCCAACCTCGGAAGGATGACAGACCGAGTTAACCTCACCTGGTATTAATTCAACAGCTGAACGGGAGGGATTTGAAATCAGGACCCTAGGATCCACAGCCCACCACCCTAACCATTAAGCCAACACCAGGCAATCCATTGCTCCAGATCAAGTCCAATGTCCAATCCCAGATACAGCTCATGGACAATCCATCACTCCAGATCGAGTACAATGCTCGATCCCAGATACAGCTCATGGACAATCCATTGCTCCAGATCGAGTACAATGTCCAATCCCAGATACAGCTCATGGACAATCCATTGCTCCAGATCAAGTCCAATGTCCAATCCCAGATACAGCTCATGGACAATCCATTGCTCCAGATCAAGTCCAATGTCCAATCCCAGATACAGCTCATGGACAATCCATCACTCCGAGCCTATCCAAGCTCCAATCCCAGATAAAGCTGTGTATCTAGCTATCCTTCAGAATAAATGCTTGTGATGAGAAAAATGTGAATATTGATGGTCATCATCCCCATAGCCAACATGTGGCCCTCAATGGAATCCTTTAATCTCTTCTCCCTGTTAATGTTGGAGTCCCCCAAGGTCGCGTTCTGGGCCCAGTCTTGTTCCCCATTTTCATCAATGATCTCTCTGATTCTCGAAAATCCCCTTTCTCGAGATCGTGATGACTCCACCCTCTGCCATGACATCCCTCACCTTTCAAATAGACAGGCAGGCTGTAGCCTCTTCCCTCTCTTCAGACCTTGATAGAATCACGAGTTGGTCAAACATTTGGAATATGTCTTTCAGTTCAGACAAATGTCACACTCTTACTTTCTTAACAATTTTTTTGAGGAAGTTCAGTCATTCAAACTCCTGCATTCCACTATCAGTCATGATCTCTCTTGGGCAAACCACATTTCAAAGTGGTCTCCAAAGCCAGCCGCCGACTGGGCTTCCTCCCTCGTACAAAGTCCTTCCTTGGCAAACTTCACCTCCTATCCACCTACAAGGCCTTCATCTGCAGCTTGATGAAGTACTGCTCTCCTCTCTGGGCTGGTTCCCCTGCCTCACACCTTGCTCATCTTGACACTGTGGAAACCAAGGCCTTCAAGATTATTGAAATCTTCCACGATGAAGCTGAGTCTACGGGCCTATCACGAGACCATCGCAGACAGGTCGATGGTCTCTGTCTTCTACCACCTCCTTTCTGGTCTTGCATCCTCTACTCTTTCCATGCTTTGGACCCCTCCAGGTTACTGCAGAGTCTACATGGACCATCATCAACCGACTTCTGGTGAAACTACCTCAATCATGGGTCACTGCTCACCTCCACTCATTTGTTCTTCTTTTTTCCTGCCTGTGAAACCAACTTCCACATTCTCTTCAGTCTCATTCTTCCTTCCAAGTTTTCAAGACTCCTGTTCTCTATCATCTCAAATCGCCCTGCATCCAAACCCATTATCTTTTCTACCCACGTTAACTCCCCCCCTCCCCACTCCCAAACCCACAACCTTCCCAATTCCAGTTTTTACTTCTTGAGAATTTGCTTCTGTATCCATCTTGTCCACCCCATGTGTCCTCCCTTGTGTCCTCCCCACACCTTGTGTCCTCCCCACACCCATTGGTGTCCAAATCTCCCTCTATTTTGTCCATCGACCATGCTGTTGGTGTCCTCTCTCTCTCTCTCTCTCTCTCTCTCTCTCTCGCTCTCTCTCTCCCTCTCTCTCTCTCTCTCTCTCTCTCTCTCTCTCTCTCTCTCTCTCTCTCTCTCCTCTCTCCCCTGTTCGTTTTGTTTTGTTGCATCTTGTTCTGTTCAGTGTTCTCGCTCTTCCACAAGCCTTGACTCTGGATATGAAAAAAACAAATCACAGCAGAGGTGTACATTGATGGTCATTTCTGCCTTCCTCTTGACAATACCTGGCCCAGTTTCATGGAAGAACTTGTTTGTGAGGTAGTGGTAGAGGGGTCAGGGGGCCACACCACAAACACTACAAACACTACTTGTTATTTCGAAGAAAGGCTCAGACTGATAAACACGGTGGAATTCTTATATTTACAAATCGAGACTTGCTAGTGAGAGCAGCAATAACTTTTTTCCTTTAAAATGGCTGCTGAATCATTTTTTTGACGAAAAGCAGTGGATGTCAAACACCATTGTCGACAAATTGTATTTTTTTTAACAATGGCCTTATCGAGGCTCATAGAAGAGCAGAACAACAAAGGGGTAGTGGTCAACAAACAATGTGGGCCAAAAGGAAACAAGTGGGAGAACAACAAATGGGTGCACCATGGCACAAGGGTAGGAATTGTAAGAGAGGGTGGGAAGAGGGTATCATTGGGTGCGATGATGCTCAGTCGAGGAATTGGGAGGGTTCATGAGGTGTGATGGTGAGCAGCAGGCTTGAAATCCTGGAGGGAAGAGTGCAAAACAACAGAATCAGGACTGTTCTGAAGGTCAAAATAGAGGAGTTTGAAAGGATGGAGGTGAGCACTGAGTGCAGACTTAGGGAGGATAACATGAGACCTGGAGTGGCAGGTGTTGGGAGAAGTGAGTGGTGCAGGAGGACCAAAAGCAGAATGGTGTCAGTAATGGCCGTTAAAGTTGCTGTGATTAAACTTTACAGATGTGAATACTTTTTAGCCTCCTTTATGATTGGGTGCAGTCGTATTGTCATTGTATCTCTCCTGATCAACAGAAACAAAAGAGCAATGGAGGTGTTGGACCCTTTCCGCATGGCCACACGTCTCGAGGAGCAGACCCTTACCTCGGCTCCTCTTCCCACTCACGAATTCTTTGAGAACTTTGATGCACGGTTCGTCATGATGGGGGCAGCCGCAGCCGCAGTTGTTGCACGAGTTGGAGATCTTGAACACAATGAACATGAGGATGATGATGAGGATGATGAGGAGGAAGATGAATCCCAGGATGACCACGTGCTCGCTCCTCCCGGTCACCATACCCCCGGTGGAGGAGGTCGTTGCCTGGCGTGGGCCTGTAAAGCCTGTAAGCGTAAGGCGAGCTCGGCGGAGAGGCGAAGGGCAGCCACCCTGAGGGAGCGGAGGAGGTTACGGAGGGTGAACGAAGCTTTCGAGGCACTCAAGAGGTGCTGCTCTGGAAACCCTCACCAGAGGTTGGCAAAGGTGTGACTAGGGGATTGGGATCATTGAAGTGAGATGAGGTAGGAGGAATCCCAAACAATGGGATAAGAGCAAAGAGACAACAAAAAGGGAGAACAGTGGAAGGTTGAGGAGGTAAAACTGGAGACATCAGAATGAGATATTTTGACAGGAAGAGGGGCTTTGGAACAATGAGGTGCAAAATTGCAGGGGGTGGTGGTATGGAGAGGGAGGGAGGGGGGGAATGATGAATGTGGTAGGGGATGGAATGGGGGGATGACAAGCATGGAGTGGGGAGGTGGGGAGGATGAATATGGTGGGGGATGGAGATAATGAGTGTGCTAAGGGAAGGAGTTGGGAGGGGGGTGTATGGGGTAAGGAGTACAGGGTATCTTGATGTGGTACAAAGTTTAAAAATGATAGCAAGTGAAATACATGATGACGTTGCACACTTGGGTATTTATGAGTAAAATAGATTTCCATGAATTTGATGGTGAAGGTGGTGTCTTGGAAAGGAAACTGGAGAGATTACCCAATGCACGCAATGAAGACTAGTTAGCATTAGTTTTGAGAGTTATCATGATAAATGTTTTATTTTTTTAACGAATGAAAACGAGATTGTCCTTGTTTTATTAACTGACGAAAGGACGAAGTTAGTGTTTTATTAACTGTTGAAAGGACTGAGATAGTGTTTTATTAAAGGACTAATTTCGTGTTTAATTAACTGATGAAAGGACAAAGATAGTGTTTTATTAAAGGACTAAGTTAGTGTTTTATTAACTGATAAAGGGACTAAGTTAGTGTTTTATTAAAGGACAAAGTGAATGTTTTATTAACTGATGAAAGGACAAAGTTAGTGTTTTATTAAAGGACTAAGTTAGTGTTTTATTAACTGATAAAGGCACTAAGTTAGTGTTTTATTAAAGGACAAAGTGAATGTTTTATTAAACGATGAAAGGACTAAGTTAGTGTTTTATTAACTGATAAAAGGACTAAGTTAGTGTTTTATTAACTGATAAAAGGACTAAGTTAGTGTTTTATTAAAGGACAAAGTGAATGTTTTATTAAATGATGAAAGGACAAAGTTAGTGTTTTATTAAAGGACTAAGTTAGTGTTTTATTAACTGATAAAAGGACTAAGTTAATGTTTTGTTGACTGATGAAAGACTAAGTTAGTGTTTTATTAAAGGACTTAGTGAATGTTTTATTAACTGATGAAAGATGAAGTTAGTGTTTTATGAAAGGGCGAAGTTCGTGTTTTATTCAAGGACTAAGTTTGTGTTTTATTAACTGATAAAAGGACTAAGTTCGTGTTTTATTGAAGGACTAAGTTCGTCCTTTCATCAGTTAATAAAACACTAAGTTAGCGTTTTATTAAAGGACTAAGTAAAGGTTTTATTAACTGATGAAAGACTAAGTTAGTATTTAAATAATTGATGAAAGTTTAAGTTAGTGTTTTATTAAAGGACTAAGTAAAGGTTTTATTTACTGATGAATGGACTAAGTTCGTGTTTTTTAATGAATGAAATGACTAATCTCTGTGGTTATGTCCCAGGTAGAGATTCTGCGGAATGCAATCGGTTACATTGAGGCTTTGCAGGGAGTGCTGAGAGGTAATGGAGGGGTCACCACAGGAAGTCAGGTGTTTGAATCATCAGCCTCAAGTCCCCGATCCATTTGCTCTGAAAGCCTGGTGAGTATTTAATACAGGAATCTAACTCGGAGCATTTTATGTTGGTAACTGTGATTCATACATAACGAGGAAAATTAATCAATAACCTCACAGAAAGGTTAAACCCCCCCCCCCCCACTGTGAAAACGCCTTTGGTATTTGGTTATGTTCATGAATTGTAATACTGAGTTCTACCAGGGTGTGCTATGTGATACATATTTATATATAGAGAATCGGGGTGCCCCCCCTTCCCCAAACCCTCAAGGACTGTTTTTTTTCCACCTAAAATCTTCCCGTGCACACACCGAATACAAACGCTAGTTTTCAACTTGATCCGTCCAGCGGTTTAGAGGTGTATAGAAGTCAAACACACACACCAAAACAAACAAACACAATAACATAAACAAACTAGAATGGCACTCGCTTGAGAGCAAACCTCCGCCAGGCTGAACAGTTCATATCCTGTATCCCACTGATAGGCTGGGTCTTATCCAGACCTGAATAAAAAATGTAATCAGTAAGTCCTTCTCACACACCCAAACTGTCAACCGAGTGTTGTCTGAATCTATCCACAATTTTTTGAGAAACTCTGCAGACAAACAGACAGACAGATGACAAACAAACAGACAAATAAAAAATCACTCTGAGAGCGACACTTGGCAAAACAGTTAAATAAATAAAATGCAGTTCCTTTTAATATTCTGGATCATTGATTTTGGCAATGTCATTGTATTTCGAGCCTTTTCGAACATATAGCCTTTTATATCTGCATTCAGATTGTGGTGACATTTAATTAAACCACTTTTGCTTTGTTAATTTCACTTGAGTAACACGAAACCAGAATTTACTTAAACTATCATGTATCAAGATTGAACTTGAAAAGGGAATATTTTCATACAATGCGGGATTGTGTTCGACATTGTTCCAATATATTCGTGTGCTCGCTGTGCATCATGTGTGTCTCATACATTGTGTGTACAGATGGATTTTACAAGTCATGCTTGTGAAATCAGCAGGAAGCATGCTGATGTATCAAAGACCTTTTGCCTTCTTGAAGGTGAGATGATAGCCAAACTAGTTACTACCTAGAGAAAGGCTTGTTCTCTTTGAGGTTGTGTTGTTTCATTAATATGTGGGTTTCAAGGTCGGTAGAAGCTATTTGGACTGCATTATCACATAGGAGGAGCTCTCGGTTGAGAAACTTTCCTTATCCGGTTGTGACCTCCTCGCTCCATCACATGGTATAAGGGAGGGTGGGTTATTAATAACGTGTTGGAACTGCAGGCTGGAAGAGTTAATAGAACTTATCAATGATGGGATGTGGGACCGACAGTGAGGAGTGGGGTGGGGTGGGTTGAGGTTTTAGTACACACACACACACACACACACACACACACACACACACACACACACACACACACACACACACACACACACACTTTTTGTTTTTTCTTTTGTTTCAATTTGGTTTTTATTATTCATTAAAAAATAATAGTGCAAATAAAATAACAAAAATTTCTCTCACTAGAGGGTATTGCATTTGTATTTGTGCGTTACTTGCAAAATCGAAGATTCACAAATATATTGGTTGGTCTGCTTTCTTATTCTGTCTGTCTGTCTGTCTGTCTGTCTGTCTGTCAATGACCGACATGTCACAATTCTATACCAATCTTCATGAAACACCAATCTTCAAGCCTATTGCTTTTGAGGTCAATTGGTCAAAAGATAAAAGTTCACAAAAATCCATTTTCATCTGATTGATTTGAAATTTGAACACGATTTGTGCATTGGGTCAATTAATTGGTTCACCAAATATCAGAACAATCGATTTACCGGTTTAGCCGTTTTGACACGTCAACAGTTTCCATGACAACAATTTCACCTCATTATAATGCAATGGGACTTTTAATGAATTTATTATTGTCATACCTTGATAATTATTCAATGTATCAAATTGAAACTTATGCACCTTATTCGTATGTATGTGTAGTATGTGTGAGTAAAATTTGTTCAAAATTAGTCAAAGGTCAAGGTCAAGGCCATCCAAACTATGTATAACACCTATTAAGCCACAATTGCAAAAATGTATCAACCAAATTTGTTATGCACAACATTCCATCATATAAAACAATTGATCGGTCAAATTGCTGTTTCCATGGCAGCTATTGTTTATCTGGATTTCGCAAATATTGTGCTCTGCACGTCATCTTTCTTGTTCCGTCTGTTTGCCCACACATAATGGGAAAACGTATGCCACAAACGCCAATTGGTGGTAGCTTGTATTATCTTTTTTCAATCGAGTACCTATGTAAAGTATGTACAATCAGAATGTAACCGACCCCTGGAGAGAGAACAAGCCCAACCTGCTGACCCAAACCAAATGACACCCACACAGACAGAGGGGATAAGAGCAAGCGTGATTGATGATAATGAGGAGGAAGATAGGGGAGAACAACTGAGCAGAGAATAGGTGGCGGAAGATGATGAGGAGGCTGATGAGCAGCATTGACTCGAAGAAGAATTTACCAACAAAATAGAGGAGATGGGATTGATACCACCCAGGGAAAGATGACATCTCTATAGAATAGAAAACACCAAAGGGACAAAAAAAAAAACAATAGCAAGGAGAACCAACTGAACACTCAGAAGAATGTTACCAATATCATCCACATTGAAATAAATAAACAGTGAGTTTTGCAGCAGCACTGCTCATTCAAGAAAAAATATCAACAAAACGCCGCAAGAACTGAACAGGCCCCAGAAATAGGAACCAAACACCACAAACACCACAGAAACCAAACACAAAGACTCAAGAGACAGAGAGAACTACTCAAAAAGGAGATGGAATGAATACAGCAATTCCAGAGAGGAAATCAAAGCTCAAAACTAAAGGAAGGAATCCAAGAAACAACAAGAAAAAGAACAATCAGATTGCAGACCCTTGCCAGGACTTCTTTTGAGTGGTGTATCTTTATAGGTTTTAGGGTAAATCCAAGATGGCTGCCAAACCATGTAACCTCTGATATCATATGTGTGTGAACCTTTTGTTCCTCATAGACAGGCGGTCGTCATACGTGTAAACTTTCGCCTCAATCTGTTCAGCAATTTCAGAAAAGAAGATTTTTGAAGGTTAAAAAAAAAACAGTATGGCTGCCAAATCACGTGACTGATGACGTCATAAATGTTTTCTTTCTGTGGACCATTTTGTCCATCGATGACCCTCAAACATTTTCATACTGATCGAATGTGGCGTTCTACATATGCAATTATGACGTCATAACGAGGGCACCTACGATGTAATTTTTTTTTTTTAAATCACTCATTCCCCATTAGGAGTACTTTATATCTAACATCCCCAATATCTAACAGACTACATTAGTTATCCATGCCTGTTGTTTGTGTCCTTTATAACATTCTTAAAAACAGGAAGTTTCCTGTTGAGATTGATTAAAAAATTTGTTTGACTGTCAGACAGGCAGACAGAGTAAAAAATATTATCTTACTCCTCTCTGTGCTTGTATGGTCAAAACAATTTCAGAGCCAAGGTACGGAAAAACGGAAGACTTGTCTTCCTATTCGTGTCTGGATTGGTGTTAAAAATATAACATTCAATTAAAATAAACACTTCCTCGATTATAGACTGATGACAGACAGACAGATGGACATTAACCGATTGCTTAACCCGCTTTTTGCTTCGTATACGCACGGGGTTATGATAGCAAGGTAAACGAGATGTTTGCGATCACAAAGCGATCGACAAGGTTAAGCCTCCCCTGGTGCGCCCGCGATCCAATGATTGCGTATCTTTTTTTCAGACCGACATATGAACTTGACCTTCATCATTTATGGATAGAGAAGAATTAAGAAAATGTGTCCCCATCTGCAATAGATCGATAAAACTCAACATCGTGAAAATTGGAGGAAAATTATTCAAGTTCTGATCAAAAAAAGAGTGTTTTAGTTAATTAGGTCACAATCTGAAAAAGTAGGTCAAGAACACAAAACAAATATCAGATGCACAACTTCAGTGCAGGTTCACTATTATGATGCAAGAACATCTTGGAACGCCCAAGCGGTCTTGGAGATTCCACTTTGGAAAAATTTAGCGATGACAAAAAACACGTTTTAAAAAATTTATATATATATATATATATATATATATATTTTTTTTTTTTTTTTTCAGACCACCATTTGACTTTGACCTTTAACCCGTATGTCATGAATTCTGAATAAATGCGGCTTGCTCTCAGCTATGTCGAGAGGGAAATTCTGTTCCAATCGGACAAACCTTAGTCAAGTTATGGTGAAAAATGTTAAATTGCCTATAATTAGGTCATGACCTTAAAATTAGGTCATGGTCGAAAAAAAAATATATATATATACACACACACAGTAGATACAAATTATATGTGACATATTATATCCGATATGAAAATCAACCTATACACATCTTCCTCCTTAGGTTCCCTTCGATCCAACAGAACGTCCAGCTTGGACTGTCTGTCCAGCATCGTGGAACGGATCTCCACTACCCCTCCCACCTCCTCGATCATCTACCAGGCTCTATAACCTCTCGCCTCCTTTGTCGTCCACATTATGTTGAGCAACTTTCTCGACCGGAATAACCAACCAAGAGGGTCATGTCATCCACTATTTCGAAACCAGCATCTCCTCACATGGTTGAAGGAGTGATTCACAACTCAGTAATCCAGGAATGACCAATGACTGAAGTATCTGCATTTAACCACGTAGTAAACAGGCAATGGCCTTGCTTGTGGCTCTGTTGACCCAATAGTTAGATGGTAATAATGAACTCTGAAACGTTTCCCTAAAAGTGTTGTAAGTGGTTGGAGGACAGTGCTCGATGTGGACCATTGATTGACGAGTGCGCGTGGAAACTGTTCATGATGAAAGGTCTTGGTGTTGTACCTCTGAACATGCCATCAGCCAACTTCCAAGTGAAACTTCAATGAAGTCCGATTGTTATCATTGACGGACTACCCACAGCTGTATAAATGTATAATCTTTGAGTTAAACTTGATAATTTAAATATGTGTATATTTTATTACTATACATCACCCCAAACATGACCCTGCTTGTTTATTGAACATTTAATTGTACCTCAACAAGCATCTGTATCTCCACATCGCTCTCTCTCTCTCTCTCTCTCTCTCTCTCTCTCTCTCTCTCTCTCTCTCTCTCTCTCTCTCTCTCTCTCTCTCTCTCTCTCTCTCTCTCTCTTTCTCTCTTTCTCTCTTTCTCTCTTTCTCTCTTTCTCTCTTTCTCTCTTTCTCTCTTTCTCTCTTTCTCTCTTTCTCTCTTTCTCTCTTTCTCTCTTTCTCTCTTTCTCTCTTTCTCTCTTTCTCTCTTTCTCTCTTTCTCTCTTTCTCTCTTTCTCTCTTTCTCTCTTTCTCTCTTTCTCTCTTTCTCTCTTTCTCTCTTTCTCTCTTTCTCTCTTTCTCTCTTTCTCTCTTTCTCTCTTTCTCTCTTTCTCTCTTTCCTAGAATAAACATTACATTCTGTGTTTGAATCTGACAAAGGTCCAGCCTGTGGTCCTTAGGCAGGGTGGTGTAGGTTTGCGAGGGACATACTGTCTGTCGCCTTGTCTTCTTTTCTTGGTTAGTATGATTGTTGCAAAACGAGTGGTTATTTTTGCACCCTGTTGCACTCCAGTTACAAGCTATGCCTGTAATCTGTCTGGAGATAAACGTGGAGCAGCAACTGATTGAAGGAGTTTGAGCTTGAATAGGAACAGGATTTGAACCACACTTGGATCTCTGGCTTGTGTGTGTGTGTGTGTGTGTGTGTGTTTGTGCGCGCTCTCCGAGTGGTCAACGAGTGTTTCAAATGTTTGGTTTAAGATACTGCAGATTTGGATTGAGTGGAATGAAGGATGGGAGGGGAGGGGGACATTTATCATTGCCTCTGCCACCGAAGGGGAAAGGAAGTTTTGTTTTTACCCCTTTCTGTCTGTCTGTCTGTCTGTCTGTCTGTATGTTTGTTTGTCTGTATGTTTGTTTGTGTGCAGGATATCTCAAAAACTTGTGCACGAATTCGTCCGAAACTTGGTGGACAGGTTGTGTGTGTGACAAGGATGAATTGATAAGATTTTGGTGAAGATCCGAATCCGGATCTGGATACGAGAATTATTTAATTTTTTTAAGTGATTCTTCTCCATTGAGAGATAGGGCCTGAAACGATATAGTAGTGTACAGCATGATATTTCAAACGTGTACTGGGCCTAATATGTTCTCGTGAATCAGGCATTACGTGGCGGAGGTATGTGCTCCACCGAGTGCCCTTCTTTGTTACTGTAAACAACAAACACGAAACATTGAAGATGGATATTTAATATGGAGCTGATGATGCTTGCAACTTGGAACCATCCTTACGATCCTCGAAATCCCAGAACCAACTCGGGTTCTGTTCCTGAAAACTGAATGCCCACTGGATGTGGTACATGCGGATGCAATTGGGGGTGGTAATAAGTGACAGGTGCACATGGTGCTGGTTCAACCACTTTGTGGGTCTGATTCTAATTTTGACCACAGCCATGAAAATGTCACCACCTCCTGGTTATAAATGTCTTCTGGCTCAATCCCACGGCGCTTTTATTAATCTCCATTCAGCCCCCTCGCCATCCCTGACACGCACGTCTGGCCTTCGCAGACAACTAGTCACGCAACAAACCAGTATCCGGTCTCGTCATGCTCTTAACAATGACCTTTTCACAATCTTCATCATAATCCTCGTACTTTCTTCCTCTGACGTCATAATCCTCGTATTTTCTTCCTCTGACGTCACAATTCCGTTTCTTGCTTTCCTCTTTGTTAAAGTCCTCTTAAACCGCCGAGAAGTTGCATTCGGATTAGCAGATGTTGATGAAACTTTGTATTTATCACAAGGTTCAATAACTATTAACTTGGATGAAACGTCAGTTTGTTAAACCATTTACTAAATTGACGTCGATCACCTTCAATTCAAGTTGGTTAATAAGAAACAAACGTTAACAAAATGAAACAAACGTTGTGGTGAACTTTTCCTGATTCCTCCTGGTTGTCTGAGCAGATGATGACTGATGTCCTTGTGCCAATTGTTAGTAATTGCTTCAGTAATCTGCTCATCCTGTGATGTCCATCATCAGAGCCGGCGGGCACCTGAGCCAACAGGTGAATATGCTGTCCCCGACACCTGGCGAATAAAACAGTTCACTGTAGTTGGGATTAGTCCTGAAGTTGAGGCACAACCAGATTTTAATGATGTGGATGAGGATTCAGGTCTGATGTTTCAAACAACTGCTGCTTTCATCAGGGAACCACAGGGGGGAAAGGGAGCTGTTGCCTGTGATGCTGGCACAACCACTGGGTCTGGGTACAAGTGAGACGCACATCTTGTCTCGTCATTGTCCAAGAGGTAGTGAGTGATGTGTACCAGTTGGATGAGCTGGTTCGTTTCGGGTGTGGAGAGGATTCAAGGAAATGGGAATTGTTGGTGGTGAAGGTGTTCTCAGGTGTTCATGGCATGGGATTCGATCTTGAATTCAGACCGCTGGTTGCGTCCTCATGGAGGGAAGTGACTTTCCCTCCAAACAATTGCTCTGAGAGGTAGCTCCCTGGACAGGACAATCAATATATCATCATAGCACCACAATGTATAGATATATCATCATAGTAACACAATGGATATATCACCATTGCAACACAATGGATATATCATCAAAGCAATACAATCAATATATCATTATAGCACCACAGTGTATAGATATATCATCATAGTAATACAATGGATATATCATCATAGTAACACAATGGATATATCACCATTGCAACACAATGGATATATCACCATTGCAACACAATGGATATATCACCATTGCAACACAATGGATATATCACCATTGCAACACAATGGATATATCACCATAGCAACACAATGTATATCATCAAAGCAATACAATCAATATATCATCATAGTAACACAATGGATATATCATGACAGCAACACAATGTATAGATATATAATCATAGCAACACAATGGAAATATCACCATAGCAACACAATGACTATATCATCAAAGCAACACAATGGATATTTCATCATAGTAACACAATGGAAATATCATCATAGCAACACAATCGACATATCATCAGAGCAACACTGGATATATCACCATTGCAACACTATTGATATATCACCATAGCAACACAATGGATATATCATCATAGCAACACAATGGATATATCATCATAGTAACACAATGACTATATCATCAAAGCAACACAATGGCTATATCATCATAGCAACACAATGGATATATCATCATAGCAACACAATCGACATATGACCATTGCAACACAATCGACATATCACCATTGCAACACAATCGACATATCACCATTGCAACACAATCGATATATCACCATAGCAACAAAATGGATATATGATCATAGCAACACAATAGATGTATCACCGTAGCAACACAATGTATATATCATTATAGCAACACAATGGATACATCATCAAAGCAACACAATCAATATGTCATCATAGCAACACAATGTATAGATATATCATCATAGTAACACAATGGATATATCATCATAGTAACACAACGAGCCGAAACCCCGTCACAGAAGGGGCACAAAATTGGTCCTTCAGTATTAATTTTGATTAGCTGTCGAATGGCGTTGGTTCCGTCTCGATCGGATGAAATTGAGAAATTGAAGTTACCCGGTGACCTTGACCCCTTGACCTTCAACTTGACCCCCCCCCCCCATGTCCGTACTCATGTCCCAAGGATCACTCATGCCAAGTTTCATCTCATTCCATCCAACGGTTCAGCCGCCTATAAAGGACGAACAAACACACACACACACATATACATAGAAACAAACATATTCTATTTTTTTAGTATATTAGATGTGTGTACATGTATATGTATATGTATATATATATATATATATATATATATATATATATATATATATATATATATATATATATATATATATATATATATATATATATATATATATATATATATATATATATAGGGTGCCTGACAGAAAACCAGGGAATTTGGTACAGCTTATTTAAAACAAAACAAAAGCAAACTTATATGGAGTGTAAAACAAAGATACACTTTATTTTCAAGCAAAACCAAAGCAAACTTAGATGGAGTGTAAAACAAAGATGGTGTTCGTCTTTCCGCTGCTCCCATAAGGGGTCGCCACAGCGGATCATCTGTTATGATCCGCATACTGATTTGGAATAGGTTTTACGCCGGATGCCCTTCCTGACGCAACCCTGGTCACCTCTTATGACACAGGGATAAGGATTGGGTTTCACCATGATTCTGGGCTGCCTACACCCTCTCAGAGCACGGCCCAGCGCAGAGGACCCGTCCTCAAGCGATCCTCCAACCCAAGCCTCTATGTAGCCGGATTACAGGCGCACGCCACTACGCCCGGTAGTGTAAAACAAAGATACACTTTATTATATGTT
>NC_140977.1:57856283-57896283 GCF_056783735.1 Eptatretus burgeri
CATATATATATATATATATATATATATATATATATATATATATATATATATATATATATATATATATATATTAATCATCATAACACAATGGATATATCATCATAGTAACACAATGTGTGAACATATATATCATAGTAACACAATCAATATATCATCATAGCAACACAATGTATCGATATATCACCAGAGTAACACAATGGATATATCGTCATAGTACCACAATGTGTGTACATATGTATGTATATATATATATATATATGTATGTATATATATATATATATATATATATATATATATATATATATATATATATATTAATCATAGTAACACAATGGATATATCATCATAGTAACACAATGTGTGAACATATATGTCATAGTAACACAATCAATATATCATCATAGCAACACAATGTATCGATATATCATCAGAGTAACACAATGGATATATCGTCATAGTACCACAATGTGTGTACATATATTGTATATATATATGTATATATATATATATATATATATATATATATATATATATATATATATATATCATAGTAACACAATGGATATATTATCATAGTAACACAATGTGTGAACATATATATCATAGTAACACAATCAATATATCATCAGAGCAACACAGGATATATCATGACAGTAACACAATGTGTGTTCATATATATATATATATATATATATATATATATATATATATATATATATATATATATATATATATATATATATATATATATATATATATATATATATATATATATATATATATATATATATATATATATATATATAATCAAAGTAACACAATGGATATATGATCATACTACATCATTCAAACCTTAATATTGAGCACTGTTCATCAAAATGTTCAGATCATGGCTGCCTGAACTGTCATGTCCTGGAGGCGAAGACAGCTGTTTGAAGAATTTGTCGTGGTAGGAGAAGCAGAGAAAAGCTGGCAAGGTATTGACATTTACTTGAATGGTGGGCGAGGGATGACGGGTCCAGTGAGAAATGGTGAGGGGTGGATGGAAAGGCAGCTGCAGGACCAAATGGGGAGGATGAGAAACCATATCTATCGTCCTATATATAAATATAAATATAAACTGCTGTGCCGTGGTTCGTGGAGTCGTCGAAGTGAGCTGCATCGTACGGGGCAGAGAGGTGAACGAGGGAAAGGTAGAGTTAAGCGGGAACAAGACAAACACTTAGACCCCAAAGCTTAACAGGGAACAAGGCGCAACCATGAGTCAGAGCTACAGCACTCTCTCTTCTTCATACCAGCGCTATTTTGGAGGAGGCCCCAAGTTGTCCTACTCCCATCGAGCTTTTTCCGGAGCTAGACCCATCATGGGAGGTAGTCGTGTTTTTGTCTCAAAAAACCGGATGTTGGGTGGCGGCTCATCCTACCACTTCAGCGGTAGTGGTGGTGGTGGTGGTGGTGGTGGCGGCGGCATGGGTAGTGGAAGCTATAGCTATCAGAGGGTCTCGGGTCTTGGATCTGGAGCCGGTGCCGGTGCAGAGTTGGATTTCGCACTCACGGATGCTGTCAACACAAATTTCATGGAGACCCGCAAGACCGAAAAGGCCGAGATGCAAGATCTGAATGACCGCTTCGCCTCGTACATTGATAAGGTAAATGTGATCAAAATAAATAATAAGACTTGTAATTGAAGGACACAAGGGGACAGATCGTGTGTGTGTGTGTGTGTGTGTGTGTGTGTGTGTGTGTGTGTGTGTGTGTGTGTGTGTGTGTGTGTGTGTGTGTGTGTGTGTGTGTGTGTGTGTGTGTGTGTGTGTGTGTGTGTGTGTTTTTTTTTTTTAATGTGCATGGATGTATGCCTGGTGTTGGCTAAATGGTTAGGGTGGTGGGCTTGGGATCCTAGGATCCTGATTTCAAACCCCCATCGGCTGTTGAATCAATACCAGGTGGGGTTGACTCTGTCATCCTTCCGAGGTTGGCAAAATGAGTGCCAGCTTGTGGTATCCTGTGTCGGAGTGGCGACCTGTCCAGGATTGTGTCCAATAGCCAAGGAGACTGTTAAGGCAGCACCAATGCTCTGCACAGAGTAT
Organism: Eptatretus burgeri; assembly: GCF_056783735.1. Classification (NCBI taxonomy): domain Eukaryota; kingdom Metazoa; phylum Chordata; class Myxini; order Myxiniformes; family Myxinidae; genus Eptatretus; species Eptatretus burgeri. The sequence goes on from NC_140977.1 coordinate 57,858,371, forward strand.
GGTGTGTGTGTGTGTGTGTGTGTGTGTGTGTGTGTGTGTGTGTGTGTGTGTGTGTGTGTGTGTGTGTGTGTGTGTGTGTGTGTGTGTGTGTGTCCACACATTGGGAGAAAATGTTAGATTTCAAATGGGAGACATTTTACTGCTCGTATACCTCGAGTAACGACTTGTTGATGTCATGACCAAATAATTGCAATGACAGTCATCCATCCACAAATTACTATTTTAGCAAAGAGAATCCATCAACATGTTTTCCCGTAGGTCCGGTTCCTGGAATCTCAGAACAAAATGCTGACAGCCGAGTTGGACCGCGTGAGGGGACAAGGACCCAGTCGGCTCAACGAGATCGTCGAGGCTGAGTTGAGGGAGCTAAGAATCAAGGTGGAAACTTTTGGAGGGGACAAGACCAGACTTGAGATCGAGAGGGACAACCTTGCTGACGACAATGAAAGATTACGTCTAAGGTGATGTACCTCTATCGTCGAATTGCAACCCGGTTCAATATGAAGTAGTGTGTCGCAATGGAATGTGTACACACATTCGCACACTCAAAACGTTGAGGGATTCCGATATTTAACCTGGAGTTTCTTCGGACACGGTGTTGGCGGGGTGGGGGGGGGGTTATTTGCTGCACATATAGACAATCTCGTGTCTCTCATCCGCATCTCTGGTTCCACCCCAGCCTTCCCAGCCCCCACTACCATTTAGCGTCGCGGCAACACCTCCACAAGGAGTCGAAAAATGGAATGGAAGTAACCTCCACAACAGGGTAGAACAAAAGCCAACCTTTTTTATTATTCATTGAGGTGTCACATTTATGAAATGGATTGTTGGCCGAAAATATTTTGGGTTTATCAGTGTTAATACCGTTTCCATGGTTACGACCAATTTTCCTAAATCCTCCAAAAAATTTAACAAATGAGAATAACTTTGCCAATAAAGGCCATACAGGCATAGTTTTGATGACAAAATGATGCTTTCTGTGTTTTCTACTTGTTCGAAACATGAAATGATGACTCTTAGCACTTGCCCTTACCTAATTTGCATAAATCCAAGATGGCCGCCACTATTTCACATGCTCAACTTCATAACCTTATTTTCCATCTTCTCGATGGGATTTTTCAAAGATCTAAAGTTTCAAAATAATCTACAAATTCAGGAGAAGTTTTTATAAGTAGTTTTCTGAGAGCATTTGCCATTTGCCATTATTCAATGTGGCTGCCACCATGTATAGTAATTTACTCGCAAATCTGGATCTTCGGTGGTGAAATAGCAAACATGATTTGACTCCGTTTGAAAACTTGTCTTTTCTATCTCACCGATTTAATCTGATAGGAAAACATAATAATTTGTATTCTTGAAACCACATCATTTGCATGAATCCAAGATGGCCACCACTTCCACTGTTTGATATAACTAATTTCAGAACCCTATTCCTTGGTTTCCGGATGGAATTTTGAGATGATTTAAATTTGTATATTTAACTACATATATGTAAAAATGTAATTAAGCTCCTGGTATTCTGATTACTCAATATTTTATATGCAATAACTAAATAGGGACTATTTCCCTTGTGATATGATGCTATGGCACAAGGCAATGACCTTAAAGTTGTTATTTTGTGCACCACTCTCACCACAGTTGCTCCCATCCATTAAGCCCTTCTTGTTGACACACCGGTTGATAGTCACACACCACATTTAGGATGAAATTGGCACATGATTCTGCATCTACTTTACTTGGTGGATCATGCATCATCGCAGTGTCTTGGATGTAGGCCATGTGCTTTCTGAGAATGCCAGCGGTTGTGTGTCGTACAGTATCTCCATCTCACCTCTATTGGATACATCAGTTGATGTTTGGTGCAGCTCATCCTGCTCACTATCTTCGTTCACTTCATTCATTCAAAGCGAGAGCTTTTCCAAGAGCAGCACCAATGGCCAGTTCACTTGAACATACAATATCAGATTGTCCATCGAGTTGAACAAACACTAATTTCCCACCATAATGATTGGTGAGAAAGGTCTTTAATTTCCAATACTTGGATTGGTCTGCATCAGGAAGGCCTTGTTCAGAGAGTCTTTCAGTGAATAACAATCTCAGCTGTACTCATGTTGTGACTGACATATCTTTGGACAAAGGTGTTTCATCAATTTCCCTGGTCAGGGATTTGAAGGCTTTGTCATGTGCAGAATCTTCTTTATCATCTGTCTTCTTCTGTGAAGCAGTTATATCACAGTTTGAAATATATTGTAATTTACATGTTCTATGGTATTTTCCATCATATGTGAAGAGGTCTGGGTGAGCAAGCATCCGTCGGTGTATAGTTCCGTCTTGTCTTCTTTCTGCAGCTGTGAGCACTTTGTCTCGAGTGCTTTGTCCAATTGCTGTTGTTATTTTGGTTAAGTTTTACCCTTTCCTTTTCTCAACGCCACGGATGAAGCAGTGTTTTGTTATATCAAAGTTATATGTTTCATATCTACTCAGTTTATGTGTTGAGCTACCTGAATCACTGGTTGCTGCACAGCGATTCTTATGACTATCACATGCTTGAAATCTTGACAAAGATATATTGTGAGTTTAGCTTACACGACATGTGGAAGGATACTTTTAGTCTTGTCTTTGGTGGAATATGTGGAAGGATACTTTTAGTGTCAGTGCCGGAATGGCATCTCGAATGTTCCACAAGCTATTATAAACTACATCTTTCCTCATGTCACTTGTTCTTATTATGGAAAGTAGTCCTTCTCGTGTTGCAATGGTTATTTTTCGTCCTTGTCTTTTAGTTTGTTGAAACATACGATGCAATTTGAAGGATCCACCTTCAGACGTTTAGCTGCGGGTTCACCAGCATCCATTTTCAATCAAGCTTGTGATTCATCGATCTGACAAACGAACAAAACAACATTTGAAATATGTGCAAATAAATTGATGAGCAAAAAGCATTCCTTTGAAAGAAACCTCAAAAACCATGCAAGACATTACCGAAGTTTATAAAGGTCCAAAATATACAGGTGTCGTGTGCTTCTTTTGGCATGGCATGGCTGCCGTATTCATTTTATACAATTGAATGATTTCAGAAATCAAACTACCAATACCTTAATTTACTTTCTACAGATATGTAAATAATTTGGAATCATCTCAAAATTCCATCTGGAAACAAATAGGTTTATTAAATTAAACATATCAAACAGTGGCATAGACGACCATCTTGGATTAGGAAAATTATGTGGTTTCAAGAATACAAATTATTATGTGTTTCTATTGATCAAATTAAATCAGTGAGAAAGAAAAGACAAGTTTTCAAATGAAGTTAAATCATATGCGCGACTTCACCACCGAAGATCCAGATTTGTGAGTAAATTACGATATACTACGACAGCCATATTTGATTTGTACAAATGCTATTGGAATGCGATGTTATCGAATGCTATCGGAAAGCTGCTAATTATAAAAAAAAAACTTCTCCCGAATGTAGAGATTCCTTTGAAACTTTAGATCATTCAAAAATCCCATCGAGAAGATGGAAAATAAAGTAATGAAGTTGAACATGTGAAATAGAAGCAGCAATCTTGGACTTATGCAAATTCGGTAAGTTTGCATATTAGGTCAAATATTTTTGGCCAACAATGCATTTCATAAAAGTGACACCTCGATGAATAAAAAAGAGGTTGGCTTTTATTCTACCCTGAGTAGGGGGTACCCCCTCTGAAGACCCCCTCAGGCTGCCAGACTAATTGGTTATCTCTTTGTTTGTGATGTGTGCAGATTAGACGAGGAGACACAGCGAAGGATTGATGCGGAAAGAGCTCTGGCAGCTTTTAGAAAGGTTTGAATTTTCTACCTCTTCATCCAAAACTAACATTATTTTTTTTAACTTTTCCTTGTATCTACCTGGGATTCTTCATGCCATGTTCACATGAAGTTATTTTTGCCTGAAAAATAAATTACAGTTTCAAATCTCATTTACTCTTAGGAAGGAATCTCATATTTGGGCTTGCAGGATGGCCTAGACTAGAGGTACGCACACTCGCCTCTAAGCTGTCTAGCATGGGTTTGATTCCTGACTCAGCTAGAAACTGTCATCCTGGTGGTTTCACGGGGAAGGGTGATCCATCAATGTGCGTGTCGTCCTTTGGATGGATGTTAAACTGGTGTCTTGTCTGCCAGCATTTGTTGGTGGACGTTAAAGATCCCATGGTGTCCTTCATGAAGAGTCATCAAGCTATCGCTGGTACCATGGCCAAATTCCAAATTTCTGCCTTTACTAGTCGAACTAGGCCTGGCCAGCCAGTTTGTGAAGACTTGGGCCAAGCTTCCCCTGGTTGATTCCACAAAAGAGGTGGGATAATGGTGGCTGTAAATGAAGAAGAGGAGGAAGAAGAAGAAAAGAAGGATTCTCATCGAAGGAAGGATTCTTTGGAAGGATTCTTATCTGCACATCTTCCCGTCCTTGCCACCTTTATGTCACATTCATGTTTCCTTATTAAGGACACATCAAGTAGTGCGAAGCAGTGATTTTTTTTCTCCTGTTTTATAAATTACATTATCATTTTAAACCCCTTCCACTTTCTCACCCAACTTTGTTTCTTCTCCTAACCCCACCCCGTTTGCCAACTTAATGTCCTCTAATTTCCTGTCCTCCCTGGATATTCACTGCCCCACTTTGACAGCCCCCCTCCCCCACATTTGTGGTGCTGATGTTGCTGTGTATGTCAAGACTTCCATTGTTTATTGTCTGTAGTCCTCACTAACTTCTTCAAGACGTTTGAGTATACCTCTGGCTGTGTATACCTCTCCACAACTATAATAATCATAATAATAATAATAATAATAATAGTATTAGTTGTACATCATGGGGTGAAAAATATTTTTGACAGTGCTGACTTGCACCCCATTACCTGTGAGTTGCACAACCTGTGAGCATGGGTGGATTCCAAAAGGTTTAGTTTCCAGAGAGAGAGAGAGAGAGAGAGAGAGAGAGAGAGAGAGAGAGAGAGAGAGAGAGAGAGAGAGAGAGAGAGAGAGAGAGAGAGAGACAGAGAGAGAGAGAGAGAGAGAGAGAGAGAGAGAGAGAGAGAGAGAGAGAGAGAGAGAGAGAGAGAGAGAGAGAGAGAGAGATAGAGAGAGAGAGTTGCAGGCATCATGTTACTGTTGGTACGGTAACGAATAGTACCATATCAACTTAGTGAGACTTCAATGCGCCTATCTCATTGCTATATTATCAAAAGTATCGGGACAGTGAGGAAACATAATTGATCTATAACCGTTTGTTCGTTTTCTGATAATTTGTATTCATCAGGCTATTGTGCCTGATTAAGCCGGCTGTGAAGCCGGCGAAACGTTGCCCTGAGACCGGGTCTGCTCACACTTTTTTGCTCAAGTTAGTGGAGTCGATGTCATTTTTACTTTTGGTTGGAAGCACCTTCTTATTCTTTAAAAACGTGTAATCCCAACTGCCCCAATCTTATACAATATATATATATTTTTTTTTTTCAGTATATATACCGAATGTATAAAATATATACCAAAAGGTAATGACTGCAATGGCTGAAATGGCTCTCGTCTTCCTCAACGACAGCGAACGTACAATGAAAGCAAATAGACACATACTGTTTATAGACATACACATACTCATATACTGTTTCTATTCAAATTCATACATGTACACATACACACACTGCCTGCATTTATCAATATGAGAGATGAAAAGGTGAAAAGGATCTTATTATGAAAAAGTGAATGAGTTGACGTACTTTAGAATTAATAAGTTGGAACACGGGTTAGTCATCAACATTTATACCAGGAATGAACTTTGTTTTAAGTTTGTTCGTCCAAAAAGATTCGCATCTCAGGATCATGGTGTGTGATTGCTTTGCAATTGATTCGATGGCAGAAATTTGAATGTCATCTGTTGAGTGATCTGGTCGATTGGAATGTATCGTGTAAGTCAGGTAGAGATTTTCCCTGATTGGTGTGAAAATTTCTAATCTCTGAAATTATTAAAGCGGGTATGGAGTGTGTTCTCCGTTTTTCCAACCTATTGTTTCATACATCTTTGACAAGTGATTCGGTTTATGACCCATGTATATTTACAATTTATATAGCAGGTGATGGGGAACTTGTGTTCGGTTAGTTTTGGAAATGTGTTCATTAAATCCATTATTGAGGACATCTTCGGTTTGGTAGAACTTCGCGAGGTTCAGTAAAAGCCTGTTTTGTCTGCCATATGACTAAAAAATAAAAAAAAATGAACGATGTAGTCATGGAATGAATGAGCGATGACATTTGGGATTTCGTCCACAGGATGTTGACGATGCGACCCTCGCACGCGTGGACCTCGAGCGGCGCATTGAGGCTCTCCATGAGGAGATAGCCTTCCTGAAAAAGCTACATGAGGATGTGAGTTTTGTGCTTCTCATATTCGATTGTCCTTATCCATTCACTATAATTTATCATTCATTCATAAAAATCATTTACTCGTTCGTTATTCATTCATTCATTACAGATTCAACGTCGCTTCACTGATTTTGTCAATGTTGGATGTCCAACATACGATGACATTCATGGAGTGTTCAAGGATAGGGTAGACAAAATAGATGTGATAAACATTTCACCAAATATCCGAGACATTGTGTAAATTTATTGGACATTGGGGGGTAAACTTCATGATATTTCAATAAGACTAAATTTTTTTGAAAGAGGGATATTTAAATACCGCATCAGGAAGTTGGAAACGAGGTTGTCCTGTTTGGTGTTCCCTTCGGAACACATTGCTCACGGTTAATGGATCTCGGGTTCAAATTCCGTGATCATTTCCTCTTTTCTTGGGTCTCACTCTCAGCCATGATCTCTGTTGGACAAGCCACATTTCAAAGTTGGCCTCCAAAGTCAGACGCCGACTGGGCATCTTCCGTCGTGCAAAGTCCTTCCTCAGCACACCTGAACTCCTCTCTACCTACAAGGCTTTCATCCACAGCCCGATGGAGTACTGCTCTCCCCTCTGGACTGGCTCCCCTGCCTCACATCTTGCTCAGCTAACGCTGTCGAAAGCAAGTAGACCATGGGCCGCCGTAGACCCCCATCCCCCCCCGGGGATTTTTGTAGACTATGTTTTTCAGATAGCTTGACTCATGCCCGAGCACAATCCAGTTGTCTGCAAAAAAATCGGTGGTGGGTGTGGTCGTGACACTCCCCGCAGTAACCCCACCCCCCCATTCTGAAATAAGGAATTTGGTCTTTGTAAATATCTTCGCTATCCCTTAGGCTAGGATGCTGAAATTTCTCATACTGTACCGTTGGGTCAAGTCTTAACTGAAAATCTCAAAATTAAATCCAAGATGGCCGCTATAGTGACATCACAGTGACGTCATTTACGAAAAAGTAATTTTCAGGCTGTTTTTAGACCTAATTTTGGAATTTGTCATTTGTGGATGTTTTTTCTTTAAAACTTGTGCATAATTTCTGTTGTTCACGAGCTCACTGCCATCATACATGTAGTATTCACAGATTGTTGAATTGATGTTGATGTTTATTGATTTCTGTATTTCAGTTTAGATGAGACTTTTCAATGGCCGACAAGAAGAAAACAGATGGAAAACCCTTGAAATTAAAGACCAGTTCACGGTCTAACGCCAAACATTCGCATGAAGGCTTATCCTGTATTATACACTGTGTGAAACACACCTCAGACAAAAAAAGTTAGACCACTTTCAGATGTTAGTTTCTCGAAGATAGAAGAAACAGTGGAACTGCGACAGAAGAGAGCTAATGCCAGTGAAAGGCTTGATGATATTTGTATGGAGGTACCAAAAACTTTCTACAAAAACGTGCACGGAGCACACAGATGGTGTTATACAAATTTCACGAACACGTCCCGCTTCCTCAAAAAGGAAGGGTCCTACTGAAGACGATGAAGTACCATGTAGCGCCAAGAGACGCAGATCCTCAGAATTATCTGCAATATTAATTCCTACGAACAAATGTCTCTTCTGCGACAGATCACGTAAAAAGGTACAGGGAAGGAAGAGAGGCTTGCGAAGTGTGTTACAAGTAGCGCAGAAGAGTCAATCAAATCAGCTGCTGAGAAAATGAAAGTTGCCAATATATTGGCGAAAGTACAAGATGTTGATTTAATCGCCCGTGAGGCACACTACCATCCGTCGTGTCGTAAGCGTTATACACGCACAGGTGATCGGCATGAAAAAACTTATGTAGACACTTCTGTCGTGAAACAACAGAATGCTCATGCAGCTGCATTTGAAATCAAATTGCAACAAATCCATGGGGCTAACGTTGAAAGAGTTCCAATGCTCAAGGACCGATATTTGCAGTTTATGTTGAGCAATAGCCCCGAATTTTACAATGTCAATTACAAAACTGACAAGATAAAAGCAAAGTTGAAAAAGAAATTTGGAAGCAAAATAAAGTTTCGGCAACCTAATTACAGGAGTGAACTTGTGTATTCGACGGAAGTTCCAAAAGTTCAGGCCATCGAGTCTGCATTTGAGGTTGCTGCATCCGACCTGAAACGCCTTGAAGAAGCAGCACTACTCCTAAGAAGACTTATTCTTGGCTCCAAAGAAGAATCCACAGAGATGCCTTGGCCACCTTCACCGAGCTTCTTACTTAGTGGAATTATCCACCCACCTACTCAATTGCAAGATTTTCTCTCCTGGGTGATGACTGGAAAGAAATCTGCAGATGCGTCGACGAAAAGAAGCAGATTGGTTGATTCCTTTGCTGAAGATATTTGCCAAGCTTTGACAACAGGGCAATGGACAATGCCCAAACACCTTCTTCTGGGTATGACACTAAGGCATGTGACTGGTAGTGCTGAAATAGTCACTCTATTGAATCGATATGGACACTGTGTTTCCTAGTCTCGTTTTCTGGAACTGGAAACGGCCATGTGTAAGAGCATAGTGGAGAGAGAAGGCGTTATTCCACCTTCAATTCAGCCAGCCGGAAATGTTGTTAGTCATCTATGCTGGGACAATTTTGACCTGAACGAAGAAACACCTTCTGGTCCTGGCACAACACACACGGCCCATGGGATAATGATCCAGGAGGTTCTTGTAGATGCTTGCAGCAAGCCCTCTTGCATTCAAGTTCCCGTTCTCAAGAACAAGCAGCGCTCAGTGGTTTACAATCTTCAAGAGATAGAACCATGTTTTGTCAATACCAAGACTGAACCATCCCTTGTAGTATCCATCAGTGATGCCCCACAAACAGACACAGAAACTTGGGCCCAATGGTCTGATACAGTGTGGGTATTTTGCAGGGCACTGCTGCAGAACGTGACCCAGATGGTACCTGGATGGGCTGGTTGGGTAACCATGACAGCGAAGAGCAAAGATCACAAGGATGTGTCATCATCACAGTTGACTACATGGCTCCCGTGAATGCCCCGGTTACTGAGAATGCCACTGTCCAACACTTCCTGAAACTTTCCCAGGCAGCATCCAGAGAAGTGGGCCAGCATGACACAATCGTGACGTTTGACCTGGCGGTGGCAAAAAAAAGCATATGCTCTTGTATGGCAGAATAACCGTTTGTTTGAAGACGTAATTGTCAGGATGGGTGTTTTTCACACTACCTGTGCATATCTTTGTGCTCTTGGAAAACGGCTTCAGTCCAGTGGCTTTGAGGAAATAGTAGTGGAAGCTGGAATCTGCGCCAGTGAGTCCATTAACAAAGTGATGTCCGGTAAACATTACAACAGAGCATTGCGTTTTCACCTGCTAACACTTGAAGCCTGAGAGTGTCTATTGTTGAGGGCTTTCGAGACATCAGAGGGGCAGATTATTGGAGACGAAACAAGAGGCCTCCTGCAACGCTTATCACTCATTCCAAGTAAGGAGAATCTATCGGAAACTCTGGCTAACAATAGCTGCACACGGCTGCTGATGCTCGACAACAATTTCAAGGAATAGGTTCGCAAGGGAGAAATGGGGAAAACCGCTCAGTTTTGGTTGGATTATATGGATAAAGGATGGCTGGTCTTGATGTTTCTCAGAGCAACCAAGGAGGACAATTTGGATCTTCATCTGTGGTGTCTGCAAAACCTGTGTCGCATGTTTTTCAGCGATGACCGACCAAATTATGCAAGATATACAACGGTATACATGCTGACTCTCCTAAACCTCCCCAGTTCCCATCCTGGAGCTCAAGAGCTTTTGCGGTTAAATGGATTCAGTGTGAACAGATCCGAGGTGCAGTCATCGAGAAACGCAGTTGATCTTACCATTGAACAAACCATCAATCGACATGCAAAATCTCACGGGGGAATTATTGGATTCAGCAGAAACTATTCTGCTTACTGCAGGTGGTGTATGACAAGACACTCGCGGGCAGGTTATGTCCAAGCCACCATGGAACCGACAGGAATGGAGAGTCAAGGATGTTCAACACACAAGGATATAAGGACCTCAGAAATACTCCGCAGTGAAACCGATGTTCGCAAGGTTGTTGATGCCATCACAAGCTTCATTAACCCTTTCGATGTCGAGGATAAAGATGTCCTCTATTGTCTGTCATCAGGAGTACCAGCTCCACCCGAAGTTGAGCAGGATCTTCTCTCAGCGGACAATCGTGGGAAGATATTACATGAAGCATTTGTAAAAGAAAGGCTAATCAAGAAAGAAAAGAGTTTCCACGAACCAATCAAGAAACAGAAACTCAAAACATTTGCGTCACTTGCAAAGTCAGTTAAAGTTACAGGGACAGACAAAAAAAAACTAAGAATGTTGTTGCACAACGGAATGTGTTTGGCCAATTGATATTGCTGGCTCTTAAATACAACATAAGCATGGAAAAGGTCCTCAGTTATCCATTGGGGCCCATTCCATGGGCTCCAGCAACAGCTACAGGATCCCCAACGAAAACAGACAAGGCCTAGCTAATGCATACCCTGGAAGGACATGTCCGCTTACGAAGATCCCACGTGACTGGAAGAAGTTTCTGTGTAACTCAAAGAACAAAACACAATACAACTTACCAAACTGCTTCTGCTGGAATGGAAAACGCCGAAGTACTCTGCAAAACTGGTCGAAAGAAGAATCCTGTTTGTCTGTGGGAGAGACTGCACATCCATCACAAGCTCAGATGGTACAACTACTGAATCAGGAGATGTGGAGGAGCTACATTCGACTCAAGAGGAAGCAGACGCAAGGATGATTCTGCACTGCCTACATGTGGCTTCACATTCCTCATCTGAGTCCACAATTGTAATTCGATCACCAGACACAGATGTATTCTTGTTGCTGCTGAAATTTGCGCAAGATATTCAACAGCGAGTGTTATTTGACACAGGAGTCAGCAACAAACGACGGATGATTGACGTTCATCGTGTAATCGCAGAAGCTGGAAAAGATATCTGTTCAGCACTTCCATCCGTTGCATGCATTTTCTGGGTGCGACACAACGAGTTCATTCGTACGAAAGGGGGAAGCTGCTTCCTTTGAAGACTCTTAAAGATCATCCGGATTTCTTGGCTACGTTCCTCTCATTAGGAAGTTCACCTGATGTGAGTGATACTCTTTATCCGACGTTAGAGCACTTCACATGTTTTGTTGTACAGGAAGAAATCAACATCATCTGATATCGACAAGCTACGTACCGAGCAGTTCTTGGAGAGGTTCAAGCCAAAATCTGGATCATCGTTGACCAGTTACAATGGAGTTGACTTGAGCATACTAGCTCCATGCCGGGCATCACTGCGGATGCACGTACAGAGGGCTAATTACCAAGAACTGGTCTGGTGCAGGGCAGACCAGGCTATGCCAGATGTACCAATGCCAGGTGGGCACGGTTGGTGCATAGTAGATGGCGAATTGGATTTGCAGTGGACGGAGGGAGATTTGATGCCGAAAGAGCTTGTGGATTTGTACGATGAACCGGAAGATGAGGATGAAGAGGAAGAGGATCTTCCAGAAGTTGAGAGTTTTGAAGATACAGAGGAATAATTGTCCATGTTTTCCTTCGTGCTAGTCCGTTATTATACAGCCAGTACATTGGAACTTATAGAGAACACTGCCACGAGTTTCACCACGTGAACGGTTGTTAGTTGTTAGACTCTACTGTACCATTTGCAAATATACCAATGTCACAAGTTTAAACTTGTTCTTGATAGGTTTAGAGAACCTGGACAACATATATATTGGTGGATTTATTGTTTATCAACATATGCTTCAATAATCCTTGATGCTTGTCCACTAATGCTGAGATTTGCTAATTGGAAACGAATATTGGCACATGCAAAATAAAACGTATCATTTCAATTTGATTTCAGTTCAATTACTAGCGATGGCTAATTGATAATATGACAAGTGATTGATGTTCATATCCGTGTGATAATGAGAGCATCTGAATTAATTCTGCTAAGTAATAATCAACATGTCGGAGATGATTGGAGAAAAATGCTGAAAAATATCATTTTCTGTTATGACGTCACTGTGATGTCATTGATCTTTGGGTCAATTAAATTTTCTTCATGTTTTTATAAAGAACAGCTTTTCTAAATACAGCAAGGTGAAATTCAGCAAGATTCACTCAAAAGTACACAAGAAAATAGCAAAATCTCACCCCACCCACATTCCTAAAATTATCAAAATTGCGTCGCCATCACCGACAGGTCGGTGGTCTCTGTCTTCTTCTGCCTAATTTCTGGTCTTGCACTCTCTGCCCCCTCCTTTATTTGTCCCTCCCTCCCCCCAAGTACCTGCAGGATGCACGTGATCCACCAGCAACCCCCTCTGAGTGAAACTACCTAAATCCAGAACCACTGCTCACCTCCACTCATTAATTTTTTTTCCCTCTCTTTTCCCACCTGCGGAACCACGTTCCAAACTTAATCTTCCCTTCAGGTCTTCAAGCCAACTGTTCACCACGATCTGAAGTCATCCCCCATCCAAAACCATGATCCTTTCTCCACCCGTTAAACCACCCCCACCTCTTCAAAATTTTTGCTTCTATCTCCATCTTGTCCACCCCTTGCGTTCTCCCCTAACCCTCATCGTTACCTGTCTAAGGAGTTTGACATGTACAAAGGGTCAAGTTACCAGATTTAATGGTGTAATGGTTGGAGCGTCCGCTCTGAGTTTGGGAGGTCGGTGGTTCAAACCCCATCCGAATCATACCAAAGACTTTAAAAATGGTATGTGCTGCTTCCTTGCCTGATGCTCAGCATTTGGAGGATAAAGCATGGGAAACTCCATGGGGCAGCATCCATGAGGAGCATCCTCCTTAATTGCTCTGCTGAGTGTGGCAATTGAAGTGATGTCACCAAGGCGTCACCAATAACCAAAGTTCCTCTGCCCAAACTCACCGGCTGTTTGGTTGGAGTCAAGTCTCGTGTTGTCTCGTGTATTTATCTGCATGTCTATGTATGATTTGCGTTGAAGCTCCTTCAAGAGCCGAAGACCATGGAGACCAAAAAAACTAAAAACTTCAATGGATGGAGTTAGATATGTACACTTGACAAAGTTTTGATTCAGTCATTATCTGTTACTGTGGGTAGGACAAATACAATCCACATTTGTAGTGATCCAAGTATTGTGAACTGAATATCACTATAATCTACCCACATCACTCTACCGTGACATCTGTCATACCTCTTACCACAACTAAACATGACCCAAAAACTACAACCCTCTTCCATGATTTCACTCGTGACACGTGCCGACCTTGTCCAAAGCTCCCACACTTACCACACTACGGTCTTCTACCTTGACCACAGTAACACCCCTATCATAATCCGAACTCCGAATGAATTCTACCCCAGGACTTAAAATAGTAGAATATGAAGAATTTCTAAATAACTTTTTAAGAACCAAAGTCATCCATAATCCATGATGACCAACAACTCAATGTTGATGATCGCACAACTTCCCGTTTCCTTCCTCCAGGAGTTGGGGGAGATGCGAAGCCTGACCCACGAACCGATGCTGGCACTGGAAGGGCAGCCCGATGCGAAGGGTGCTGACCTGGCGGCAGCCCTGAGGGAGGTCCGCACCCAGTTCGAGGGGCTTGCCACCCGTAACATGCAAGAGGCTGAGGAGTGGTACAAGATGAAGGTAACGCTCTTCAAAGTGCGGTCACTACCACTCAATCGTAGCATTTACAAACTTTCATGAAGCAATAATCAGTAATCAAATATAGTTCAGTGTGATCCAGTAAAGAGGGTCATCAGCTCTTAATAAAAACAACAACAATAATAATACTTGTTGATTTGAGGTTATACAATCTCACGTGACCTTTTCTCTCTGCATTCCGAAGTTTACAGACCTGTCTGAAGCAGCGACCAAGCATAGCGAAGCTCTCAAACAATCTCGCCAAGAGATCATGGAGCTGAGACACCAGATACAGACCTCTGGCTTGGATGCCGAGTCACTGAGAGGCGCTGTGAGTAAAAGGACTCGACTACCACATCATCGCAACGGTACTCTTATGTGCAAAGGACTGTGCACCATTGCACACATGTACTCATGAGCACACAAAACATCAGGATATGGAACGAGTAACACGTAGCACCATGGCTTCAACATCTGCACACGTTCTACATGAGCACATGACATCATCATGAGCTTGCAGTTTATTTATTGGGCCACTGATGACGCCATCAAAATCACACGACGTGTCATCGTTATACTGTTACGAACCAAAATACATATTTGTTTGCTTCCGATGACCTTTGCCGAGTGTCCGTAACCATCAGAGTAGAGCTTTGTGCTTGACACCTTGATGTCGGTGGATGCGTGAGCAGAACGAAGGCCTCCAGAAGCAACTTCGCGATCAAGAAGAAAGGCAAGCAGCTGAGCTGGCCGAGAGGGATGAGATGGTGGCCCATCTGCAGGCCGAGCTATCCCACCTCAAAGACGAAATGTCCAGGCAACTTCGCCACTACCAGGAGCTGCTCAACGTGAAACTGGCGCTGGATGTGGAGATCGCAACGTACCGCAAGCTTCTCGAGGGAGAGGAGACACGGTCAGTGGTTTGCTGCGCACTAAGGGTCCTCTGTCCATCCAATCGTTAAACTGACAATGGCTTCAGTACCATTGCCTAAATTGTTTCTATTGGTCGACAAGCTCGGCCACCCAATCAAGATCGGGTTATTTAGACTTTAGTCAACCATTGATGTTATTTAGACTTACAGCTGGAGCAAAAATTAACCCGGGAGTGCACCACAGTAATGATGGCCCAAATGGCCTCATTTCCTTGTTCGAGGTCAATTTCTTGATTTTCAGATATATAAACACACATATATACATACATACATACATACATACATACATACATACATACATACATACAAAGAATTTCCTTGCAGGGGTGGGAGGGGGTGAGTTTGTGACCTTCACCTGTACCTGGGTACCCACCTAGGCACCTGTATGCTAAATTTGGTGGAGATTGTCCCAAAGGTTTATTTTCTATGATTTTCCGACCTACACACTCAAATATACAGAAAATTTCTTTGTTTGGGGGGGATTTTTTTGCCCTTGATGTGACTCTGGGTGCCTCTAGCACGTATGCAAAATCTGCTGGAAATTGGTCAAGGAGTGTGGAATTGTATAAAAAAATCAAAAACGAGGATTCACACTGACACATACACACACTTCACATATATATATATATATATATATATATATATATATATATATATATATATATATATATATATATATATATATATATATATATTTATCCTCCACCCCCTACAATATCTTCACCTGTTTAACTTGAAAAGGGAAACAGTAATATACCTGAAATGTTTGTCTCCTAACCAGGATTGCCATTCCGATGCAACACTACAGTGGTTTCCATTTACATGGTGAGTACACCTGAGTCTGTGTGTGATGAAGGTGGAGGCGAGGGAGGAGGGGGTTAGTTCAGACGACACTATTCTTGATGTTTCCATTTGATACAGAACTAGAGGAGATACAGAACTCTCAAACATGATCGAGGAGCAAATTCCAATGCGATCAGCTGTGGAACATGTAGTTTAGCAACAAACGAGATTATAATCCTCATCTGTGCAATCAATGATTACAATTCTCAAATAAACACTTTCCGAAATTATGTTTCCTCCATCTGTCTATTTCTCTATCACCATCTCTCTCCCTCTCTTTTCTCAATCTTTCTCTCTCTCTCTCTCTCTCTCTCTCTCTCTCTCTCTCTCTCTCTCTCTCTCTCTCTCTCTCTCTCTCTCTCTCTCTCTCTCTCTCTCTCTCTCTCTCTGTCCAGGTGCCGGCATAGATGAGCATGAGACCGAGGTTCATGCAAAGAAGACTGTCGTGATCAAGACGATTGAGACAAAGGATGGAGAGGTATGTCGTCATGTAAATGTACATCCTTTGCTGGTGCTTGCTAAACCACCGATTTAACCTTAAAGGTCACCAGAAACCATCCCCTTACACTTAGCTTGAGCATTCTTGTATTACTCTGACTCTTACAGGGTGGTGCCATGATAGCACACCTTTGTTTGAGCTATACTGAGTTCGATTCCTGACCCGATGATAAACTATTAATCTGTCACTTCGCAGGTAGTTCCATTTTGTATTTGCAGTCCCTCAGACTCGCGTGAGGCCACGAACCCGCCGCCAGCAATCTCTAGTAGATGTTAAACATCCCACGGTGGTATTTTGCAATCGAACGACTGGCACCCTCATCAAATTCCTGACCCATACGGGTAATTCCATACGGGGCGAGACTGGTAATCTATATATTAAAGTGGTGGCAGTTTGCTCTCTGCCTGTCTGTCCATCTGTCATGCTATATCATTACATCTGGGATGTCATTATGGCATCGGACGGCTGACTCCAACATCCGCCATTTATATTTTTAAGCAGTTCAGGCCAAACACGTCGTCGAGCTTGTCATCTTCACAATCGCCATGCCCCACCTTTGCATTTTCGTTCAGTGTGAAACACAAACAAAGCAATTGTAAAAATGATCATCAAATTTCGAAAGGATAGGCATTCCACCAATAAATCTTGCAGGTGTGCCACCACACGAGATGTCACTGAAGGTTAACACTTCCATCATGCTGTTGCAAAATCTTAATCCTTGCAATGGCCACTGTGACGTTACATCGTTACATCGTAACCAAGGTCACTGATTGTCTTTTTGAGTCGCCGATACTGGATGGTGAGAGTCTGAGGTCTACACTCCTTATTCCTAGAATTCTTCTTTCTCCATCTGACATGGATCTTCCTTTCCAATTCCACCGACGACAGTTTCCCGTCAAGTTGGCGTTTGCGATGAGAATCAACAAAAGCTAGAATCATAGCCTACGGTGGGTGTGGAGTCCTGCTTCACACCAGTGCTTTTACTCATGGACAGCTATACGTTGCAATGAGTAGAGTAGAGTGGAGAGTAGGAGACCCACTTGATCTGTGCATCTTTGCCAACCACAGTGAATTCCGGATAAGGAGAGGGACTGACCATGCTGCAGGCCGACTAACCCGCAACATTGTTTATAGTGACACTGAACATGCTGCAGGCCGACAAATCTGCAACATTGTTTATGGTAACATTGTGTAAACTCAGGGGCAGATATGGAGTGACATTTGGAGGGTTAATAACTCCCAAGAAGATGTTGCTTTATAAAAACTTTAAGTGGACTAACTTGGCTCAGTAAACAAAACCTTACATAGTTCATTGCAACAAACTAGGCTACTATATAAAAATCGGACCACTGGACCTGTAGATTATCTGGGCCCTGTCCTCGTGTTATAACCCAAATTTGGTCGCATCTTGACTGGTGGGTCTGGCGAAGAAGGTTTTTAAAGGAATTAATGCAATTTTCCCAAAAGTTGACAGTCGGCCATTTTGACACACTTCCGGTCACGTGACCGGCAAAGCCTCTGTAATTTAACATCAGGGCCATATCCTAATGTTGTACCCTAAATTTGGGAGCATTCTGCTTAGTGGTTCTGGAGAAGATGATTTTTTTGAAGGAATTTATGCGATTTTCCCAAAAATTGACTAAGTCGGCCATTTTGACACACTTCCGGTCATGTGATCGGCATGGCTGCTGCAATTTAACATCCCTACCCGGGCCGAATGCTGTAATCCAAATTTGGTAGGATTCTGACTGGTGGGCCTGGAGAATAAAAATTTCAGTTGGATCAGCCCAGCGGTTTGGCTGGAGAATTCAGAAATGGAGACGGATGGACAGACGGACAGACGGAGCGCCATGACAATACCTTATCTGGAATGTAAATTTCAGATGAACTAAAAATAGAATTACCAGGGGGTTCCATCGCCACATCCCCTCCCCCTCGATCTAACACTGAAATAAGGTTTATTGTTATGTTTTTTTTTATTTTTGTTACTGATTATCACTATTGTTCGCCATCACAAAGCATAAATGATGCCAATGAAAATAAAGGTGATGCGCCAAGAACACTAATTAGCAAAGTTTGTTTTTGTAAGATATAAAAAACAACATGTTTTTCCTCATTGTCACTTTCTTTCACCATCATTGACACTTTCATTTTGCAATTTATCATTTATTTTCACTTCAACGTCTGATCTCTGGGAACATAAAACAAATTCATAACATTGTGTTTGGCAATAAGTGTGCATTGACTAAAATTAACGTTGGATTGTTAGCAGTAAGCATAAACTTCCAGGGGCATGTGAGGCAGCACTTTGTTGCCCATACAACACCAAAATAAAAGGAGGGTTTTCTGTGGGTCCCTGCTTGTCCTTACGATAATTCACGGAACGGTGTTTGTTTGTATGTTTGTTTGTTACTTGTGAAAATCAAAGATTTTTCAAGTATATTGGTTGGTTGCGTGTGTGATTCTGTCTATCTTTTGTTTGTTTGTTGGGTGGTCGTGTCACTAGACTACCCTTATTCTCAGGTTTTCTATCTGTCTGTCTGTTTGTTTGTATGTAATGGACAGCTCTGGAGGCCAGAGGAGTCAACCGATTTTGATAAAACTTGACAGGTAAGTTTATACCAGGATCTCGTTGTATGCTTTTGAGCACCGTTGCTATGGACGCCACCGTTGCCCAGCAACAGGACTTTTAAATTTTTGGAAAAATCGTAATTTTTTCTGAATATCAAAAATCGGCTTCTGTGCTTTTATGCGCACTATAATCAAGCTGTTTTTTATCTTTGCCAGTGGTCAGTATTACATCCAGACTTGCTACTGTACATATGATCAGCATACAAGAACAGGTGGAGTTTAAAAACAAAAGTAATTGTAAAATGGAGTTTTGAAAGGAGTTGACAGATTGTGTTTTAACATCATTGAGATTGAGTGATTTATCTGCAAAGAAACCCCCAAAATATTTATCTCTAAGATCTTCAATCGACAAGTCAGATTAAACATGGCCCTTCCCTTCTGTAATTTGTCGAAAGCCCCGACCCCTCTCCATATCTGACGTACCATCGATGGTATTCGATTTGCAGACATTTATGGGATGTTTGCGGCCTTGTTGGTGTTGATGTTGATGTTGTGAATATGGTGACCAAGTGATTGTATTCCACAGGTCATCAGCGAGAAAACTCAGCAGCACGAGGAGAAGTTGTAGGTTAAACTAGTGAGTGGACCATGAGAGAAGGGATTTTCCTCGTTGACTTCTGCCCTGGACGTGCCACTGAACTCGAACCTCTCCGAGCCTTCTTGTCCCAAACCCAAAGCTCCACGGATCACAAGCAAAATGCACTTCTTTGTTCAGTCATTTGTCCTGTATTTGAACAGGTTCTGAAATAAAACGAGTGCTGAAAAAAATCCAACATTGGAACTTATTTATTAATAACCATACAGCATGGGATGTTATGGGATTTGATGGGATGGGAGGGTCGAAGAGCAACAAGTTAATACATGAGTAGTTTTAGAGTAATCCTTTCACTCAGAGAATAGTAAATGTAGTCATAAAATAAAGGGTAGATAGGTTTAAATAGGTATGTAGACGTGTTGGAGATCGAGTGGTACAGGTATATCAGCAGGAATGGTTGAAAGCTGGGTATGGATGAGTGATTGTGTTGTGGTTGATGAGAGGGTCTCGTATAAAGGTCAATGGGGCTTACTTTTATCATTAACAACCACACAGCATATGGCATGTTATGGGATTTGATAGGACACCTTGGTGTTTGTTCACTCCTCTCACCTTACATGCACACACATGCACACACACACACACACACACACACACACACACACACACACACACACACACACACACACACACACACACACACACACACACACACACACACACACATATTGTTGCGGCCACGAGTACTGAGACACCAGCTTGTCACTCAGGCGGACGAATCCCCGGTTGTCCTCGGTAGAGCCGAACCTGGGGCCACCGCTCACATTTAACGTTGTGGTACGGTGGGTTGTTTTAGAACCACGAACACCACCCAGTCAACCACGAGTTCCAGTGTCCGCCGTCAAATTATTCCGTTTAACTGGAGGTCACGTGGTTACCTGAGTGAGCAGCACGTCAAATCTGTGGTAATTTGTTTGGTCAAATCTGTGGTAATTACCTCCCAGTCTATCTCGGTTCGGACAATGCTAGCTCGACCAATGGAATGAAAGGACAAACACGAGCAGGTTGGAAATCGACAAATAATTTATTAATAAAATAAAATAAATAAATAAAAATAACTTTTTCTTTCCTGTGGTAAATAAGTGAATAAATTCCAAAGCAATCGAAATGAATAGTTAATCAGGTAAAATCAATCGAAATGACAGGAAAGAGACAGAGAGCAGATGCTTAACGGGGGTTGACTTACAACTAAACACAGACAAGGGAACCCAGCAGATCATTCGGGGGGGGGGGGTGGGGGGGAAGAGTCATCTCGCTCACCATAGAGAAGTCGTCCGTGAAGTGAAAACGTCCTGAAATGTGTGTGTGTGTGTGTGTGTGTGTGTGTGTGTGTGTGTGTGTGTGTGTGTGTGTGTGTGTGTGTGTGTGTGTGTGTGTGTGTGTGTGTGTGTGTGTGTGTGTGTGTGTGTGTGTGTGTGTGTGTGTGACCGCTGTTTCTCGACAACCGCTGGTCTGATCTAATTGAAACTTGCCAGGTATATTGCTGTGGACCTGAGGATGTGCCTTTTCAAGGTTTGATATTAATCGGACAAGTCCTTCCCAAGTTATGGCCATTTAGTTACCAACCAATGACATGACACGTTGCTGCAGCCATTTATTTACCAACCAATGACATGACACGTTGCTGCGTAGGCGTGGCTGCATAGGCCGGTTCGCGGCCGGCCGACGATGACGTCACGGGCCGTGCCGGTTACATGGCAGCGAATGTCATGGCAAGCAAAGACAGGAAGGTAAACTTGATTTTAATTTGGATTTTAATTAACTCTGTGTGTGGAAGTGTGGTTGTCGCGAGATTGCGAGAGCGAAGGAACGGCCTGTGTGGTCGTTTCTGGCTCGCGGTTTGAAAGTTTATTATTTATTTATTTTTGCACTTATGGCCACGCACGTACGGGCACGTGAGAACGAAGGAACGGCCTGTGTGGTTGTTGTTTCTGGCACGCGGTTTGAAAGTTTTTTTGTTTGTTTGTTTGCACCTACGGGCATGCACTAGTATATATAATAGGGAGAGGAGAGGGAGAGGGGTGAGAATGGGAGAGGGTAGAGAGAGGGGGAGGGGGAGAGAGAGACGGGGGAGTGAAAGGAGGGGAAGAAAGGCAGGGGGAGAGAGAGGAGGGAGAGAGGGATTCCGGCAGATGTGACGGCCAGTTTAACATCCATCCGATAGACAGCACACACATTGATGAATCACCCTGCCTGTGAAACACCGGGATGCCAGTTTATAGCTGGATCTGGATTCAAACACAAGCTACACAGCTTAGAGTGAGCGTGTATACCCCTCAGATATCCTGCCTTGATGTGGCGTGATTGTCTTGATGTGACTTTGTCATACATCTCCCCTCCTGCCATGATATTCTTTGAGTCTAAAAAGGGCATAACTCTGTGAAAAAATAACGAAATGCCCTGAAATCGAACTTTTTCTGAAACGTATCATAATAAAGCCATACACCAAGTTTCAGTTGAATAAGTTAAAAGGTATGGGGGGAAAAAAAACATTTGAAAAAGCACTCCTGGGATGGACTGATGGATGGATGGACAGACATACGAGAGCAACCTATAAACACTCCACTCCGGTGAAACTGGTTGGGGACAAATAAATCTTAATTGGCTTTGCGATGAAGTGTCCGACTGTATTGAAGCAGATTATACACAGCTCTTCTCTTCTATAATTTGTCAAAAGTGTCTGTCTGTCTGTCTGTTTGTCTTTCTTTCTCTCTCTCTCTCTCCCTCTCTTTCTCTCTCTCTCTCGCTCTCGTACCATCGGCTTCCCAGAGTGCTGTTGACACCGACGCAGTTTCCTGAGCAAGGGTTGGTTATAATGTGTGGTTGGCCATTGCCTTCCTAGTTAGGGAAAGCTCGCATACTCTTCGCATAGGGACGCCGTGGGGTGTTGAACGTCTGCCTCTGAATTCCGCCCAGTTTAACATCTATCCGAGGGACTGCACGCACACTGATGAATCATCCTGCCTGTGGAACACCAGCATGGCATCTTGTAGCTCGGCCGAGATTCAAACCCAGGTGAGAGTTTGTGTACCTCCAGCCCATCATGCCAGCCACAAAAGCCCCCACTTTACGTCCCCTGTTACTGAATAAATAAAAAACTCTCAGCTGACCAAGCTTATCTAAAACCTCCACTTTCTGAGTCAAAGACATCACTTTCCTCAACCTTTTCACACTTGGTTCATTAGCAACCGTTTTCCTCTTGGAAGTCATGGTCAAGAAATAGCCCTGTGGGGGACGAATGTTATTTCTCCAATAAGTGGGGTGAAAATGAGGGATTAAGGGGGGAAGGGACCATGCCCCCTACTCGATATTGGTCGGATAGTTTGTGAGGAGATGTTTTAGTCAAATGTTAACAGACGTACAGACGGATGGACAGACGACGGACACCGGGACCCACTCTATGAGGTTATTTCAGAGAAATAACCCCAAAAAATACATCACTCGGGGCAATAATAACCGAGAACAAAGCAATTGATTGGGAAAGGCAGTGGATGTAGTACATCTTGACTTTAAGAAGACATTTGATAAGGAACCACATCGGAGGTTGTTAGTCAAAGTGAGGGCTTGTGGAGTGGCTGGTCAGGAAGCTAATTGGATTGGAAACTGGTTTAGTGGTAGGAAGTAAAGATTGGCTGTGAGTGGAAGGACGTTTGCTGGGAGGACGTAAGTAGCGGAGTACATCAGACATCAGTACTCCGACCATTACTGTTCATTATTTACATCAACGATTTAGATAATGGGGTGAAGAGTAAACTTTCCAAATTTGCAGATGACACAAAGCTCGGAGGTGAGGTGGATATCAGTGGGGGTGGTGATTAGATACAAGAGAGTATTGATACTTAAATTGATTGGGCAAAATATTGGCAGATGGAGTTTAACCTGAGCAAGTGTAAGGTGTTGGAGATGGGAAAGAACAATGAAAATAGAGATTACAGGATGTAAGGGGTAATTTTGGAGTGTGTCACACAGGAGAAGGATCTGGGGGTGGTAATAGATATGGGAGGTAAGCAGGCAGCACAGTGTCAGGTAGCCATAGGTAAAGTAAATAAGGTTTGGGGTCAGGGATCATTTAATATTAACTTTCACACAACTACAAAGTTTCAGCACTATAGAGCGATTTAAATAAAATCTGGAATAACTGGAAGGACACTCGGTAGAGTGCGGACCTCCACCACACAACGCCTGATCCAAGAGAACATATCGGGCCCAATACATTTTTTAATTTCATGGCAAACATCGTTTTTGTCCCCATCTCTCAATGGTGAAGAATCAGTAAAAAAAAAACTTAAATAACTAGAGGGGGAGCACTCGGGAGAGTGCAAAACCTCCGCCTCCAACACTGCTGGGTCACTCAAGTGAACCTGATATCCTATTCATTCAATTTGATGTCAACAGTGCTCACAGAGTTATAGTTTGCAACTTTCCCTTTTGCATACTCAAGTCATTCGTCATAACTGGATTCCTTGAGACAGAAATTGATTTTACGTGGGTATATCCACGTGAAGTTCCAAAATCAGCCACAATTATAATTTTTGCATGTTTTTTTTTGTTGCAAATCACTTATAACATGTAGAAATGCAAAAAAAACTACAAAAAAAACTTATAACATGTAGAAATCGAAATTTTGTTGAAAAAAAAAAGTTGCAAAATTTTCCGGTTTTTTTTTTCTTTTTTTTTTGGTCGGAAATCACTTAAAACGTGAAGAAATGCAAACAAAAAAAATCAAATATTTTTTCAAAATGGCCGCCATAGCGGCCATATTGGACTGTGGACCAAGTCTAAAATCTAATGGCATGGTCCTTGGACCAGACCTAACCCCCCCCCCCCCCGACCAAGTTTTGTCAAAATCCGTCGGAGTTTTTTCGTAATACTGTTCACAAACAAACAAACAAACAAACAAACAAACAAACAAACAAACAAACAAACACAACAAACACAACAAACACAACAAACAAACAAACAAACAGAAAGGGGTGAAAACAGTAACCTCTGATCTTCGATGGCGGAGGTTATTTATCGGATCCAGATCGTCACGTGACTGAATCAGAACAACCAGCGAGGCTCGTTCACAATTCGGTGTGTGTGTGTGTGTGTGTGTGTGTGTGTGTGTGTGTGTGTGTGTGTGTGTGTGTGTGTGTGTGTGTGTGTGTGTGTGTGTGTGTGTGTGTGTGTGTGTGTGTGTGTGTGTGTGTGTGTGGCTTTCTTCTTGGAACTACGATGTAGTAATTGATCTTTATTTTGATTTGATTGAGTCCCACTGGTTGTTGATTTCGTTCTCCTTCAGGGAATGTTTATTTATTTATTTTTTTGTTCTGTCCTCGTTCCTCGTGTGTTCCTCGTGTGTTCTTCGTGTGTTCCTCGTGTGTTCCTCGTGTGTTCCTCGTGTGTTCCTCGTCTGTTCCTCGTGTGTTCTTCGTGTGTTCTTCGTGTGTTCTTCGTGTGTTCTTCGTGTGTTCCTCGTGTGTTCCTCGTCTGTTCCTCGTGTGTTCCTCGTGTGTTCCTCGTGTGTTCCTCGTGTGTTCTTCGTGTGTTCTTCGTGTGTTCTTCGTGTGTTCCTCGTGTGTACCTCGTGTGTACCTCGTGTGTTCCTCCTGTGTTCCTCCTGTGTTCCTCCTGTGTTCCTCGTCTGTTCCTCGTGTGTTCCTCGTCTGTTCCTCGTGTGTTCCTCGTGTGTTCTTCGTGTGTTCTTCGTGTGTTCCTCGTGTGTTCCTCGTGTGTTCCTCGTGTGTTCCTCGTCTGTTCCTCGTGTGTTCCTCGTGTGTTCCTCGTGTGTTCCTCGTGTGTTCTTCGTGTGTTCTTCGTGTGTTCTTCATGTGTTCCTCGTGTGTACCTCGTGTGTACCTCGTGTGTTCCTCCTGTGTTCCTCCTGTGTTCCTCCTGTGTTCCTCGTCTGTTCCTCGTGTGTTCCTCGTGTGTTCTTCGTGTGTTCCTCGTGTGTTCTTCGTGTGTTCTTCGTGTGTTCCACGTGTATTCCTCGTGTGTTCCTCGTTCTCTTGCTGCAGTTCTTCATTTTCCCAGGTGTGATCCACAAAGATAACCTCAAGAATCCAACCACCTTTACGTAAGTTCGACCACGTTACAGATTCCATTTGAATTGTCGATCAACCACCGATCACAACTTGTACCCCAGTGATTCCACCCGACCCGGCTCCTCAAACCCCAAACCCCAAACCTCAATGTTTAAATTTAATTTATAACTACAAATATAAAATCCTTGAATTGAAAATGTAATCAAAGTATAAATCTCTGTTGTGATTCTCGAGTATAAGTTTTTTTAAATAACTAGTTGCGATAAATGTGACATTGTCCTGTGCGGTGTATAACTTTATGAACAAACCGCTACTTATACAACTTTATTATTCAAAAGTATCTTCAACCAGCGAGGATCCCTTTTGTTTATTGGAAGATTAAGTACAAATAGTTATTCATTAATTATGACGTCAAATTTTCGGGAGGGCGGAGCGATCCGGGAAACTCGAACTATTTTCATTCGCGTCGAGTGGTCTCGGCCCAGTGCAGAGATTGACGGGTTCTCGCTCGTTTCCAAATCATTTTGTGTTATCAAGTTTCCCGTTATTAAGACGCCATGGAGGAGGATCCTGCTGGGACTGTGAAGACAAAAGCGGAAAACGAGCGCAACGAAAGGCGAACTTCGACCAATCACGACGAGGTACGTTTCATGGCTCCGCCTCTCGATTCAACTCTTTTATTTATTTATTTGTTTAAATTTTCCTCCACCGGTTGTGTTCTGGCCACGCCCCCACACCCTCCCCCCACACCCTCCCCCCACACCCTCCCCCCACACCCTCCCCCCACACCCTCCCCCCACACCCTCCCCACACCCTCCCCCACACCCTCCCCCACACCCCCCCCCACACCCTCCCCCCACACCCTCCCCCCACATCCTCCCCCCACATCCTCCCCCCACACCCTCCCCCACACCCTCCCCACACCCTCCCTCCCACACCCTCCCTCCCACACCCTCCCTCCCACACCCTCCCTCCCACATTCCTCCTCCCACACCCTCCCTCCCACACCCTCCCTCCCACACCCTCCCTCCCACACCCTCCCCCACACTCCCCTCCCACACTCTCCCCCCAAACCCTCCCCCTCCCACACTCCCCCACACCCTCCCCCCTCCCACACTCCCCCACACCCTCCCCCCTCCCACACTCCCCCACATCCTCCCTCCCCGCCTCATGTTCACCTCAAAACTTTTCAAACACAACTTCGTTATTCACCTGTCCGAGTGTGATTTTTATATAAAACTAGCAGCTTGGTGCACAGCGTTGCTCCGGGGAGGGGGAATGAGTTGAGGGGAGGTTAAGGGTGGGAGGGGGGGGGGGGTTAAGAGTTGGAGGGGCGGGGGGGTTAAGAGTTGGAGGGGTGGGGCGGGTTAAGAGTTGGAGGGCGGGAGGGTTAAGAGTTGGAGGGGCGGGGGGGTTAAGAGTTGGAGGGGCGGGGGGGTTAAGAGTTGGAGGGGCGGGGGGGTTAAGAGTTGGAGGGGCGGGGGGTTAAGAGTTGGAGGGGCGGGGGGTTAAGAGTTGGAGGGGCGGGGGGGTTAAGAGTTGGAGGGGCGGGGGGTTAAGAGTTGGAGGGGCGGGGGGGTTAAGAGTTGGAGGGGCGGGGGTGTTAAGAGTTGGAGGGCGGGAGGGGGGTTAAGAGTTGTAGAGGCAGAGGGGGTGGCTGAAGGAGAAATGGAGGGCCCGTCATGGGGGGGGGTGCTGGAAGCAGGAGTACTGCTCGGTAGGGGGCAGGAGAGCCGGTGCACTGGGATGTAAGCTAAATTATTAAATTATCAGAGGGCAACCCGATCTCAGCACAAGATGACATGATGCCTTGCAGGAGCAAATGACGTCACCACAAGTGTTATCGTATCTCTGCCGCCATTTGTACAACCTGGGCTGGATGCCTGGAAGTGGTGGAGCCATCAGCATGAGGGAGGGGTAATGATTTACCACACTCTGCACTACTCATGGAAACAACTCATTTGTGACGCAGCTTGTTGGGATCGCCACCGCACAGCCCCTTCTCGTGGCACACACCGCCATGTTGTTCGGTCCAATGAATCATTCACCACGTCCCGCGTTGTGTTGTGTTTATGTGAAAAAGTGTTCACATCGACTTTGACTTACAACTCAAAATTAACTCAAATCGAAATATATCTGCTACGAGTGGGCCTCCCTCAATGGCGCTTGGTGGCGACAAATTTGCACCTCTCGTGATCTTTCCAGTCTTGTCCACAGTTCATTGGTGTCCTGGTGCAACCTATTTCACATCACATCTCCCTTGGCCTTCCATCTCCATCCGGTGACCATCAAACTAACAGCTCATACCAATCATTACAGAGAGAAGAAACAAAAGGAATGATTGTTTCTTTCTCGTAGGAAGCAGCGCTAACCACATCGAACAGTCACGACTCGGGGTATGTTCAGTTACCAAGTTTCTTGTAGAGTGCTCACCAAGTGGCTTATGCACTCAAGCAAGGACTCCATTCAAAACCTTTGATAAGGAATGGTTGGCTTGGCAAGCGCTAGCTAGCTGCTTGGTAACTGAATACACCCCTGGTCCTTCCCAGACGCGCGTCACAAACCACAGCATGACATCATCGCACAACACCCGTTCTCTCGCAATGATTGGGTTATCGATATTTACCGGACTATTTTGGGTCATTCAATCAAGCCCCTCGATTGGAGAGAGAAAAACACTCCGGGTTTATAGACATCGTCTGCTCCTCACGGAACGTGCTGCTTCACTTTGTGCTTTCTCCATTGCAGAGACACCTTGTACGTGACCCCGTCGGGTGTGCAGAAAGAGAGAGTTAAGGTAATTTTGCACCAATCGTGGTTCTTGTATCTGAATGTATTGTTGTGGAAATAGATTCTAGGGGTTAAATTGTTTCGCTTAGAAATATAGTTATTCCCTTAGTGCATGTATTCGTGGAAGTCCATCCATCCATCCATTGGGACCACACTCTATGCAGAGCGTTGGTGCTGCCGAAGCAGTCTCCTTGGCTTTTTGACACAATCCTGGACGGCTCGCCACTCCGCCATAGTATACCAGCAAGCTGGTACTCATTTTGCCGACCTTGGAAGGATTACAGGCAGAGTCAACCCCACCTGGTATTAATTCAACAGTGGGTGGGATTTGAACTCAGGATCTGAGGATCCCAAGTCCACCATCCTCAACATTAAGCCAACACCAAGCATATTAGTGTAAGTGTAGTTAATTTAATTACTTCTGCCACCAATTGTGGACGGAGATGATGTTTTCACCCCTGTCTGTCTGTCTGTCTGTCTGTCTGTCTGTCTGTCTGTCTGTCTGTCTGTCTGTCTGTCTGTCTGTTTGTCTGTCTGTGAGCAGGATATCTCACAAATTTATGGACGGATTCGGACAACATTTGGTGGACATGGGTGCGTGACAAGGACGAATTGATGACATTTTGCTGAAGATCTGGATCCTGATCTGGATATGGAATGGACTGCGAAGCTCGGGAAAGATTTTTGCCTTGAGTGATGACCAAACCACCAATCAATGTGGGACAGGCAGGTGACGTCATAAAAGGGCCGCACCTGCATGTTGGGTGTTGTCAGGGAGAGGTGTTCCCAGTCCAGTTGCCCGAATCTGGGAGAGGTCGCGTCGTGGTCCGATGGGAATGGGGCCCAATGCGTGTGGCGGTGAGAGCCAGGCTGCAGGACTGGCATGGTCATTTTGTTTCCACCTCTCACCTGCATGTGAATGGGTATGATTTGCGTTCAACACTTGTGGCTTGGTGGGAAGAGGAATCTGGCGTGTCACTCAATCAACATCGGACAGGCCATATTGAGCTGGGTAAAGGTGTGATTGAGCCCACGATCTGGCTCGGTGTATCTCGGCCGATTGGCCAACGTGACTGCCGTAACAGTATGTTTTTTTTTTATTGCCTGCCTCTGTTACACATTATGCATCCACACTTGTCCAATTGCAGGCGTCCGACGTATTTGAGCTCTGTGCAGACGGGAGCGTGCTGTCAGGCCCGTCCAACCTACGGCCTTCCCAATGCCTTCCCCTGTTCCAGCTCATCTATGAAGTTCATGGTTTGTCTCTGCGACTGCGTGCTTGTCTTTTGCCTTGACCATTGAGCATTTATGCCGAGCAGGTTCGAGTGGCGACGTTGTGGAACATTGTGCTCTCCATTGACACACCCATCGGGATCTGTGCTGTCGGACCAGCAACCTGTTCCCCAACGGACATGCTTGTAGAAAGCTCTGTTTCACAAACGACTCGAATGAACCACATGCTTATATATCTTTGACATGTCTTCACTCATTTTGAAGACTTGTCAGAATCAGATGGAGGGATACAACACCGATGCAGCAAATCAAATGTCCTTTTGCCTTGCTGGTTCCCTTGAATTTATTTAAATTTCTATACAGGAGCAGTCAAAAGGTTTCCACCCGAAGTTAAAAACCAATCTGCCACCAATGGCATCGGGAGATATTCACCTCACCCTCCCTTTTCCCCTCGTGCCCCCTCTCCCCCTACTCGGGGTAAAATGCCTCAAACTGAATCGAGACCCGCAAGTTTCGCTGGTGCTAGTGCTGGACTATTCCTTCATTATTCGACTCTCACGGACTAATTCAAACATAGAATAAAAATCTAACTTGAGTTTAGAGGATCCGATCACGTGGACTAAATAACTCAATCTGCAGTGAAATCTAAAAATGTTAAGAAAACGGCGATGTTTAGTTTTTTTGCGGGTATGTGCCATTACCAATCACCTTGCTATCGCTTGTCAAGCCAGCCGTTCCTTATCAGCCATTTAATTGGAGTGATTAAGCCACTTGCCAAGCGCCCTACACTACTACACTCAATAGCAGTACAGTTCGTGTCCTAATCGGGATGTACAGTTGGGAGTTGCTACAAGGTGGAGGTACGTAGACAGCACACACGGACATGGTACATATGGGTAGATTTGGATCTGTAAAGGGACTCTCCGCGGGTGTGTGTGCATGCCGGCATGCTTGGTTACGGGCGCCGTGGTGGCAAAGTTTCATCCCATATCTTATGATGATGATGGGTGGTGGAGGTTTTAACTTTTAACCTCAGCAGTGTACGAGCGATCACGTTTTACTTTATTCTCATGAATTTAATGTTTCTAAAGCAATTGGTTATTTCATATGAACTGGGTGTGCTTTAGAAAGGTTACATGGTTTCTCTCTGTGATTTTCAAAGCTGATAACACCCGATTTCCAAGCCGTTTGCAGTATTAACGTGTTTTCTAATTTACAGAGCCAAATATTTTTTCGACCCAGCACACGATGATTGGCAACTGTTTATAAATATTCATGTTTATGCACATCTCTTTGAAACATCTATATAAATGTAACATTATTTTTTATAATTTGTTCATTGAAATTCCCCCAAAACAAGGGTGAAAGCCAGTCAAGGTTTATGGGTTGTACACAGTACATACTGTAGTTGGTAATCACACTGACTCCGATCAGCTGATATCGGCCAAGCACTAATTGTGTGTGTGCGTGCGTGCGTGAGTGCGTGCGTTGTGTGTGTGTGTGTGTGTGTGTGTGTGTGATCCTATTGAATCAGTCCTTATGCTTGTTCACCACAGGGCCAGGCACGATCATCCACTCACACTCCATTGCAGTTGTTATGGCAACCATCTTGTATCCCGGGCGTTGGCTTCGCCTCTCTCATTTGCATATGATCAAAGGAGTACCTCGGCAAAGCACCGGGGGTCGTCGCAGGTACTTTACCTTTTTGACTTTTAGTGTTTTTTTTTTTTACACATTTCCTTCTGGCTCACTATAATTTGTCTCTTTCTCATTGGTATTTTCTGCGCCTAAAACTGCATTGACTGTTGTAATCTCCTTGCGTTCCAGAAAGTCAGCAACAATTCTGTGTCCACTCTTAGGAGAGTCGGATAACAACGTGTTTCCAACCTCAAAAATGAACTTTCAAACTTGACTCCCTCCTCGAAAACCTGGTGGTGTTGTTGTTAAGTCTGCCTCTGGAGTATGCTCCCCTTCCATCCCTTCCCTTCCTTCAAATGGCATTGCAGCCAACTCTGCTATTAAGAGTGAATGCCTCAATACTGTGTTTGCTTCCAAATCTTGTGTACCAAAACCCTGACTCTTGGTACCCATCCTTCCCTGTCATACCCAACTCACTGTTCCTGGACTCTGTGTCTTTTGTGTCTGAGAAGGTTCTTCTTAAATACCTTGGTTTCCATCGCGTGAAGCCAAGAAAAGTGAGAGGTGGGAGCACCAGGCCAGAGGGGAGAGCAGTACTCCATCAGGCTGCGGATGAAAGCTTTGTATGTGGTCAGGAGCTCAGGTGAGCCGAGGAAGGACTTCGCGCAAGGGAGGATTCCCATTCGCTGACTGGCTTTGGAGGCCAGGTGGATATGTGGCTTTCTCAGGAAAGATCATGACAGATAGTGAGACCCAGAAGCTTGAATGAAAGGACTTCTTCAAGAGGATTGTTGAGAAAGTAGATGGGGAAGGGGAAGGGGGGGGGTGTTCCAGATGGTCCTTTCAGAGAGACATAGTGAGAGTGTGAGATTTGTCAGAATTGAACGACATGTTCCACGTGTTGGACCAGCTTGTGATTTTATCCAGATCTGCAGGGAGTGAAGAGGCTGCTGTTTGCCGGTCTGAGGGATGACAGATGGTACGGCAGAGGGTGGAGTCATCAGCAAAGAGATAAAGAGGACTTTCCAGAGAGTCGGAGAGACCATTGATGAAAACCAGAAAAAGAACAGGACCCAGAACACTACCTTGAGGAACTCCAGCCTGGACAGGAAGAGGGGATGAAAGAACTCAATTTAGGGCCACACGGTGACTGCGACAGGAGAGGAAGTCTGCGAGCCATGAGTGGAGATGGACTTGGATACCATCGGAAGAGAGTTTGGTGAGCAGGGCAGGGTGCCAGACCGCATCGAAAGCACACGATATGTCTCGGGATATGGCTCTGATTTCATGTCCAGCATTGAGGACCTCCATCCATTGTTGGGAAAGCAGGAGCAGCAAGTCAGGGTAGAGTGACCTGGTCTGAATTGAAATTGATGATCGGAAATCAAGCCCTTGGAGAAGAGGAAGGATTTGATGTCAGAAGTGATGATGGATTCCATAACCTTGCTGATGATTGGGAGATGGCTGATTGGTCTGTCGTTGCAGGGATCTGTTTTTGCACCTTTTTTATGCAGGGCAGTGATGTTTGCTGATTTCCAAGCTGACCTTGAGCAAATGAGAGGGTGAATAGAACAGAGAGAGGGTGAGCAAGAGCAGAGGATCAGGTTTTTAGGACATGCCGGCTGATGCCTTCTGGACCGGTTGCAGAATCTGAGTCGAGGGTGCGACTGGGTAAGGTGGGTACAGAAAGTGATGGGTTTGGGACACAAGATTTAGAAGCAAACACTGAGTTTAGGCATTCACCCTTTTCACATGCATTGTCAGCTGTGCGGCCATTTCAGGTAAGGGAACAGGCAACAGAAACAGACTTAAAAAAAAAAATTGTATACCTTGTCAAGGCTCGTATGAGAGCTAACACACATCGCACAGCAAGGGGGCATGAGACAAGAGGGGAGGGAGTAGGAAGGACAAAACAGTGGAGAACAGAGACATTAGGAGATCTGTGGAAGGGAGAGGGATGGGGCGGGGAACATGGGGAATACTTAACATGGGACTTAACTCGATGCCACCAGGATTTGTAGGAGGGAGAGAAGTTTGAGAGTTCAGACTTGAGATTAGAAAGAAGTTGTTTCCTGGCTCTCCTGAGGGTAGACACACTTGTTACGAGCTTTGTGGAAGGAACTGAGATCGCCTTCAGTTGGATTTGCCTTCCGTGAGGTGAAGGCAAGTTTTCTCAGGACAACTGCCTTGCCACAAGCTTCAGTGAACCAAGGGTGGGAGTAAGAGTAGGACAACAGAAGATGAGATGGGATAAATCTGTGCATGAGGGAGAGCAAATTTGTTTGAAAATTCCCAGGACGAGTCGATGTCGTAGGAAGTCGAGATGGGAGACCAGTCTAGAAGTTTGATGGCTGCATGAAGTCCCTGCCTGTTGGCCTGAGTGAAATGCCAGACACGACGGTGCTGAGGAGGTTCTCTGATAACAGCCAGAGAGATGTTCACTTTGACAAGCACGTGGTCAGAAGAACCGATTGGAACGTTAAAAGAACAGCAGATATTTTCAGGGAAATTTGTCAAAATCAGATCCAAAAGAGATGGAGTACCATTGGTTGAGATCCGGGTCGGGAAATTGACAGATTGTGTCAGTGCCAATGATTCGCAGAAGTCTTTTGCTGAAGTGCCATGACAGGTGAGAGAGGTACCCACACGATGACAATTGAAGTCTTCATGATAATTGGAATCTCCCGCGACTAAGCTGAGTCTATGGGCCTGTAACTTCACCATCGCAGACAGGTGTGTGGTCTCCGTATTGTCCCTTCTCCTTTTTGGTCTTGCACCCTCTGCTCTTTTCATGCTTCGTTCCCCCCAGGAACACCATCACCCCTCCCCCTCAGGTCCAGCATGGAACACACGGTCCACCATCAACCCCTTCTGGTGAAACTACCTAAATCCAGGATCGCTAATCACCTCCACTCATTTGTTTCTCTTTTTTTTCCACCTGTGGGACCAACTTCCACATTCTCTTCAATCTCATTCTTCCTTCCAAGTCTTCCAAATTTCCAGTTTTCCCTCCTGAGAGATTCCTTCTGTATCCATCCCATGCATCCTCTCTTGCCCCTTATTCTTCTCCATGCCCATTGTTTGTCCAAGTCTCCCTCTATCTTGGCATTCAACTCGGTTCTTTGTGTTTCCCCCTTTTTTTGTCCTGTTGCGTCCTGATCCGTTTAGTATACGAGCTCTTCCACGAGCTTCAACTATATATAGAAAATGATTTGTCACCTTGTTTCACGATAAAACAGAATCGTCATTAAAAGTATTAATTCTTACCCGTGAATGAAGGAGATCACGTAACATCGGTCTCCCCATTCTTATTCACTCTACTCGGGTATTTGTACATGGTATCCATCACTGTACTCGGTTATTTGTACATGGTATCCATCACTGTACTCGGTTATTTGTACATGGTATCCATCACTGTACTCGGTTATTTGTACGTGGTATTCGTCACTGTACTCGGTTATTTGTACATGGTATCCATCACTGTACTCGGTTATTTGTACATGGTATCCATCACTGTACTCGGTTATTTGTACATGGTATCCATCACTGTACTCGGTTATTTGTACGTGGTATTCGTCACTGTACTCGGTTATTTGTACGTGGTATTCGTCACTGTACTCGGTTATTTGTACAAGGTATCCATCACTGTACTGGGGTATTTGTACATGGTATTTTTCACTGTACTCGGGTATTTGTACATGGTATCCATCGCTGTACTGGGGTATTTGTACATGGTATTTTTCACTGTACTCGGGTATTTGTACGTGGTATCTTTCACTATACTCGGGTATTTGTACATGGTATCCATCACTGTACTGGGGTATTTGTACATGGTATTTTTCACTGTACTCGGGTATTTGTACATGGTATCCATC
This sequence comes from Eptatretus burgeri, assembly GCF_056783735.1. NCBI lineage: Eukaryota > Metazoa > Chordata > Myxini > Myxiniformes > Myxinidae > Eptatretus > Eptatretus burgeri. The sequence continues at coordinate 57,893,505 of NC_140977.1, forward strand.
ACTGTACTCGGGTATTTGTACGTGGTATTTTTCACTATACTCGGGTATTTGTTCATGGTATCCATCACTGTACTCGGGTATTTGTACGTGGTATTTTTCACTATACTCGGGTATTTGTTCATGGTATCCATCACTGTACTCGGGTATTTGTACGTGGTATTTTTCACTATACTCGGGTATTTGTTCATGGTATCCATCACTGTACTCGGGTATTTGTACGTGGTATCTTTCACTGTACTCGGGTATTTGTACGTGGTATCTTTCACTGTACTCGGGTATTTGTACGTGGTATTTTTCACTGTACTCGGGTATTTGTACATGGTATTTTTCACTGTACTCGGGTATTTGTACATGGTATTTTTCACTGTACTCGGGTATTTATACGTGGTATCTTTCACTGTACTCGGGTATTTGTACGTGGTATTTTTCACTGTACTCGGGTATTTGTACATGGTATTTTTCACTGTACTCGGGTATTTGTACATGGTATCTTTCGCTATACTCGGGTATTTGTACGTGGTATTTATCTGTTGCCTGTGTACAGATGGGATGAGGAGTTGTGTATTCCTGTGATCGAAAACGAGGCTGAAGACAAGGACATGGCCGGTAGTCTTCGGGTTGCTTTGTCTGCACAACCAGACTGTCCAGCTGTACTTATCCGCAGACACGGTGCATATATTTGGGGGCAGAGCTGGGACAAAGCCAAAACCACGTACGTATTACTCATTTTGTTTAATTATGTGGAAAACTGCTTTGGTGTCTCTTCCACTTATGAATTGTAACATACTGTGAGTTTTGTCCTACTTCCATTCTGCTTTTTGACCTTTCACCTCCGTCACTACACAGGGCAGAATCCATCGATTACCTGTGTGACGTTGCTGTGCGAATGAAGCAGAGCGGGCTCAACATTGAGTTGCCTCCTTCTGGAGAGAAGGGCTTTGAGTGATGGCTGAGAGCAAGTCTGTTCACTGGGTTGACTTGGTAAAATTGATAACCAGGACAGACCATTAGTTGTGCTCTCTTCGATAATGGTACTCTATCGCTGCACGGCATTGTCTGATGTCGCATTAAGCATATGGGAGAAAAAATAAATCGATAATCAGGACTGGTTATTGATTTCAGAGTGTGTAATCTTTGATCGGCACTGATGAGACTTTGGGTTTGCGAGATAAAACACGTACTAAGGATATACTGAACCCACACAAGACGGGCTACTTAAAGATCATACCCGTGTGGGTTGAATCAATCAGCTTCATCTCCTGTTCGAGTCCAGTAAAAATGTATGTTTGGAAACTTTAGCTTCTGATTTTTCATTATTACCTTACCTGTCGTTCACCTGACAGGTATTTATCATGTTTTTGATTTGTTTCCACGTGTAAATCGAGACTAATAAATGTGTGTGCGTCAGTGTGTCTGTGTGTGTGTGGGTGTCTCCCCCATAGTGCCAAAACCATGAAAGTTATCAGCCTGAAACTTTGTATGCTTACTAAGAAAACTCCAAGGAAGTGCATGAATGAAAATTGGGTGTTTGGGTTAATTAAAACACCGCTTTTGAAGATAATTAACTGCCTTATTTAATTATATCCTTTATCAGGCGATCATCGGTCACTTCACTCTCCCTCGCTGGGGTCTTAGTTCACCATTTTGTTCGGCCTGCTCAACAATGCCTTGAGTTGGAACAGGCCACAACAGATCAACGATAAAGCACTCAAAATGTTTGTTTTTTTTTTCCACTTTCCTCACTCATGTTATCGAATGCCTCATCAACATATTTACGAATCGCTGTCTACTTCGCTTTTGTAAGCGCTGTAGTTTTCAAATTTGGAGCTTGGAGCGATTTCATTCATTACATGATGCGATTTTCCACTCTCGACTCTCACGGACTAATTCAAACATAGAATAAAAATATAACTTGAGTTTAGAGGATCGGATCACGTGGACTAAATAACTCAATCTGCAGTGAAATCTGAAAATGTTAAGAAAACGGCGATGTTTAGGTTTTTTGCGGGTATGTGCCATTACCAATCACCTTGCTATCGCTTGTCAAGCCAGCCGTTCCTTATCAGCCATTTAATTGGAGTGATTAAGCCACTTGCCAAGCGCCCTACACTACTACACTCGATAGCAGTACAGTTCGTGTCCTAATCGGGATGTACAGTTGGGAGTTGCTACAAGGTGGAGGTACGTAGACAGCACACACGGACATGGTACATATGGGTAGATTTGGATCTGTAAAGGGACTCTCCGCGGGTGTGTGTGCATGCCGGCATGCTTGGTTACGGGCGCCGTGGTGGCAAAGTTTAATCCCATATCTTATGATGATGATGGGTGGTGGAGGTTTTAACTTTTAACCTCAGCAGTGCACGAGCGATCACTTTTTACTTTATTCTCATGAATTTAATGTTTCTAAAGCAATTGGTTATTTCATATGAACTGGGTGTGCTTTAGAAAGGTTACATGGTTTCTCTCTGTGATTTTCAAAGCTGATAACACCCGATTTCCAAGCCGTTTGCAGTATTAACGTGTTTTCTAATTTACAGAGCCAAATATTTTTTCGACCCAGCACACGACGATTGGCAACTGTTTATAAATATTCATGTTTATGCACATCTCTTTGAAACATCTATATAAATGTAACATTATTTTTTATAATTTGTTCATTGAAATTCCCCCAAAACAAGGGTGAAAGCCAGTCAATGTTTTTGGGTTGTACACAGTACGTACTGTAGTTGGTAATCACACTGACACCGATCAGCTGATATCGGCCAAGCACTAAGTG
>NC_140977.1:57898783-57908783 GCF_056783735.1 Eptatretus burgeri
TTGTGCCAATTATGTGTTCAAATTCCAAGTCCTTCATTTGGCTGTCGTCAAATGTCGTCTTTCTTGTACATTTATACAAACTCCTTCACGACCCTTCGACGAAGTAGAAAGTATCGATTAGATACAAGATTCGATTGTACATCGTAATATGGACACGTAAAGCACCTGTTGATACAGGTTAGGTATCCAATAATATTGGCAAGAGTCACAAATGACCAATTAAGCGTGGGTCAAAGTTGAATGCGTGGCTGCTGATGATGTGCGACTTGTTGTGGGGTGGTGTCCAATCAAATGGGAATTGAAGTCTTGGCAATTTCTGTACGCAGTCAAACACCGATTGGATACGGATACACACAAAATGCAGTTTGGTTTCATGCCAGGAAGGGGCACGATAGAGGCAAATATATATGTATATATATATATATATATATATATATATATATATATATATATATATATATATATATATATTTTTATAGTTTGGCAATTACAGGAAAAAATATCTGGGGAAGAATAAACAACTGCACTTTATATTTGTGGATTTGGAGAAGGTGTTCGATAGGGTGCCTCAGGAAGTGGTGCAATGGTCCATGAGAAAGTTACGTGTGGAGGGTTGGTTAGACGGGGTAGTCATGGCAATGCATGACGGCTCAAAAACCTCTGTGAGGGTAAATGGAGTGCAGAGTGAGGATGTTGAAGTGAAAGTGGGTGTTTGTCAGGGGGTCAGTCTTGAACCCAATCCTGTTCATCATGGTTCTTGAGGTTATATGACAGGAATTTAGAGGAGGCTCATCTTGGGAACTCCTGTATGCTGATGACCTCGTGCTGATAGCCGACAGTGTGGAAGAGGTAATGGGTAAATGTACAGTATGGAGGTTAGAGGACTGACAGTGAATACAGGGAAAATGAAAGTACTGATTAGTGGTGCGGTAGAAGGAAGTGTGGGGAAAAAAAAGAGGGACGTGGTCGTGTGCTGTCTGTAGAAAAGGTGTGTTGGTAGCAATTCAATATTGTGTAAATCCTGCAACTGCTGGGTGCACAAGAGGTGTAGTGGCATCAGGGGTAGACTGCAGGTGGTGCCTGACTTCAAATGTGCTGTTTGCACAGGTAAACAATGACTCCAGTTTGAGCGGAAAGGTTAGTTTATGGGGATATATCTCTGGAATGTGTAGATAAATTCTGTTACCTTGGTGACATGATTGGTGCAGGTGGTGGTGTAGGAGCAGCATTGGTGGCAAGAATAGGAAGTTTAGGGAGTTTTTATCACCACTGACATGAAGAGGGACCTCTCTCCAGTTAAAGGGAAAACTTTATGCAGCTTGTGTTAGAAGCATGATGTTGTATGGTAGCGAAACATGGGTGATCAAAAAGGAGGATGAACGGAGGTGTGAATGAAATGAAATGAGAATGGTGAGGTGGGTGTGTGATGTCACACTGAAGGATAGGAAACCAAATGTGGAATTAAGAGATAGGTTAGGTATAGAAAGCATTAGTGAGGTTATGTGGAGGGGGAGGTTGAGATGGTTCGGATATGTGGAAAGGATGTGGATGGGTAGTTGTGTGCAGCGGTGTATAAATATGAATGTGAATGGAAGGAGAGGTAGAGGCCATCTGAGGAAAACATGGGATGTGTTGCTGAGAGACAATCTTAGAGTTGAAGACTTAGCAAGGGATCATGCAGCCTGGAAAGCAACCATTAGGTGAACCATGGCCTACACATGCAAGCATGGAAACGGCCGTAAAATGATGATGATGATGATGATGATACCGCACCATTAAAAACAATTTGTGGCCAGGCTGTTCATTAGCTCCGCCATCGAAGCTGTTGGAGATTATATTGTCACCCCCGTTTGTTTGTCTGTCTATCTGGTTGCGAGCAGAATATCTCAAAAAGTTGTGGACGCATTCAGACGAAACGGTGGGACACGTTCAGCGTGTGACGAGGAAGAATTGATTCGATGTTGGTGAAGATCCGGATATGAGACTTTTTAAGTTCTTCTTCACCATTGAGAGATGAGGCCACAAACTAGATACTACAGCACGCTAACTCAAAAATTTCTGGATGGATTATGACAAAACTTGGTTGATGAGTTGGTTAGATGACAAGAACTAGCCAACGAGAATTTGGTGCAGGTCAGCAGATCTGGCCTATCAGTGGGATACCAAACGTAAATTGTTCAGCCTGGTGGAGGTGTGCGTTCTACTGAATGCCGTTCTAGTTAGCATAGTAATTCCCAGTTCGTGAAACTGTTAGTAAAGGTCATGAAGTAACGATTAAAGGAAAGATCAATGAACAAATGTTCCTCAGGACATTTAAAATGTCACATTATGGATCTTACATTGTCTATATTGACTCGGTGATAAACGAGCATCTCATCCCAAACAGGTCATTGGTATCCAAACTCATTGCAAATAGGTCACTGACGTGTCAATACAAAAATGGCCACAATGGTGTCCATTAAATGCGAAGTCAAAGTAGATATCTCGAAACCACAGCAGAAGTCTGTGGAAGAACAAAGATGATTGAAAACTCAAGGATTTCGAAATGACTCTCTCTTCCACTGAAGATTGAACAAAATCTCTCTCACTTGAACTTTGGTGAAGAGTAGCACTCCTGAGAAGTTTGGATCTATTCATTCTGCAATGCCCAACAGTTTTTCAGAAAAAAACATCTCTGACACCATTGTTATGGAAAGTGTCACCAAAAACCAAGAGATCTTGAACCAATATATGATCCCATACTTTTTGAGAATTAAATTTCCATCATCCATTCTTTCGTTGGAAGAGTTATCACCTGCATTTCCCACACAATGGTTTCATTTACCGAGGTCAGTGCCATGCATTTCATGAGATGTTCTCCCACCTCACTTCCGGTCTTGCTTCCTCGATTCTTTCGTCCCATCGACCCTCCACAATCCCTCCAGGTCGCACATGCTCCTCTTCTTGTGAAATTCTCAAAATCCAGGTTCTCTGCTCACCTGTTGTTTTTTTTTCATGTCCTCTCCCATTTGTGAAGCCTCCTTCCTCAATCTCTTCTGTCCTACCCTTCCTTCCAGGGCTTCAACATAGCAGGACACTACCACCTCAGGTCATCCTTGATCCCTTACCCCTGATCTTTTCTTTCTCATGAAATTCCAACCCTCTGATGTGCAGATCACCACTTCCTTCTCTTTTCTCTCTCCTTGTCCTGTTCATCCATTCTTTTGCTTGTTATGTCCACATGTCTGTCCCATTGTCTCACTGTTAATGCATTGCCTTTATACCCTTCAACACCTTGTTGTTGCATGAGCCTAGACTTTTGAATACACATTTTAAAACACCAGAGAAAGGGGAACATCATACAGGCAAGCTCAGGGAAGGGTCGGTGAGGATAAGCATCTCCCATACTCCCTTCCAAGTGCTCATATATAAAGTCGTTGATAGCTTGATAAGACCAACTTTAGAGCGATCAAGGACATTATGGTCCAAATGGGGTGTTTAATGATGTGAACTTCTCTCGGTTTTCCTTTTTTGTGTGTTTGCCTCTATCACTGACCTGTTGGATGTCTATGCTTGTGTCCCCTCCTTACTGCTTGTTCCGTAGAGCAAGTCGATAGAGCATTTGGTAACCATCATCCCAAGCGGTGAACCTAGGGGAATTTGCTGTGTAGCTCAATGAAGCGAGCGAGCCAAAGCGCCGTGGGAAGTAGACCAGCGGCAGGTTTTCAGGTGAGACCTTCTGGCTGACGTCAAATATGCATTGGACACGTGATCGTCCACCACGCCGTGTGTTGTACACGGTATAAAGTGCTCCACATAGAACAAAACCTGCTTCAGCACCTTCCTTGTGACAACCGGTGTTCCAGGTTTGTTCAACAGCAAGTGAGTGTGCGTCGAGCTTGGAGAGAGAGATTGTCGAAGCATTGGTCCCAGCATGGATGACCCAAAGTCCTACCTCATCTGTCGCCAGTTGGATGCGTGTGTCCGGGTTGAGGGGAAAGGGTGGTACAAGACCGGTACCTGGAAGAAGTGCACGGTCCACAAGTCTACCTGTCACCAGGTCCACCTGCATGAAGCCAACGACAATAGGGGTGGGAGAGATTAGTCTTAAATATGTTGCCTTTCAGGGATATGTTTACATGGATAGGAATACCGATTGGTTTCTCCATTGAAGGTCTATACTACTCTTAATCTGAATGCCAGAACAGCATTTTTCAACTTCACCAAAATCCACATGGATTTGAACCTAGAGATAAACCATCCGTCATGATAGTCACACTTCCATCTGAGATTTTTCCCCTGGAAATCAAATGGAATATCAATGGATCTGATTCTATGCTCATCGATCATGAGTCATGTTGTTCAATCTTCAGTGCCACATTGGATCCATGGATGGAATTTGGTTTTTCCATCTCACAACTCTGTTTGTTATATAGATAGGAGCAGAGACCCACAGAACATCCGGCGCAATGCACTTCAAATCCTCAACTCTCCCCCCTAAACCCTCACAAACTAGTCATCAACCCCCCTCCCCCCTTCAAAACCACAAGTCCTCAACATCTGCCTCTGCCTCCCACCAAAAAGTCCTCAAGATTACAATTGCACTGGCCCATAGGCTGACACCAGAGGCCTGAAGTCTAAGGACTGAAGGCTGAGGCTCATACTTACTGTGAAGGCCTGTGATGTCGATCGACTCCAACCTTTCGATATTTCATGATCCTTTCAACAGTCACTTTGTCCATTTCACACTGAAAGGATAACTTCTAGGAAGAGCATCGCAATTGTGAATGTAACAGCTCTGAAGATGTCTTTGGCTTCGCATATAACCAAAATGGTGGCCGTATGATTTTTTTTTGGGGGTTAGAATTGTGGGAGGAGTCAGGAAAGCTGTCCAACCAATGGGTGTAAAGGAACGTTACGCACAAACAAATGGATGGATGGCCGAACAAGCGCATTATTATCAATATGGACAAGCAGAGTATAGCCACCCTACGGGCGATCTTGTTCCAAGCATGTAACACGATATTCTGATGCATACCTTTATTTGGGTGGTGTATAGGCAATTGACAGCTCTGAATAGGCTTGCATGCATGAAGCAAAAACACACCTGCTGCTTTGAAAATTCAAAACACCTCACTGTACTGGAAAACGTGAGGACAGGAATAATGTACTGTAAATGGCGGAGTCTTGTAATACCCTCCCCTAACAGGAGGTGGCGCTACACGATACACATTTGCATCCCTTCACCCTCAAGATCAACGGTGAAGATAAAAAAAAGAAAAACACCCCATACACTTATTGAGGTCATGCTGATGCTGTGTAGCAAGTCTGGATGCAATCAGGCCAGAAATGTAGGAGTAGCACGACAAGCACACACAAACACCAGTCCGTGAACGTAAGGATGTCTTGTTATAATATCTGTTCTCACGATTGCACGCTGTGGAAGGGTGAAAGCCACATTTGTGAACGACATACTCTCTGATGCAGCACTTTGACGGACCTGTTTTGGTTGCATTCGTGTCCACTCGGGATTGAATCGAAGACCAGACGGCTCGCACCAAAATAAGTACCAGGTGAGCTAACCTGCCTCCTTTAGACGGTGTTCGCACCATCACTGGTCACGTGTTGATTATGCAAATCCATAATTGAATAAAAGTACCACTCACGTAATGTGGAGCCAAACGAACGGTACACAAGCCTCACTGGAGGCCTCGTCTTTTTTTGAAGTTTTTGTCCTGCTATTAGTGTCTTAAAGCAGAGACATGCATCCAAGACGAGCTTGAAAATAGTGCTTTGACCACTGACTGCTCCTTAGGGGATTGTTTGCTGTTCCTTTTTTTTTGGAAAAGATTTCTTATCTGAATCAAACCTTTACAATTCCTAAGAAACGTCCTAAAACAGTAACAAAAAATCCCCCCAAAAAACACCGTAATCATGTGTTGCCAGAAAGTTGCATCATCGAGCACATTGAAGAGGTAGTGAAAAAGAACAAGAGCGAGTTGAACTGAATTAACAAAAGGGTGACTGCAGAGACGACAAGGTGGTTCAAGTGACCGAAACGGACATAGCGAAGCAGGTGTGTGGAACGAGCAGTGCTACACCTACCTTCACTATCTCATTGTCCGAGTCAGCGCGATGGTAGTACAGGTAGTTTCCGAGGAGTGCATGTCCCGTTCCTTGGTAGGGCGTGGGGAGCGTCACCATGGCCTCTGAGTTGTGGACATCGCCCAAGTTAGCGGCTGCAAAGATCGGTAAGCTGGGATAGCGGAGTAACGAGGTGCCTTGAGCACCAGGAAGGAAGTAAATGGGAGATTGGTCTCCACCTTGGTCTCCTGCCTGGAACCAGGCACCCAGCTCTCCGCCGGAGCGTTTCACGATCTTGAGTGAGCGGATGGACGCGAGCATGTGGTTGCATTCTGTAGGGGGTGTGGGGATAAAGGGTTTTAAATACAAAATGTACTTAATCATTTGATAATCATTTTCGGTTTATCATTCCTCCAATCCCACCATGGATTTTGATGCTCCCCTGTCCTCCCAGTTCATCATCTGTCTCCAGGCTTTCATCCGTTAAATCTTCGACGCAGGGCTTTGATGGGTTCTGCGTTTCCAAGTAGTCCACGTCTCTTTCCAATCGTTCCACACGAAGAGATAGAGCATCGAGCTGGGGAAAGGGGAATAGAACTCAATTGGAGTGGGAGTGGTTGTGTGAGTCAGGAGGATAAAGCTCTAGAGGGGTGTCTATAGTTGTGTGGGTACGGTGGGGGTAAAGATCTACACGAGTGTGTGTTGTGGGTAAAGGTCTGGATGAGTGTGGTTATGGTGAAGCCCAGGATGTAACAGCTCAATGTGACTCCATAAGCAGCACGGTTACCCTTCCACATGGACTATGTTAACAGCAGAACAGACAATCTTGTCATGATCATCGGGTCACACACCTGATCCAGTGTAAAGGTCTTGTCCTGTGTAGCAATGCCCACCCTCCTTTCCGACTCCTTTTTCACATTCTTCAAATCCCTCTCGTAATGGGCCAGCTGCATGAACATGCGTTCGTACTTCTCCTGTGGTGACATCTTGTCAGTTTAACCGCTTCAACATCACATACCTACAAGTTTGTTAATTAAATAAAAGCTTGTTAAGTGAGCCCTTACTGGTCTATAACCACCATGGTCACTCCGAGAACCTGACGTATTCCTCTCGTACCGCGAGTAAGGAAATATTCAATGATGAGACGTGCACGAGACATTGCCATTGGGGTGACACACCGAGACGATTCCCAATAACAAAAATCATTCGTGCGGTACTCTTACTGTCGTGCACCTTAGAGACACGATGACGTGAATTCACCACCTTACCTCAAGTGTACCGACTCGTCTTTCCATGTACTGCTTGTACATATCATCCCTGGATGGTCGACTCTGTCCTGTGGCTTCGTGGAGGCACGTCGTACACACGATGGCAAGCTGGACGAGTGTACGTCGGGACACCATGATGGTCTGCACATAACACGAGGCGTAGGCCTATATGTACCATTCAGTACCACTGTGATGTCATCATCCCCGGACACGTGATGTAAGGTGGGGTAAACACATCTCGCAATTACTAGATCATGACAGGTAAATGTGTCTTTAAACGTCGGTCAAAAGGCAAGATCTTTTGTCCTCCGGTCTTTCACACTTCCATACCCCTCCTGGTCCTCCTGGTGTTAATTCAACGGTAAAAAGGATGACAGGCTGAGTCAACCCTAACTGGTGTTAATTCAACGGGAAACAAGGGCTCAAACTTGAGAGAGCTTGAGAGGTCCATAAGATCCCAAGCGAGCCCCGCTAACCGCTAAGCCAACAACAGGCTGACACTCCACAACCTCAACTACTTTGTTCTTCTTTTCTCTTACTTGTGGAACCTTCTTTCTCAGTCTTTTTAATCCCACCATTCCCTCATCCAAGGTTTAGGATTGCCAATGCACCACTATGTCAGGTCATTCTCCGTCCCTACCACTGATCTTTTCAATATCCCTTAACCCCCTCCACCAACCCTTCCCCATCTGTATTTACAGGTTCATGTTTTCTTCCCCCTTCTCTCTGCTCCTGTTTGTTCATCTCCTCGTTCTGTCCATGTGGTGTTGTCTCACTGTCCCACTGCTCCGTCACATCACTCTTCCATGAGTCTTGACTTGTGACTCAAGACGATGTGTCCAATGGAATCGACAGACGTTTTAAGTGTTGTTCAAACAGACACATTCCTTACAACCAGAAATAAACAACAGATAGACAAGCAGATGATGACATGGACAAGATCATCAGATTGTGGAGGATTCTTTGTTTGGGAATACAAGATCCAGATGCGCACAAACAATTCAGGTGAGCAGGGAGCTCGACCTCTGCAGACATCATGATGGTGTGGACTCGTTATCTCCTGTAGAGAGCTAGACCTCCGGAGACAACATCATGATGGTATGGACTCAACAACTGTAGGGAGCTTGACCTCCGGAGACATGATCATGATGGTGTGGACTCGTTATCTCCTGGAGGAAGCTAGACCTCTGGAGACATGATCATGATGGTGTGGACTCAACTCCTGTAGGAAGCCAGACCTCCGGAGACATCATGATCATGATGGTGTGGACTCGTTATCTCCTGTAGGGAGCTTGACCTCCGGAGACATCATGATCATGATGGTGTGAACTCGTTATCTCCTGTAGAGAGCAAGACCTCCAGAGACAACATCATGATGGTATGGACTCAACAACTGTAGGAAGCCAGACCTCCGGAGACATCATGATCATGATGGTGTGAACTCGTTATCTCCTGTAGAGAGCAAGACCTCCAGAGACAACATCATGATGGTGTGGACTCAACTCCTGTAGGAAGCCAGACCTCCGGAGACATCATGATCATGATGGTGTGGACTCGTTATCTCCTGTAGGGAGCTTGACCTCCGGAGACATCATGATCATGATGGTGTGGACTCGTTATCTCCTGTAGAGAGCAAGACCTCCGGAGACAACATCATGATGGTATGGACTCAACAACTGTAGGGAGCTTGACCTCCGGAGACATGATCATGATGGTGTGGACTCGTTATCTCCTGTAGGGAGCTTGACCTCCGGAGACATCATGATCATGATGGTGTGAACTCGTCATCTCCTGTAGATCGGAACAACATGATGTTCATTACCACGACTCTTCGTGTTTGCATGAGCCTCACAATTTCCACGCAGAATGTTCCACCATTCCTCCGATCGTCTTCCCTTGGGATCTCCGTTACATCATTTCCCTTCTCCATCCATCTTCCCATTGGTTGAAGCCTTTTTTCCAACATCCCAAACGTTACATTTCTATACTTTCAGCTTCCATGAGTACATTGCACACCTTCGTGACCTAATATGGACAATGATGCACAACAATAACAGGATTGTACTGATAACATTGATGACGGCAAAACTACATACATCGACAACATGATGTGTTAACAGGAGCGTAATACATCGAGCAAACCTCGCTTCTTGACGCTTGGGCAGCGAATTAAAAACATGTGATGGTTGAGATGGAGAAATGTGTGGGGATGGAGGCAGGGGCCTGTCTGGCGGGGTGGGGTCATGGGGATGTTCAGCGTTTTCCAGATTCTGGGTTTTCATTGGAAAGGACGAAGCCAAACATCTTGCGCACGTCCAACCCTCGAGTGGTGCTTATAATGGTTGATTCGTCTGTGCTTCCATCTCCCACCGTGTCAAGCGACTGCACCGGGCCTTCTCTCCAGCGTGGAAGAACACGTTGTCAGTGACGTCATGTTCACCTGACGAGACGTCCAACCTGTGTAGACCTACTGGTGAGACCACAGTGGTGTATCCTGTCGTGATGTTGACGCTGATAGGCACCTAACAAAGGAGGGTCCAGGCAGGGAAAGAAGAAAAACAAGTTGGAAGCTCCTTTTAGTTGTTGAAGACAACACTTGAGGATTGTGAATCCTCAGGTTGTCCCACAGGTAAGGGAGTCAAATGCCCAGTCACAACGGTTGTGGTTTC
>NC_140977.1:57913783-58098783 GCF_056783735.1 Eptatretus burgeri
TGTGCAACGGCCTCGATTCCCGGTGAGTCCGAGGAGAACTGGGGGATACCTCCACCCTCGTAGTACCCCCACAATCCCGGGTCCGCAACACTATTATAAGGAGGGGGGGTGGACATTTATCCAACCAAGATATTCTCGTGTTGTATTTTTAATTATTATTTTTTTTAATTTGTAGAATTTGTTTTTCATTCGGAAGTTGTCGGTTACGATGTGTAAATAAAGGTGGGAAAAGTCTGATTTAATGCAATTTACTTCCAGGCTATAAGTCAAACAATAGGTGAAAATTTTGAAAGGGGGCGTAGACTTTCTTTCGGAACTATACATACATACAGGTCGTGGACAAAAAAATGGAAACGCCAATGTAAAGTCACTTAATAGAGTATTTGGCTACCACGTACGGTCTGTACGGTCTGTATGCGTCGTGGCATAGAGTCCACCAGCGTCTGGAATTCTGCAGGAGGGATTTGGCACCGTTCTTCCATGAGAGTCGATCAACTCACACCTGTTTGCCGGAGGTGGAAAACGCTGTCTCGGGCGTCGTTCCAGAATATCCCATAAATGCTCGTTTAGGTTCAGATCTGGTGACTGAGAAGGCCATGATGTATGGATAACATCAGCGTCATGCTCATCAAACCACTGGGTGACCACACGTTCTCTGTTGCTTCGTGTCCATCATTTACCGAAGTGTTTCCTTAAAAAAAATTGTCCACTCATGCATGCTTTACATACATCCATACATGATCTCATTTGATTTTCTTTGTTTACAATGATTTTACATAATGCATCACAAACTCACATCTGAATGATCTCCCCCACCCTGTTCTAGTTTCCCATGCTGGTCTGCAGGGGTCTCTCAGCATGTCCCGGTGAGCCACGATGTCCACTATGCTGCTTTTTAAAAATCTTCTGTGCAAGGGTCTTGGCTCATGTAGGAGCTGAACCATAAAGGGCAAAAGGTTCACAAACTACCGGAGGGTGTGGGGGAGATGGATATACACCAGGAGTAGAGGGGGAATAACACTAAAATGATCGGAAGAATTTTTTCACAATCAGAAGAATAAGTGGACAACTGAATGCAGGTGGGCAACCAGTCGAAACGTTGGAACAATGAGCAGGTAAGGGTTTTGAGGGAGGGCAGAGGTAGGAGAGGAGCCCAACTTGTATAAAATAAAGAGCCCATCAACTTGTCGACTGTCGCTGGGTGGATAGTGGCGGCTTGATATTCCTATGGTGCCTTGTTTTTCTCTGCTTCAAGAGGAACAAGGTGAGAATCAGGAGCACCAGCACAGAGTGAGGAGTCATAGACTCCATGGACCTGTTTATGACAGCCTTGTGTGTGAGATGAAGAATCATGTAGGTCCTCATTAGATGCTGCCTCGTGAACCCCCAGCCTGAAGGAGAACATAATGGAAAAGGACACCATCAAGGGCCATATGCTGTTTATCCTCACAGCAGAAGTTGGACAATCCCTTGAGCAGGGGGCCCTGAATACGAAAATAACTCATAAATCAAGGCTGGATGTCAGACAGTGTCAAAGGCTTGAGACGTATCCAAAGACATGATCTTAACTCATTGCTTGTGGTTCAGGGCATCCATCTACTCCTTGTCGGAAGTACTAGTATCCAAGGTGGAATGGCCATGTTTGAAAGCCAAACTGGTTGTTGGAGAAGAGATATTGCCTGAAGTTGGGCACAATGATGGATTCCATCACCTTGCTTTTGATGGAGAGAAGGCTAATAAGTCTGGTTGTGGGAATTAGTTTTGGAACCTTTGTTGTTGACAGAAGCGATGTTTGTATTTTTCCAAAATAGAGAAGGTTGCCTTTCCAGGAAAGACCTGTAAAAGAGAGAGGACTGAGGCATAGTTCTGGAGGATGAGAGCACTTGAGCTCTTCGGACTAGTTGCCAAAGAGGTGTCAATCTGGTGAAGAAACTTCTCCATTATGACAGGTGAGAAGTCTGCATGCTGTGAGGAACATTCTGTAAAGGTGGGAAAGGTTGGACAGGAAAGGATGCATTTGGAGCCTTGGCCTTTTGAGTGAAGACATCGATCAAGAACTTTGTTTCTGCTCTCACATGACTCCATCCTTTCGGAGACGGAAGGGAAGGGTAAATGGGTACCAGACACAGACCTGAAAAGCTCTCACCAGGCTTCGGGGATGGTAAGAGGCTGCAGAATTTGAATTGCTGGTGAGTCTGATGTTAGCCTCTGGCTCTTCGAAGGACAGATACTCAAAGGTTTCAAGCTATATGGAGAGACTGCAGTTGCCGTCAGTTGGGTTGCCTTGCTGGAGGAGAATTAAGGTTTTTTTTTTATTTTTTTGTGTAATGGCATCACCACACATATCAGGGTCGAGATGATTGACACAAAAGTTGAATGCAGGATTGGCTGCACTTATGAAGACAATAAATTAGTCCGCTGTGGAAGAAATTCCATGAGCAATGTTCGGAGCTGATGTGGCATTGGACCGGACTTGACTGGAAAGAGTGGATATTCGACCAAACCAATCAGGTTTAACCTAAATACCATACACGTCTGCACCTTGGGAATTCTCTAATAACCTCCAAAGAGATTCCCACTTTTACCAACACATGATCAGAAGAGCCGCAAGGAGATGAGGAGGAGCAGAACAAGTCTGAGGAAAAGGTTGATGTGAGAAGGTCTAGTTCCAGTAGGCTGCCATTTGCAGAGGTATGTGTTGGAAAAGAAACAGATCGAGTAAGTCCGGTTGTTTCGCAGAATGACTTCACTGCTTGGCCATGTACTGAAGTATGCGAACCAACACTGAACCAGCTGGTATGGTCGTAATTAAAGTCTTCAGAGATAAGGAAGTGTCAACAGGTGTGAGAGGAGAGCGGTGTGCGTGTTTGTGGAGAGACCCGTGCATGGAGTCGTCGGAGCTGGAGGATGGTAGATCGCACAAAGAAACAAGCCGTTGTTATGGAGAGGCACACAAAACCAAATTTAGGGTTGAGGGTGACCAATGAGGAGCATGGGTTGTGGGGAAGGAAGAAACGAACATGCACAGAGATACGACCTTCCATCCATTGGGATCATACTGTGTGCGGAGCGTTGGTGCTGCTGAAGCAGTCTCCTTGGCTATTGCGCACAATCCTGGACGGGTCGCCACTCCGACGCAGGATACCAGAAAGCTGGCACTCATTTTGCCGACCTCGGAAGGATGACAGGCAGAGTCAACCCCACCTGGTATTAATTCAACAGCAAAGGGGGATTTGAACTCAGGATCCTAGGATCCCAAGCCCACCACCCAAACCATTAAGCCAACACCAGACATAGAGACACTACCACTAGTGAAGGGATACTTTGATTTTGACTTTGTTTCATATTTAAAGTGTTTTTTTTTGTTGTTGTTGTTCTGTTGTACTGGAACTTCCCGGATGTTTGTGATGTTCGTTCGGTGCTTTGTTTTGCAGCAAGCCGAGTCCCGCGGCTCGTCTGCTCCTGGCTTTGCATGGCCTGCAAGCAGAAGCTCTGCAACCCACTGGAAGATTTGGCGTTTTGACGAAGGAGTGAGTAAAGTGTTACAAGAGAGAAATTTCCTGGTCAGCAAACGTTCCCAGTAATGTCCCGTTTTTGTGTTGAGAAGTTTGACGGGAGCATTACTGAGGAAGAGCCGATCCGTTTCGAGTACAAATGGGAGAATCCATTGCAATTTGCCTCCTGTGGCAGATGACAGAGAGAAGAGTAATGGATGAAATCATTGGAACGTTTATCGAGACGTCTCTGGAATTTTCATCGCTCTCTTTTGCTCTGACTAAATGTTAACAAAAACCACAAGGTAACGCCTTGAAATGTTACCTCCTCCTCGCTTCTCCCACGGCAGTTGGCATGCTTCGATCAACGTTCCGCTGTTCATTTCATCCATTGTTCTTACCTGTCCATGATGCGGATCGTCACTAGTCTTCACTGTCAATGCAAGTTCTTCATTCTCCCTAGATGGAGAGAGGAGGACTTGTTTGCACAATAAGTGGAGATCACTTGGTATCAAAATAGGTGCCAGATATCGTTTGAACCCAGTGACCATTTTATTCTCAAGCACCCCACTGTTTGCTCTTTATCTCCCAGGGATGTACTGAAAGCCATCGCTTTGAAACCAGGAAGCAGTTTGCCATCTCGAAGCCCAGCCATTTCCCAGCCCCCTGTGCCCGCTAGCGGGCCCTCTGTGCCCGAAAGCCTACCCCATACCCAGTCCCCCTTACCTCGTAAGAAGCCAGTTATTGCTCCTGTTTATCCTCAGAAAGCTGGTAAAGCGGTGAGTTTTGCTTTTCTCTTATTGGTTTTGCTGTTTATTAAAATGAAATCGGACAATGTTTGAGACACTCCACCTGGATCATGAGACTTCAGGTGTATCTTATGAGGAAGAGAGGATGAAATGGTACCCTTTTAAATTTTTCCACAAAGCGTTTTTTGAGGTGGTCGACCCCTTGTGGTTGCACTAACAATGCCGCTGGCCCTTTCGTTTTTAATGAATGCAATCTTGGTGTCTCGATGCGGAATGCAACGCCCACGTGACCTTCCTGATTTATCCAGATGTACACAGACGAGAAAATCTCTGCAGAGAAACGGTCTATTGCCTGCCAGTTGGGACAGTCTAAGAACTCCATTCCACATGAATACGTGTCTGCACTTTGCCAGGTGGACTCCGTGCTCAGCCTTGCCGCACAGCTGGGGAAAGGTGAGAATGGGAGAGTAAATGGTTAACTGTTGTGTCGTGGGGCAATGTAGCAGGAAATGTAAAGCTGGGTGGTAGGAATCCTGATAGTTTGGAGTAGTGATTGCAGTCTCACTTTGTCTCCCTTTGTGCACTCATCTTAACAGATGGAGTGCAGGTATCGATCGGGGATTTCATCATCAAAGCAGCGGCGCTTTCTTTAAAGGTGTGCAAAGGCTTATTAATAATTTAACTCTCTGGCCTGTGTTTTCAAATCATCAGTTTAATTATTTAATGGTGTTATTTATTTATTTATTTATTTATTTATTTATTTTCCCATATCTTCTTAATGCCCAATAAATAAAACCCAACCTTTTCATGCCATTTGACGAGTTACCGAGACGTGACTGCACAGAACCATTCTTCATTTTAAATTTCCTCGCTCCGTCTCCGGTGATGCCATTTGTGTTCTATCCCGGCATGGCCGGAGGAGGCTTCTGCGGTCAATAAATCAGCCCGGTGATACTCCTGCGTGGGCTCTGCGGTTTTTCTGCTCTAATCGGACTGTCATACGTTCGGGTTGGTTTGTATCAAAGGTTTTAAAAACGATCACATGGGAAGTGGAGGCGACATTTTCGACAGGCTAAAACACTTCGAGGAGCTTCGTTACGAGATGTGACGGTCCTTTGATCGATCGAGCTATCTATCCACAACAGCACGCCAAAAATCTTCCAGCCGTGAGTTTCTTTGGGAAACCAAACGAGGCACGGCACACAGCAACTCGCCTCTCTTCCCTCCTTCCCATCTATACCACCCGAGGGAAAATGCACTCTGAAGTTCCGTGCCTCTCCAAGAAGCTCGCACTTTCCAGGCGATTTCTAAATGCAGAAGTAACTGAAAAATTCATCTCTGCAAGCACTACACAACCGTACATTCTAACCAGTATACTTGTATTAAACTTTAGGCATATCAGTCCCCCCCCCCCCACCCCTTCCTCTTCGTCGTCCTGCTCCCACTCTATTTGAGTGCAAGACACGCAATTTGTCATAAGCTTGGACTCGAATGACAATTTCATGGCTGAACTGCAGGTAACAAGTTATCTCATCTTGTCAGATATTCCTTGATCTCAGTTTACACTGCTGGCTATCTTGAGAGTGTGGTTGCTGTGCCGGCAGCACCTACCATAATGAACTTCGCACTCGCAGGTGACGTGTAAACGGCCATCTTCAACAATAAGAACAAACCTCCAACAAAGTCTGGAGGATATTTAATGCCGTGACCTTATCGGTCGCACAGTACAACGCTCGATGATGCCTGACTCAAAGCCCCCCCCCCCCCCACCCTTCTTTTGATGATGCAAAACATGCTTTGGCCCACTCAGGTTCTGCATTATTTCGCAGAGACTAGATGTTAAGTTTGAGAGCTTTGTATCATTTGTGGATGTTAGTTTTGTGTCTGTATCTTCTGCACCTCACAAGCACGCCTCTCCAACGCCTGCTCCACACAGACCGTCGGATTCGCGGAATCTGGGGGTGTGGATGTGGCGGTTACCATGGCAACGCCAGATGGCATTGTCTCTCCAGTCATTTCCCGGGTTGGATCACGTGGTCTGTTAGACATAGCAACGGTTACGAGGGTGAGATGGAAGTAAATGTCCTGTGGTTATTATTTATTTTTTAATAGTTTGTGTTTTTGAGTGGAGAAGGAAAGTGTAATTGAGGAAAGAATATGAACATGGAGGCTGGATGTATTATGCAAGGGTGTGTTGAAACATAAAGTCTCCTCTTCTTTTTTCTTTTTTTTTAAACCAGGTAAAGATGATCCAATGAAACTAAGCACAGTCTGCATATTACTTCTTACCACTGGGTGTGAAGTTTCGTGATTATGACATGAGATATTTCAGTGCTGAGTTGGTCAACATGGCAGAGGGCAGCACTACATTGTCGGTGCTGTGAAGCACAGGAGATGTGAGTTGGGATGAGTTGGGATGTCTGACTGGAGTTGAGAGTAGGGATGACTGACTGGAGTTGAGAGTAGGGATGACTGACTGGAGATGAGAGTTGGGATGACTGACTGGAGTTGAGAGTAGGGATGTCTGACTGGAGATGAGAGTTGGGATGACTGACTGGAGATGAGAGTGGGGATGACTGACTGGAGTTGAGAGTGGGGATGACTGACTGGAGTTGAGAGTGGGGATGACTGACTGGAGTTGAGAGTGGGGATGACTGACTGGAGTTGAGAGTGGGGATGACTGGAGTTGAGAGTAGGGATGTCTGACTGGAGATGAGAGTAGGGATGACTGACTGGAGATGAGAGTAGGGATGACTGACTGGAGATGAGAGTAGGGATGACTGACTGGAGATGAGAGTAGGGATGACTGACTGGAGATGAGAGTAGGGATGACTGACTGGAGATGAGAGTAGGGATGACTGACTGGTGATGAGAGTAGGGATGACTGACTGGAGATGAGAGTAGGGATGACTGACTGGAGTTGAGAGTAGGGATGACTGACTGGAGATGAGAGTTGGGATGACTGACTGGAGATGAGATTGGGGATGACTGACTGGAGATGAGAGTGGGGATGAGTGACTGGAGATGAGAGTTGGGATGACTGACTGGAGATGAGAGTTGGGATGACTGACTGGAGATGAGAGTTGGGATGACTGACTGGAGTTGAGAGTAGGGATGACTGACTGGAGTTGAGAGTAGGGATGACTGACTGGAGTTGAGAGTAAGGATGACTGACTGGAGTTGAGAGTAGGGATGACTGACTGGAGTTGAGAGTAGGGATGACTGACTGGAGTTGAGAGTAGGGATGACTGACTGGAGTTGAGAGTAGGGATGACTGACTGGAGTTGAGAGTAGGGATGACTGACTGGAGTTGAGAGTAGGGATGACTGACTGGAGTTGAGAGTAGGGATGACTGACTGGAGTTGAGAGTAGGGATGACTGACTGGAGTTGAGAGTAGGGATGACTGACTGGAGTTGAGAGTAGGGATGACTGACTGGAGTTGAGAGTAGGGATGACTGACTGGAGTTGAGAGTAGGGATGACTGACTGGAGTTGAGAGTAGGGATGACTGACTGGAGTTGAGAGTAGGGATGACTGACTGGAGTTGAGAGTAGGGATGACTGACTGGAGTTGAGAGTAGGGATGACTGACTGGAGTTGAGAGTAGGGATGACTGACTGGAGTTGAGAGTAGGGATGACTGACTGGAGTTGAGAGTAGGGATGACTGACTGGAGTTGAGAGTAGGGATGACTGACTGGAGTTGAGAGTAGGGATGACTGACTGGAGTTGAGAGTAGGGATGACTGACTGGAGTTGAGAGTAGGGATGACTGACTGGAGTTGAGAGTAGGGATGACTGACTGGAGTTGAGAGTAGGGATGACTGACTGGAGTTGAGAGTAGGGATGACTGACTAGGAGTTGAGAGTAGGGATGACTGACTGGAGTTGAGAGTAGGGATGACTGACTGGAGTTGAGAGTAGGGATGACTGACTAGGAGTTGAGAGTAGGGATGACTGACTAGGAGTTGAGAGTAAGAGATGGTCAATGCAATACCGCAACAAAGGATCACCAATCTAAGAACTCCAACTTAACTCCATCAGATTTTATAATAATATCCTGCAAAATCATTTGCCCCGACTTTGCTCTGTCAGATTTTCACTTCTTCCCCAAACTTCAGGATCACCTTCCTTTTCAAGGCTGCTGTGAAGCGCCGCTTAAATCCGCAGGACACACAGGTGTATCGTGACGGAATCACAGAACCATTTTAACGTTGGCGGAGACGTGTGGACTGTAATGCTGATTATGTTGATTAATAAATATGCACCATGGTAGAATAAAGATCGATATTGGTATCTGTTTTGTTTCATTCGAATATCTTTATCTGTTTTGAAGAAAAAGAATAGGAGGCAAAACATTTCAACGTGGCCTCATAATTACGTTGTGGTATTAGAAGGACAGTAAACTGGCAGACTGCAGCTGTGCAGAGTCAAGCATGTTGGACTGTTGTGCTTGTGTTCTATGTAATAACGGTGTGTGGCAGGAACTGGCTGACAGAGCAAGGCAGGGAAAGATCCCTCCCAAAGAGTGTGAAGGAGGCACTTTCTGGTGAGCCACTGCCAATGCAGTCACAGATCACTTGCTTTGTGACATGACATTGTAGGAATTAAATGATTTTTTTTTCATCTCGTGCTAATCGGGATAATAATGGCTGTTGCTGGCCTTAAGACCCGAGCGTCACATGAAAAATGCCTGATAAGGCCAGAAAAAAAAGTGTTTCCAGTTATGAGCCATAAAAAAAGGGTTGGTAGGAAAGGAATTTGTATTTTTACCTTTCGAAATGACAGGGTATTGCATTTGGGTCTGTTTATCTGTTTGTCAACATCGAATCTGATAACGTTAACCACAAACGCCACCTTGTGGTAGCCAGTGGGACACGTCTTTATTTATTTATTTATTTTAACTCGTGCGGTACCTTTTGCCTGCGGTCTGGCGGTGGCACTGCCTGACCCCACATTCCAATATGCACTTTATAGTGGCCTTAGCTGGCCTTAAAATGTACATCAAGGCTAACGTGTGTGTGGTAGCTCAAACCCTTGCCCAGATTCTGAAGTACCTGAACCCAAAATTTTGGGCCTCCAAGTGTTATGGTTTGGCCGTGAAAGAATAATGTACAAACACCTGAAGTTATTTCTAAGATGTAACCTGGTAAATATCCCGTACATACCTGCCAGGTTTGAGTGAATGCAGGATGTATTTGTCTCTGTTTTGATAAATCTAAGAGAATGCCAAATGTTGGCACCAGCCACACATATTTGCAAAGTTTACTTGGTCATCACACATCTACACACACCATTGGGTCTAGCACTGCTGGTCTTATACCTGTGACCGGGACATGACTCCACACCATGAGGGATTGGTGTTTTTGTTCGGTTGAAGTCCACCTGTGAAATAAGCTCCCACTTATAAAAAATAATAAGAGGATGTTCGGGGGGGGGGGGGCATACGTTGGCTTGGCTGTATTTGTCCCGTGTAATGTCTACCCCCCCCCCCCGTTACTTTCAATCTATCCCTCCTTTACCCCATCGACCCATTTCAACAGTACACCAATAATCTCCCCTCCATCAAACATCCTTTCAACAGTCCCTCCTTTACCCCATTGGTCTTATGAGAATCCCGTGGCCGTTCGGTCATCCCTCGGTCGTGCGGGGTTCCTTTCCGTTTTCCCTCCATTGCTTGGTAACCCATTGGATGCTCTCGCATGTATGTTTGTGTCGCGTCTCACATGCATGTTCATGGCGCTTGGTGCTTGTCGTGGCCTGCGAGGTGCGGTGCTTCTCGCGGGTGTGCTACAGTGTAAAACAATGCGTGTGGGTGTTTTGCACGTGAAGGAGGCGGTTCAGGGGCTGTCATCGTGGCTTTGGGTGTGAAAAGGGCAGGCCGGAGGCGGCGCTGAAAGTTCCCTCAGAACGGCGTGGCATTTTCCACAACCTCCCCATCAGCTGCGGACCAATGGGAGGGGGAGAAGGCTGTGGGAGGAGGGGAAGAAAACTGATGTGAAGGACAAGCACACCGTACAGGCTCGCGTGAGCAGAGACGAAAAGCTCTCCTGAGCAGATGGCTCAGAAAGGAGAAACGAACAGGACAAGCCTGCATGAGCAGAAGACGAAAAGATTGAGAAGGCTTGTGAGGGATGGAACAACAATGTGTGAGGGTAAACAACTGGCATTTTAAATGCCATTTACCCTGTTAGAGTGGGGGTTAGCCTTGCAGGCCCCAAGACAATCTTCTTCACATCATGGTTCCCTTTTTCGGTCATCTCTAACGAGATGACCTAATAAAACCAGTCTTGATGTCTGTACGTCCCCATTTTTTTCTTCCGATTTTCTTGATATTTTGTATGTGGGTAGATGTCGATGAGGGATGCACGGCGGTATGACTTTTGACACGATTGAAGGTCAAGGTCAAGGTCACTCCAAAGTTGCGAAATGGTCCATTTTCAAAATCTATCTCCTCCACCGTTTATGATCCGATCTTCGAAATTCCTTCGAATTCTGATAATATGGAACGATATCTAAATTTGTTCAGGCTGGTTTTTTGAAATTCGTCCTGGTTATCGAGTCACGTGTCTTCAAAGTTGGAAAAATCGTCGATGTGATATGGTCAAAAAAAAATTCGCCCGATCTTGATGAAACTTTATGTAGGTAGGGGTCGATGAGTGATGCACGACGGTATGACTTTTGACACGATTGGAGGTCAAGGCCACCGATGCTGTAAACTTGTGAAATCGTCCATTGTCAAAATATCATCCGCCATTTATGACTCAGAAATGCGGTTTGATTTCTGAGGTCCGGTTTCTATCCTCTTGAAGACACATTGATCATAAATGTTCCAAATCGACCATTTTCAAAATCTATCTCCCGATAACTCAGAAATGTAGTTTGATTTCTGAGGTTTTTCTATCCTTTTTACTCCCGGGCTTTCGTCTGCACGTTGAACCAAAAGACGAGACGACATCGAAGCCATTCTAAGCCGATCAGAGATCCACATCTACAGAGTTTCAGAGATGACCGTCACCCCCAACCGGCGGTAATTTTTGAGGCAATTCTTTATGGCCCAATGCCCTTCTTAATGCCAACCCTTTTAGTCGCATCTCGACATGCAGGGTTACAGTGTACCCATTCTAAACCGCGGCATACACCAGGGTGTAAGGGTGAAGGAAGGAAGGTTTCACGAGCAGTTGGTGTCGAGCTTCTGTGGAAAAAGAACACTCCTTCCACGAGCGTCATCCTGCCCCTCTCGATCCTGTTAGCCACAAAGGATGAGGAGGGTGAATGATGGCACCTCATCAATGGGGGCCTGAGGAGAAAGAAGCTAAGGCAGAGGAGGGCGAGTCGCACATCCAGCTCGCATATCTGGGATGCCGGAAAGAACTCACCTACTGTGTCTGGGCATCTCGGGGACGTGGCTGCGTGTCCCCATCGCTTTACATCACCACTGCCCATCTTCCCCATCCATTTTCCTCTGCATTCTCCTGTGTGTTAGTGTGAGGTGAGGGAGAGAAGGAAAGACTGCTTTCCTTTTCTCCATTCATTACTTTGATTTTATTTTCAAGTCCTTCTTGTTTTATTATTTGCCCCCTGAGTGAATGATGGCCAAGTCTTTTGTTTAAGTTAGGTTGAAGAATACATGTTTTGGTTTAATCTGCTCTGTTGTGCCTTTTTGCTTTCTTGCTGAAAAATACTTGCTTTTAAATGATTGCTTGCTTGTGTGTTTGTAATAAATAATTGTTTGTTGCCGTTTCCAATCTGTCTCGATTATCTTTTCCTTTATTGGTCCGATGCATTGCACAAGTAAGGTTAGACGGGACGTTCTACCCCAATAATTTGCTTTGTCAGCCAGCGCACACTCGCTGTAACGCTCGGCAATAATCCGAGTGTGCGTTGAGGGCACTGACCCCAATTTTCCAGATGTCCACATGTAAGGTATCACGCAAAGTAGTGTAGACCTGCTTGTATTGGCTGTGCCAATCGGTGTTCATGGTTGCCCAGCAACCTGCCGGTGTGCAGATTGATCTGCGCCTGGCAGCCTCAGGACCGGGCATTCGGTAAGGACCCGAGTGCTTACCGTCCTGGCAAGCCTTGATCCCCAGATCCCCAGATCTTACAAGAAATACATGCATATATATATATATATATATATATATATATATATATATATATATATATATATACATGCATGCATACATACATACATACATACATACATACATACATACATACATACATACATGCACAAGGAAGCACAAGAATAATTGTCTATGCACAATGTAACAACATTCTAAAGTCATTGACTCCATCGCATTTTCAAGTTAGTTATTTATTTATATGTATATTGATGACTTCCGTCCTTTGTTTGTGTGTTTGTTTGTTTGTAGGCACGATAACTCAAACAGAAGAAGCTACCAATGTCAAATTACACCACATGTGGTGCAATTCCGTAAATTCATGTGGAGAAATGGAGTATTTTTGCTTCGCTCGACGTTACGAGTTCGTTTTAACTTCGATTTTAATTTTGTTTTCGGTTTTTGCGATCGCTTAGGACGCTTAAAACTCTGTTGTAGAAATTCTGGTAAAAATCGGATGTTTTGGAGACGTTTTAAGATTGTATAAAAAAATATTTCACTCGACGCGTCACGGGTCGTCACATGGTGCCGTGCGCTCGAGCAGACGCGTCGTTGAGTCACGTAAAGGTTTTGCGTGTACGCGCTGACGGTGTTTTCGATAAAGATGGTGTTTAAAAGTCTTTTTTTTATCCCTATAAAGGTTATCGTCGCATGCCTGACTCGCTAACCCATCGGATTATGTAAAGATTGTTGGTGGATGGCCGAATATTATGGTTTTGTGACTGGTAAAATAATATTAAATAATTACGTGGAGAAATGGAGATTTTTGCTTCGGTCGACGTTACGATTTTTGATGGTTTGGTACAGAATCATCGTAGAAACTTCTGGTTTGCGTCGCTACCTTCTCTAGAGACAGCTTTTATTAGACAAGGTCAGAGGTCAAGTTGATGATTTCATAAGTACCAGTCTATGACTGCTTGTTTATTTATTTCTGCCCTGAAGGTGACATCTGAACTCTATAATCAACAGCAAGCAGGCCATCATCATGGCTGCCACTTTGGTGGTGCTGCCAGTAGCAAAGGGGGGTAGCTGACAATTTTTTTTTTTTTAAATACTGCAGGCGTTTACAAATTCGGGTCTGTCAGGTAACTCGAAACAGGCAACTTTATTATTATTATTATTATTATTATTATTATTTTTTTAAACCAAAGTGCTGGGTATGTGTTGAGCATGGTTTCCACAAACACTCGATATCAGCTCTTTCTACCTGGAATGTTATTTGTATATTCACTTGGTGATTGAGGAACCTCTATGTCGATACTGTGAAGGACAGTGGAACGACGTGACGTGAAGAAAAGTAGGGTGCTTCATTTACATAACTAGTGAACTAATCGATGACACATTGTATGAAGTAATGAGTAAAGATGAACACTCATTATCATTTTAAGTAAATGGTGATTGTGTCAAACAAAAACACCAATGTATCTTGTTTATCCAGTTGTTCTCACAGCATTACGAATAAGTGACTCTCTCTGTATTACCCTCACTGATCTCTTCCAGTGTATCTCTACTGGACTCCCTTGCTGTGTCCTACTGCACCTCGATCGTTTCGGTTCCACACCCTTTGGTGCTCTCTGTTGGAAGCACCAGTTCCAGGATCCTACCTGCCGAAAGTGCTGGACATGAAGGTGGAGGTATAAACGATGACTGGGAGGCTGAGAGCAGAATGGTTCATTGCAAATTATTAAACGTAACTTTGTCATGTGATGCAACGCGTATGGATGCCGAGCGAGCTGGTCAATTTCTCAAGAATTTTCGATACAATTTGGAGCAGCCACTCAGGCTTTTGCTTTGACCTTTGAGTGCAGTTTCTTGTTCAGGAACTCACGTATTCGGTTTAAATCTCTGCTGGCATATCATTTTGTTGTGTACTTGTATGGACTTGCTATTCATGCCTTTCCCTGCAAGTGGAGCAAAACAAAAATAGTACAGATTAGTGCCATGGAAGAGGGTCACCCTTCTGTAATATGGAGTTAAATGAATAAATTTTTCTCGAACACAAAATGTGACGTCACTGGTTCAAGACAAAACAAGGTTTGAAACTCGATTGTATCTGCCATGCTGAGTTGCTAAAGATCAGTGTGTACTTGGGTAGATGCACATTAGGGTAATTTGAAAACACAATTGAAACTTGCTGAAGGGGTTTGTCAAAAAGGGAAATAAAAAGGTTTTAAAATCCAAAGGTTTTGTGTTTAATAAGTTTCTCGGCTTGTTTGATAAACAGTGACATGCACAGCCGATCATGTAAACCCTGGACACTGCTTCAAGACCTCTCGACTTTGCCATCGCCGACAGGTTGGTGGTATCTCTGTCTTGCATGATTTATGTGACTTCAAGGTCTTGCTGTGTTTATCTAGCGTTGACACTCCATGGATGATCCGACTCCTTGTTCTGTCTTTGAGGCAGGAAGCCATGATAGGAGTGATGTTCACTTGCTTGAGTTGAGCCACCTTGGTTTGGGTCGTCCCCTGGGTCTACGCCATCCGGCTTGGGTGGGATTGAAGTTGATGAGGTAGTATACAATGTCCATACCGTTGGAGAGACTCGGCAAGAGGCTATGTCCTTTGGTGGATACGATTATTATTGATGTGATTGAACCACCACACACTCTCAAGATGTTTGAGACCACATGTCGAAGGCATCAAGGGTGCTTAAATTTGTTGCAGTTGTGGTCCTTGTCTTGGATCCGTATAACAACATAAATTATCAATGCTTGATCCACCTTTAGCTTGGTGTTCTTTTGGATTCTTCGCTTCTTGAAAGCGATCCGGAGAGACGGTTTAGTGCTGCAGCTGCCTTGGTGATATGGAAAGTGAGCTCATGGGACTATGGCTGGATTTGTTAATGACTGATCCAAGTTCAGTAAACTTTTTGACATTTGACCACTTTGCCGGATATGATCAAGTGGGGTGGGGATTGGTGTTGTCGGGTGTTATTGCCATTACATTGGCCTTGTGCCAGTTGCTGCACATCTATATGTGACTGTACGACAAGGAGGTGCTGTTTCAGGGTGAGTGGACAGTGTGCAAAAATTGTAATGTCATCCTTGTAGTCAAGATTGGTGAGCCTTAGCAAGCCAAGGTCTAAGCCACAATCCGAATGACAAGACGGAGCATCGAATGGTCACTGACTGTTAAATAACTCGGGTACAAGGACACAACCCTGGCCCACTCCTTACTGTGACAAATTAATCCAAAAGCTCCCTTCCAAGCTCCACACAACTTATTGCTATCTGTAAATAACAATTTGACAAGTTTGAGCAGATTATGTACAACACCACAAATTCTGAGGATTTTCCGCATAGACTCTTGATGAGCAGAATCAAAGGCAACTTTGAAGTCAATAAATGCAATGAATACATGCTGATTGAACTCCTTGGTCTTTTCAATCAGTTGGTGGATGGCAAAAATCTGCTTGGTGGTGCTTCTACCAGAATAGATACCTGCTTGTTCGGGGGTGTTGGGACATCTGGAGCACAGGCTCGATTTGGGCTCGTATGATTAGTGTGAAGAGCTTTCCATGAATAGAGATGCACATGTCGGTCTCCCTTACATTTCCAAAATGGAAAGATTATTCCTCGTCTCTAATCGGTGGGTATAATCTTAGTGACCTAGACTGTATTGATGATATAAGCAAGCCATTTGACCACTGCATCTCCACCATTTAAATCGGTTCAGCAGTGATAGTGCAGATGCCAGGTGCCCACCGGTGTGGTGTCGTGGTAGTGGTGCTCCAAGGCAGACACGAGCGGGGGAACAGTTCAACCCTGCTTTATTGCACGAGCGAGAGTGTGAGCGTACGTTGCCCGTAACTCCCCTTTATTACGTACTTGATGCACTCTACAAGCCACACGACTTACAGGCTCCCAGGCCACAACGGCTACAGCAACCACTACGACGCCCCAGGCGGCGCGCACTCCTATATCCCGTGCAAGCACGTGATCACTCTCAACCACTCCTCCACGACGCTCCCCCACATCATGCCCTGCCCCCGCAGGCCCGCTACACCACAACCGGTTCTTCAATTTTTTGACGGTGGATTTTACCTCGCAAGGAGTTATGGGGTTGATTTTACAATCTGCATCACTTAGTGTTTCTGGTGGTGGCTTGCATGCCAAGTGAGCTGTGAAAGTGGTCAGAGACATGTTGTTGCCACTTGCCATCTATTCAAGTAGTCCTTGGTATTTGTCAGCTTTGATCCATTTGCGTCTGTGACCATATTAAATTGTTGTCTGGTGTGGCTGTGGCAAGAACGATGTTTGCTCGGGATAGTGCGTTGGTCATGAGGAATAGCTACAGCATTGAGGGTTTCCATCACATTATACCAATAGGTCGAGATATCTTGCTGAATCACAAGTCGGTCTTGTTTCACTGCGATCACCTCTCAGCCGAGCCACCCTTCTAGCTTCGATAATCCCGAGAGTCGTCTTGGAGATCCATGTTTTTATTTTATTAAATTTTTTACACATAAGGGTTTTTCAAGTGTGTTTTCAGCAGTGGCAGTTACATTCCCCTTTAAATCTGTCCACACAGTCTTGGGGTCCTCGTCGAGGATGAGCAGGGTGAAACAGTTGGATATATCAATCATATATTTGGCGGCAGTCAGGGGATCCGAGAGAACAGCTGCATTGACTCGACAACTGCTGGATCTTACTTTGAGGTGAAATAGGAGACAACAACAGGAGTTGATGGTCAGATGAACCAATCTCAGCACATTAGTAAACCCGGCTTTCCATATTTGAGAACCATCTGGCCAAGATCAGGACATTGTCAATTAATTAAGGATGAATGTGTCATCGCAATACTAGGTATACTCGTAGATCAGTCTTCTTCGAAACCAAGAGCTTCCAATGTGAAGATCATGGAATGCACAAGTGAAGTTGGTGGGTGTCGTTGTCATTTGCAGTGCCTGAATAAACAGGGCCAATGACACCATTGCTGGCTATACACTCTGATGCAATAGTAGCATTGAAATCCCCGAGTTCAGCTACTCCATCATGACGGCTTGTTCGAGAAAGTTCAGATGCTAGCGAGTCAAGTTATCCTTTGGAGCTTCATCATCCAGTTCAGTGGGTGCATAACAATCAGACGGTCATGTGTCCATGATGATGTTGGAATTTGGCTGATAAGTGAGGTTACAAAGGATTCCATTGGGTGAAGGCTTTCCTTGTCTGGTCTACGGCTCAGGGTATTCTTGCCCAGTGGATACCATCAGTTCTACTAGTAACTAGACCAAGGGTGATAATACCCCTCATTGTGTTTCATCCGAAGCGAGGAGACTCATCTCTTGAAGACCAGCTAAAATAATCCTCAAGCAAGAGAGTTCTTGGGAAAGAAGAGAAATTGTGCCATTTTTATGGAGGGTGAGAACATTCCATATTGTGCATCTCATTTGCTTACGCAAGTTAAGTTTTGTATTCCTATCCAAGGTCTGTGGGCGGTTCAAAGGTCACAGTCCGTGTCGATCGGTTCAGTTATCATCCATCAGAGTATCTGCACCAAAGGGGCAACATTCCCTGACTCAGGGTTATGTGGGAAATTTGGAAGGGAGAGGACTCTGAAACCTAGCTGACAACTGGATGGTGTGGTTGGTCAAATTGACTGCTGAGTGGGCCGCTTACGTAACCCAATCTTTTTTCCTGATTTGATGGGCGCTGTTACCTAACAGTTCCCTATGCATAAATGGCAGAGATAAGATGGTTCTCTCACTTTTAATTAACTATTTATTGACAATGACGATCATCAATCTGGTAACACCAGAACAAGCACTGTACTATTTAATATAAATACTACAACAAGAATGACAAAAGGCATCGGGCCTCAATGTAGAGACACACAAAACACACTCGTCACGATGATTATCAAAATAAATGGTCTGTTACTGGCAGGGAATGCAAAGTAAGAAATTTACAGTATTGTGACTGATAAGGGAACAACAAAGGCATGTCGCTGGTGGAGTGATGATGGCACACAACCACACAGTTGGAACTTGAGTGCTCTTGGGTGGACTGGATGAGCTTGTTCAGAGCCCAGACATGGACAGCTCTTGTGTTGCTGATACTGGTGAGGCTGCTGTCTGCCTCTGTTCTACCGTCAGTTCCTACTATCTGCAGCTTACTTGACGTGTCTGGCTCTAACCATTGACTCTCTACCCAGGGAAACTGATGATATATTGATCATGATATATTGATCATGATGATATATTGATCATGATATATTGATGATATATTGATCACCAGGGAAACCATTGACTCTCTACCCAGGGAAACTGTCCTCTGACTCGCCACCTTTTAAAACTCCAGGATGGACAATACTCAACAGTGCCAGCTGTGTTCCAGCTGGCCCCTCAAGCGACGGTCTAACTCCTGGAGTAGCGTGGACCCATCAGAAACTATAACGACACTCAATAGAGCACATACCTCTGCCAGGCTGAACAATTTGTCTTTTGCGTTCCACTGATAAGGTCGGGATGCAGATGCGGCCAAACTAAAATGTAATCGGTTTGTTCTTGTCACTTACCCAACTCATCCACCGAGTTTTGGCATAACCCGTTCACAACGTTTTGAAATATGCAATACAGTATATAGTTTTTGGCCCTATCTCTGAACAATGAAGAATCGTTTTCAAAATTAAAAAAAAGTTATACTATTCTGATCTTCATCAAAATTTGTATTGATCCTTGTCCCACACTCAACCTCTCCACCAAGTTTCGTCCAAATCCATCCCTAACTTTTTGAGATACCCTGCTCACAGACAGGCAATCGGATGAATACATAACCTCCTCCCACCTTTCGGTGGCATCGGTAAAACAATTAAAGGGGGTGTGGTGGGAGGGGTTATTGTTGTAACGAGGGAGATGGGGTGAAGGTAGTACCGGATTTATGGAACAACATGGCAGGCTGCATTAAATAGTTCCCTATAAACAGTTGACCATGAGGGCATTATTCACTAAGGATGTATGCAGACATGGTATTATTTACAACAACCATAAATAAAACAGATTGGGGGGTTGGTGCTGTTTGTGGTCCATGTGACAATATTTCATCAATTATATTGTCGCGTCCGAGTACCCATTAACATAGGATTCCTCATCGCAGGGACCTTTCATCCTGAGAGATGGTCTTTTATGGCACTGCATTCAGTATTTCTCTACTTTACTGTTCGCCAAGGTTGCCCAAATGAGCCAAAATCGATGGCAAACACACACGGAAAGCAGATGCCTCAAACCCTTTTCTTACCTTTTAAAACGGTTTATTTGAAAAGCAAAGTACAGCGAAGAGGGTCGACAAGACGCGATAATATATGGAACAAACCAAGTGAGTCAAAATGCACAAAGAGGAGAATGGGAATAAGCAAACTGATATACGAGAAGGAGAAATAAAATGCAAAACCGAATCCATTGGGCACCACAGATCACACTCGCACAAGACAATAATGCAGGCGGAACTTCCCTTTGTCAACAATGCACAGGGTAGACATGCAAGACTCCATGCAGTCCATTTTATAAACCAGGAGCGAGATGGTGTCCAAAGATGGTCAAACAGCCACATGCAGGGCCAGTGATGAGGAGCCTTCAATCAGGCCACGTGTTCCTCTGTCCTTCCCCCCCCCCACCCCCAACGAGGAAGCTTGCTCAGCATTTCTTCTTTCTCATCAACGTGCTTCTTTTCACTGGGAGCATGTGGAGCTCTCCTGTCTGAGGCTTTTCTTGCCCTAGCGAAAGGCAGGGTGATACCAGCTTGGATCTATCCCAAAACTTCTGCAGAGCGAGCCACAATCCTCTCTGCTCCGAAAGCTCTTCTGTGAACCACTTGCTCGACCTCCTCCCACACGAGTCTCTCATAGTCTTTCTGCACGTGGATGGAATTATTATATTATTATCCTCCTCCTAGGCAGAGTCTTAATCTGGGGTGCCACCCATGGGGGTGGCCCCAATAAAAAATAATGTTCTTTTGCACATCTGTGGCACGTGTGCCTCTGTGATGGGATGTACTTGCCTAGCGCCACCTTCAAACAATAGGTATTTACACATACATAATTAATCTGTCTACCCTGTCAATAAAGTACATACGTGCCTCCTCAGCATCACGTGCAACAAACGACGCACTCTGACAGATCCCTGTTACATAGCAATCGAACCTACTTGAAACACACGGACCATACTACACTTACCACAGTCTTGCTATGGATCCCCCACCCACCCCTTCCACATAACAATATGTTTAAACAAACGTGTCCACGTATTACGTCTCAAACCGCATAGAGTTGTCTATTTTGTGTAAACCTCATCCACCATTGGATCCACAATGAGAGACAGCTGCTGTTTCATGAAAGGTCCACAAGTATTGACATCCCTTTCCAGATGTCAAAGATTGGGATTCCTTTACAAGAGCAAAACAGAACTTGATGAATCGACATGTATCCAGCCAATGATCCCAAATGAGTCTAGAATGATTTATTGAATGTAAGGTCATAGCCATGAGATAAAGGTGAATTCACTGGCCAAAAAACTGCTCACAACAGCGAATAAGGAGACAAGAGGGGTTTGAGAGAGAGATCATAAAATAAGAAAGGAGAAAAGAAGAGTTCGAGAGGTTTATAAAACCTCTGGGAACAAGTTGGGGATGTGAGGTGATTATGGGATTTTTCCAATCTTTCCATGAGGCAGAGTCAGGGGGCCCTCGGTGCTTGATGTTCGTCCAGGCCACTATGTGGGTAAGAGGTGCACAGGGGAATGGGAGAGCAAGTGAAAGCAAAGTGGAAACCATTGGAACGGTGAAGCACAGCAGGTAACGGTGCTCGTGAGCAGATGGGAACCGGTATTCATACCTCCTGCAGAGTGTGCCAGCGTGCGACGGGGCGTCGTGGGTATGCCAGCATCTCGTTCCAGTGCTCCCGCCCAAGACCGGGCCACTCCATACCGACCCCGCAGTGACCGATCACTTCGTTGTGACCCACCCTGAATTACAGGAAGGTTTTGTGTCTCGACATGTTCGATGTTTGTCCTTCGATTCGTAATAAACTATTTCATCCGAACTGCAGGTGCAGAACTTCCAACAATCAAATTTGAGAAAAAAATTAATTCCCATGTTCATGCCACCAATCGAGATTGAGACTAAACATTCTCATAGTTGGATAACAGAAAGTTCTCCTACAACGGCGTTGGTGTCCCTAAAATGTGTGACATTGGAGGAAACGACGTTGATGGAAACTATTTTTCCCATTTAAATTGATGTAAATAACATTCAAAGTGCCCCAAATCAAATTTTTCATTGGATGGATGATGAATAGAGATGAGGGTTGAGCGGAAATTCTCATTTCCAGTTCCAGTTTTTGAGTGACGGTTGGTTCTTTCCAGGAGTCTCTGCTTACTTTCTCAAAGATAAGTTTCCACTCGTTGTTTGTCACGTTTTGACTTTATTTTGTTTCCTCTGTGTTTGTTTATTGTGTGTTCCGACTTCGGTTTCGTTTCTTGATATAAAATCGATAAATTACTTAATTAATCGATTCATTGATTAACCAAAAAATAAAAAATTCTTTTTTCGCCAAAGCACATCTTCACTTTTATCCACAAATTTAAGCTTCCGAGCTCAAAGGATAGCTGAGATATCACACAGATAAACAAGAAAGAAAATAGTCAATTGATTAATCAATACATAAAAAATACTCTTAAAAGGCAAATAATTTGTTCACTGTTGCTTCCAAATATCAGCCAACGATCTCAAAAGATGCCTGAGGTATTGCCTGGATGAGAAAGAAAATAAATAAGTAATTAATAAATAGACAATAATTAAGTTATTAATCAATTCATTGTTTAATCAAAAAATAATAGTGTTTCTGCCAAAGCACATCTTCATTTTTATCCCCAAATTTAAGGTTCTGAGATCAAAGGATGGCTAAGACATCGCCCGGACAACCAAGAAAACAAACAAATGGAGGAAAAATTGAGTACTCCCTTCCTTCAGTGCCTGGCGATGACATCATGCATCACCTGGATAAGGAATGAGGAAGGAGTGGTGTACAAAAAATTTACTTCATAATAAAAGAGCGTGAATTCACTGGGTCGATGCAGAATAAAGACAAACGTTTTGTGGGAATTCACTTCATAATGAAAGAATTTAAATTCACCAGGTGGATGATGAATAAAGATGAAGGTTTAACGTAAATTCAATTCAGTATTAAAGAGTTTAAATTCACCAGGTGGATGATGAATAAAGATGAAGGTTTAGCATAAACTCAATTCATTATTAAAGAGTTTAATTCACCAAGTGGATGATGAATAAAGATGAAGGTTTAGCGTAAATTAAATTCATTATTAAAGAGTTTAAATTAACCAGTGGATGATGAATAACGATGAAGGTTTCGTGGAAATTCAATTCATTATTAAAGAGGTTAAATTCACCAGGTGGATGATGAATAAAGACGAAGGTTTAACGGAAATTCAATTCATTATGAAAGAGTTTAAATTCACAGGGGAATGATGAATAAAGATGAAGGTTTAGCAAAAATTAAATTCATTATTAAAGAGAATAAATTCACCGGTGGATAATGAATAACGAAGAAGGTTTCACGGAAATTCAATTCATCATTAAAGAGTTAAAATTCATCAGGTGGATGATGAATAAAGATGAAGGTATAACGTAAATTAATTCGTTATTAAAGAGTTTAAATTAACTGGTGGATGATGAATAACGACGAAGCTTTCGCAGAAATTCAATTCATTATTAAAGAGTTTAAATTCACCAAGTGGATGATGAATAAAGATGAAGGTTTAACGGAAAATCAATTCATTATGAAAGTGTTTAAATTCACAGGTGGATGATGAATAAAGATGAAGGTTTAACATAAATTCAATTCATCATTAAATATTTTAAATTCACCAGGTGGATGACGAATAAAGACGAAGGTTTAGCGTAAATTCAATTCATTATTAAAGAGCTTAAAATCACCAGGTGGATGATGAATAAAGATGAAGGTTAAGCGTAAATTCAATTCATTATGAAAGAGTTCAAATTCACAGGGTAGATGATGAATAAAGATGAAGGTTTCGCGTAAATTCAATTCAATATTAGAGTTTAAATTAACCAGTGGATGATGAATAACAACGAAGCTTTAATGGAAATTCAACTCCTTATTAAAGACTTTAAATTCACCAGGTGCATGATGAATAAAGACGAAGGTTTAACGTAAATTCAATTCATTATTAAAGAGTTTAAATTAACCAGTGGATGATGAATAAAGATGACTTTTTCGCAGAAATTCAATTCATAATTAAAGAGATTAAATTAACTGGTGAAGGATGAATAAGATGAAGGTTTTGCGGAAATTCAATTCATTATAAAAGAGTTTAAATTCACCAGGTGGATGATGAATAAAGATGAAGGTTTAACGTAAATTCAGTTCATTGTTAAGAGTTTAAATTAACCGGTGGATGATGAATAAAGACGAAGTTTTCATGGAAATTCAATTCATTATTAAAGAGTTTAAATTCACCAGGTGAATGATGACTAAGGATGAAGGTTTACCGTAAATTCATTTCATTATTAAAGAGATTAAATTAACCGGTGGATGATGAATACTGACGAAGTTTTCACGGAAATTCATTCCATTATTAAAGAGTTTAAATTCACCAGGTGGATGATGAATAAAGACGAAGGTCTTGCGTAAATTCAATTCATTATTAAAGAGTTAAAATTTATGGGGTGGATGATGAATAGAGATGAAGGTTTAATGGAAATTCAATTCATTATTAAAGATTTTAAATTCACCAGGTGGATGATGAATAAAGACAAAGGTTTAGCGTAAATTCAATTCATTATAAAAGAGTTTAAATTCACCAGGTGGATGACGAATAAAGATGAAGGTTTCGCAGAAATTCACTTCATAATAAAAGGGTTTAAATTCCCCAGGTGGATGACGAATAAAGAGGAAGGTTTAACGGAAATTCAATTCATTATTAAAGACTTTAAATTCAATGGGTGGACGATGAAAAAAGACGAAGGTTGAACGAAAATTCAATTCATGATTAAAGAGATTAAATTGCCGGTGGATTATGAATAAAGATGAAGGTTTTGCGGAAATTTAATTCATTCTTGAAGAGTTTAAATTCACCAGGTGGATGATGAATAAAGATGAAGGTTTCGCGGAAATTCAATTCATTATTAAAGAGATTAAATTGCCGGTGGATGATGACGAAAGATGAAGGTTTCGCAGAAATTCAATTCATTATTAAAGAGTTTAATTCACCAGGTGGATGATGGATAAAGACGAAGGTTTGGCATAAATTCAATTCATTATTAAAGAGATTAAATTAACCGGTGGATGATGAATAAAGATGAAGGTTTTGCGGAAATTCAATTCATTATTAAAGAGTTTAAATTCACCAGGTGGATGATGAATAAAGATGAAGGTTTAACGTAAATTCAATTCATTATTGAAGAGTTTAAATTACCCGGTGGATGATGAATAACGACGAAGTTTTCGCGGAAATTTAATTCATTATTAAAGAGTTTAAATTCAGCAGGTGGATGATGAATAAAGAGGAAGGTTTAACGGAAATTCAATTCATTATTAAACACTTTAAATTCAATGGGTGGACGATGAATAAAGACGAAGGTTGAACGAAAATTCAATTCATGATTAAAGAGATTAAATTGACGGTGGATTATGAATAAAGATGAAGGTTTTGCGGAAATTCAAATCATTATTAAAGAGTTTAAATTCACCAGGTGGATGATGAATAAAGATGAAGGTTTAACGTAAATTCAATTCATTATTGAAGAGTTTAAATTACCCGGTGGATGATGAATAACGACGAAGTTTTCGCGGAAATTTAATTCATTATTAAAGAGTTTAAATTCAGCAGGTGGATGGTGAATAAAGACGAAGGTTTAGCATAAATTCAATTCATTATTAAAGAGTTTAAATTCACTGGGTGGATGATGAATAAAGATGAAGGTTTGGCAGAAATTCACTTCATAACAAAAGAGTTTAAATTAACTGGTGGATGATGAATAACGATGTAGTTTTCACGGAAATTCAATTCATAATTAAAGAATTTAAATTCACCAGGTGGATGATGAATAACGATGAAGTTTTCGCGGAAATTTAAATCATAATTAAAGAGTTTAAATTCACCAGGTGGATGATGAATAAAGACGAAGGTTTTGCGTAAATTCAATTCATTATGAAAGAGTTTAAATTCACCGGGTGGATGATGAATCGAGATGAAGGTTTAACGGAAATTCAATTCATTATTAGAGTTTAAATTCACCAGGTGGATGATGAATAAAGACGAAGGTTAAGCATGAATTCAATTCAAAATAAAACGGGTTAAATTCACCAGGTGGATGATGAATAAAGATGAAGGTTTAACTGAAATTCAAGTCATTTTTAAAGACATTAAATTCACCGGGTGGATGATGGAAAAAAGATGAAGGTTTAATGGAAATTCAATTCATTATGAAAGAGATTAAATTGCCAGTGGATGATGAATAAAGATGAAGGTTTTGCGGAAATTTCATTCATTTTTGAAGAGTTTAAATTCACCAGGTGGATGATGAATAAAGATGAAGGTTTCACGTAAATTCAATTCATTATTAAAGAGATTAAATTGCCGGTGGATGATGACGAAAGATGAAGGTTTCGCAGAAATTCAATTCGTTATTAAAGAGTTTGATTCACCAGGTGGACGATGAATAAAGACGAAGGTTTAGCATAAATTCAATTCATTATTAAAGAGATTAAATTAACCGGTGGATGATGAATAAAGATGAAGGTTTCACGGAAATTCAATTTATTATTAAAGAGTTCAAATTCACCAGGTGGATGATGAATAAAGATGAACGTTTAACGTAAATTCAATTCTTTCTTAAAGAGTTTAAATTAACCGGTGGATGATGAACAACGACGAAGTTTCGCAGAAATTCAATTCATTATAAAAGAGTTTAAATTACCCGGTGGATGATGAATAAAGACAAAGGTTTAGCGTAAATTCAATTCATTATTAAAGAGTTTAAATTCACTGGGTGGATGATGAATAAAGATGAAGGTTTTGCGGAAATTAAATTCATTATTAAAGAGTTTCAATTCACCAGGTGGATGATGAATAAAGATGAAGGTTTAACGTAAATTCAATTCATTATTAAAGAGTTTAAATTACCCGGTGGATGATGAATAACGACGAAGTTTTCACGGAAATTTAATTCATTATGAAAGAGTTTAAATTCACCAGGTGGATGATGAATAAAGATGAAGGTTTAGCATAAATTCAATTCATTATTAAAGAGTTTAAATTCACTGGGTGGATGATGAATAAAGATGAAGGTTTAGCAGAAATTCACTTCATAACAAAAGAGTTTAAATTAACCGGTGGATGATGAATAACGATGAAGTTTTCGCGGAAATTTAAATCATAATTAAAGAGTTTAAATTCACCGGGTGGATGATGAATCGAGATGAAGGTTTAACGGAAATTCAATTCATTATTAAAGAGTTTAAATTCACCAGGTGGATGATGAATAAAGACGAAGGTTTAGCATCAATTCAATTCATTATTAAAGAGCTTAAATTCACCAGGTGGATGATAAATAAAGATGAAGGTTTAGCATAAATTCAATTCATTATTAAAGAGATTAAATTAACCGGTGGATGAAGAATAAAGATGAAGGTTTTGCGGAAATTCAATTTATTATTAAAGAGTTTAAATTCACCAGGTGGATGATGAATAAAGATGAAGGTTTAACGTAAATTCAATTCTTTCTTAAAGAGTTTGAATTAACTGGTGGATGATGAACAACGACGAAGTTTCGCGGAAATTCAATTCATTATAAAAGAGTTTAAATTCACCAGGTGGATGATGAATAAAGATGAAGGTTTAAAGGAAATTCAATTCATTATTAAAGAGTTTAAGTTACCAGGTGGATGATGAATAACGACGAAGTTTTCGTGGAAATTCAATTCATTCTTAAAGAGTTTAAATTCACTGGGTGGATGATGAATAAAGATGAAGGTTGAGCAGAAATTCACTTCATAACAAAAGAGTTTAAATTCACCGGGTGGATGATGAATAAAACAAAGGTTTAACGGAAATTCAATTCCTTATTAAAGAGTTTAAATTCACGAGGTGGATGATGAATAATGACGCAGGTTTAACAGAAATTCAATTCATTATTAAAGAGTTTAAATTCACCAAGTGGATGAAGAATAAAGACAAAGGTTTAGCGTAAATTCAATTCATTATTAAAGATTTTAAATTCACCAGGTGGATGATGAATAAAGATGAAGGTTTAACGGAAATTAAATTCATTATTAAAGAGTTTAAATTTACCAGGTGGATGATGAATAAAGACGAAGGTTTAGCATGAATTCAATTCATTATTAAAGAGCTTAAATTCACCAGGTGGATGATGAATAAAGATGAAGGTTTAGCATAAATTCAATTCATTATTAAAGAGATTAAACTAACCGGTGGATGAAGAATAAAGATGAAGGTTTTGCGGAAATTCAATTTATTATTAAAGAGTTTAAATTCACCAGGTGGATGATGAATAAAGATGAAGGTTTAACGTAAATTCAATTCTTTCTTAAAGAGTTTGAATTAACTGGTGGATGATGAATAACGACGAAGGTTTCGTGTAAATTCAATCCATAATGAAAGAGTTTAAATTCACCAGGTGGATGATTCATAAAGATGAAGGTTTAACGGAAATTCAATTCATTATTAAAGAGTTTAAATTCACTGGTGGATGATGAATAAAGATGAAGGTTTAACGGAAATTCAATTCATTATTGAACAGTTTAAATTCACCGGTGGATGATGAATAAAGATGAAGGTTTAGCATAAATTCAATTCATTATTAAAGAGTTTAAATTCACCGGGTGGATGATGAATTAAGATGAAGGTTTCGCAGAAATTCTATTCATTAATAAAGAGTTTAAATTCACCAGTGGATGATGAAAAAAGACGAAGGTTTAAAGGAAATTCAATTCATTATAAAAGAGTTGAAATTCCCCGGCTGGATGATCAATAAAGATGAAGGTTTAGCGTAAATTCAATTCATTATTAAAGAGTTTAAATTCCCCAGGTGGATGATGAAGAAAGACGAATGTTTAACGGAAATTCACTTCATTATTTGAGAGTTTAAATTTACCGGTGGAAGATGAACAAAGAAGAAGGTTTAACGGAAATCCAATTCATTATTAAAGAGTTTAAATTCACCAGGTGGATGATGAATAAAGACGAAGGTTTCGCGTAAATTCAATTCATTCTGAAAGAGTTAAAATTCACAAGGTGGATGATGAATAAAGATGAAGGTTTAGCAGAAATTAAATTCATTATTAAAGAGTTTAAATTCAACAGGTGGATGATGAATAAAGATGAAGGTTTCGCAGAAATTCACTTCAAAATAAAACGGGTTAAATTCACCAGGTGGATGATGAATAAAGATGAAGGTTTAACATAAATTAAATTCATTATGAAAGAGTTTAAATTAACCGGTGGATGATGAATAATGACGAAGGTTTCACAGAAATTCAATTCATTATTAAAGAGTTTAAATTCACCGGGTGGATGATGAATGAAGATGAATGTTTAACGGAAATTCAATTCATTATTAAAGAGTTTAAATTCATCAGTGGATGATGAAAAAAGACCAAGGTTAAAAGGAAATTCAACTTATTATTAAAGAGTTTAAATGCACCGGTGGATGATGAATGAAGATGAAGGTTTAACGGAAATTCAATTCATTATTAAAGAGTTTAAATTCACCGGGGTGGATGATGAATAAAGATGAAGGTTTAGCGTAAATTCAATTCATTATTAAAGAGTTTAAATTCACAGGTGGATGATGAATAACGACGAAGGTTTTGCGTAAATTCAATTCATTATTAAAAAGATTAAAATAACTGGTGGATGATGAATAAAGATGAAGGTTTTGCAGAAATTCAATTCCTTATTAAAGAGTTTAAATTCACCAGTTGGATGATGAATAAAGATGACGGTTTAATGTAAATTGAATTCATTATGAAAGAGTTTAAATTAACCGGTGGATTATGAATAACGACGACGTTTTCATGGAAATTCAAATCATTATTAAAGAATTTCAATTCTCCAGGTGGATGCTGTTTAAATACGAAGGTTTAGCATAAATTTAATTCATTATTAAAGAGATTAAATTGACCGGTGGATGATGAATAAAGATGAATGTGTTGCGGGAATTCAATTCATTATTAAAGAGTTTAAATTCACCAGGTGGCTGATGAATAATGACGAAGGTTTAACGGAAATTGAATTCATTATGACA
Source organism: Eptatretus burgeri (assembly GCF_056783735.1). Taxonomy (NCBI): domain Eukaryota; kingdom Metazoa; phylum Chordata; class Myxini; order Myxiniformes; family Myxinidae; genus Eptatretus; species Eptatretus burgeri. Next base: position 57,943,450 of record NC_140977.1, read on the forward strand.
GAGTTTAAATTCACCAAGTGGATGATGAATAAAGATGAAGGTTTTGCATAAATTCAATTCATTATTAAAGTCATTAAATTAACTGGTGGATGATGAAGAAAGATGAAGGTTTTGCAGAAATTCAATTCATTATTAAAGAGTTTAAATTCACCAGGTGGATGATGAATAAAGACGAAGGTTTAGAGTAAATTCAATTCATTATTAAAGAGATTAAATTAACTGGGGGATGATGAATAAAGATGAAGGCTTTGCAGAAATTAACCTCATTATTAAAGAGTTTAAATTCACCAGTTGGATGATTAATAAAGATGGCGGTTTAATGTAAATTCAATTCATTATTGAAGAGTTTATATTAACTGGTGGATTATGATAACGACGAAGTTTTCGTGGAAATTCAATTCATTATTAAAGAGTTTAAATTCACCAGTTGGATGATGAATAAAGACGAAGGTTTAGCATAAATTCAATTCATCATTAAAGAGATTAAATTAACCGGTGGATGATGAATAATGATGAAGGTTTTGTGGAAATTCAATTCTCTATTAAAGAGTTTAAATTCACCAGGTGGATGATGAATTAAGATGAAGGTTTAGGAGAAATTCACTTCGTAATAAAAGAGTTTAAATTCACCGATGGATGATGAATAAAGACGAAGGTTTAACGGAAATTCAATTCCTTATAAAAGAGTTTAAAGTCTCCAGGTGGATGATGAATAATGATGAAGGTTTAACGGAAATTCAATTCATTATTAAAGAGTTTAAATTCACCAAGTGGATGATGAATAAAGATTAAGGTTTAACATAAATTCAGTTCATTATTAAAGAGATTAAATTAACTGGTGGATGATGAAGAAAGATGAAGGTTTTGCGGAAATTCAATTCAATATTAAAGAGTTTAAATTCACCAGGTGGATGATGAATAAAGATGAAGGTTTCACATAAATTCAGTTCATTATTAAAGAGTTCAAATTAACCGGTGGATGATGAATAAAGATGAAGGTTTTGCGGAAATTCAATTCATTATAAAAGAGTTTAAATTCACCAGGTGGATGATGAACAAAGATGAAGGTTTAATGTAAATTCTATTCATTATTAAAGAGTTTAAATTATCTGGTGGATGATGAATAAAGATGAAGGTTTAGCGGAAATTCACTTCATAATAAAAGAGTTTAAATTCACCGGTGGATGATGAATAAAGATGAAGGTTTAGCGTAAATTCAATTCGTTATTAAAGAGATTAAATTAACTGGTGGATGCTGAATAAAGATGAAGGTTTCACAGAAATTCAGTTCATAATAAAAGGGTTTAAACTCACTGGGTGGATGATGAATAAAGACGAAGGTTTAAAGGACATTCAATTCATTATTAAAGAGTTTAAATTCACCAGGTGGATGATGAATAGAGATGAAGGTTTAACGGAAATTCAATTCATTATTAAAGAGTTTAAATTCACCAAGTGGATGGTGAATAAAGATGAAGGTTTCATATAAATTCAATTCATTATTAAAGAGTTTAAATTCACCAGGTGGATGATGAATAAAGATGAAGGTTTCGTGGAAATTCAATTCATTATTAAAGAGTTTAAATTCACCGGGTGGATGATGAAGAAAGACTAAATTTTCATGGAAATTCACTTCATAATGAAGAATTGTAAATTCACCAGATGGATGATTGCTGCTGCATCGCCATAACCAATATCTTTTGTCGACTCAGTCCATTAGCATAACCAATTTACGTCTCTAAATTTTTCACACTGTTCTACTTCCTGCCAAGTATTTATCAGTTCCATTAAACGATGAATTACAATCCTGAGGTGTGCCTTTTCTACACATTTTCTCTTCCTCCGATGCCGATCCATTCTGCTGGATACTGCCCACATCAAACATTCAATAACTAACCTAACTAATAACTAATAATAATAATTTGATAATAATTTCAAACTAACCCTAATCTTCCTCTATTCTCCTATTCACTCTCACTCCATTAACTCTGCAGATTCCCATCCATGGTTCCATGGCCAAACTTACTGGCCAAAAGGAACTACAGCCTCACCATGCTGCCTCCACCATGTCCTACTCATCTCGTCTTGTCGCTAAAATGAGTGGCCTTCAATACACGCTTTGTTTTAAAATAATACAGCGACACATAATTTGATACTAACACTACTGCAACCTTAAGCGATATATCCAATATACCACACCTTTCACAAAATCACGTTAACAAATAAGAGAAAGAACAAAATGTACATTTATCACGTTCTGCCATAATCCACCAAACCCATCTAACACCAAATCCACGGAACCCAATACCCAACACCGGTTCACGTTGTTAACATCAAGTGCTTTCGTGATGTGATGGTTACCGCTTTCAAATGACGTGACGTAACGTCAGGGTTTCTCCACTGGGAGATATTGAGAAGTCTTGTTTTGGGATTTATCACAGGCCAAACCAATGGTCTCCATTATGTGAAACTTGGATCATGGTGTTCGCTATCAAATCGGTTTTCTTTTGATCATCATGTCTTTCATCCATACCTATCATAATCCACGACGGCTATCAGGAGTCCAACGACCTCGGCGCTGTCTGGGGGCACGTCGAACACAAGGGCTTCGTTGTACACTGGCTGTAGTGTCCCGCGCTTTCTGGTCGTTTTCCTCTTCTTCAGACGCTTACCCGAGCAAATGAGGGAAACCTTGACGTATGGGTCTGAGGAAACACGTGTGAGGGACACAGATCTTTGTGAGATGGGCAATGTGTGGCCCAAAGGTTTGCAATAAAGGGAGAAGAGTTAAATACAAACAATTGTGATGTGGAAAGTAGTTTCAACCTCGAGGGAGTGAAGAGATGTCGGATTACAGCAAACTACCACCCTTAAACAGTATTACAAGTGCTTACATAAACAACCCCATCTTGTATGAGATGCTCTATCTGCTGCAGATGGTTGAAACAATTTCTACAATCGTGGGTAAAAACCCAATTAAGTCCAAATCGTTTAAAAAGAGATGTTGATAAATGCAATTGTGATGTAATTGTGCGGAAAGTTCCCAGATGCGCATTGCGAAGTTGGGCACTGTTGCTCCAATCAGATCTCATGCTCCAATCAGCCATGAATGGAGCTCCATGGAGTATTGGAGATGAGATATTTTCATATAAATTATCATAGGATGAATTATATAATTCATCCTCATGGATGAAACTCCTAATGAACTCATTTGATGATCGATAACTTATCCTCATGGATGAAACTCCTAATGAACTCATTCAATGATCGATAATTCATCCTCATGGATGAAACTCCGAATGGACTCATTCGATTATCGATAATTATCGATCATCAAATGAGTTCATTGGGAGGGGCATCCATGAGGAACAATCAAATTGAAGGTGAGTGTGCATCCTACTCGACTATATGGATGGATTGATCGAACGCTTTACGTCATTGTTTCCCATGTGTGTGCATCATTGAACTTGCTTTTGTGGATGGGAATGGGAGCTCCTCAATTAAACTCACTCATTGATCGATAATTGCAGAGATCTCAAAAAACAGCCTCGTAAAAGTGCAGGGCATGTAAGTTTTTAAAAGTTAACAAATTGGAAAAAGGAAAGGGAACAAGATCAAGAATTGCTTTGCAAGACATGTTCCCTACTGATGCGATATTTTCTAAGTCCCAAAAGGGCATAACGCTGTGAAAAATTGATGAAATGTCTTGAAACTCAAACTTGTTCGGTGACTTATCATAATAAAGCCATGTACAAAGTTTCAGTTGAACATGGAGGGTATGGGGTGGGGGGGGGGAGTCTGAAAAACCACTCCTGGGATGGACGGAGGGAGACAGACACACAGACAGACAGATGGACACCAAACCAATAGTCCCCTCTGGTGAAACTGGTAAGGACAAATAAGATTGAGGGGTTTTTACCAGAGCTTCCCGTGATGTCCATGGCCTTGAGGTTTCGTGCTTTGATGATTGTGAGAGTTAGGCGACCAGCTGTTGGTAAGTAGCAGAGTGAGAACATGAGTTCTCCTAATCCATCCTTTTCCTTCAAACAAGAGTATAAACAAAGCAAGAGAGACAAGGGGATGTGGCAAAGAGCAAATTAATGTGCAAAGTTAATGAGAAAAGAGAAAAGAAACAACTGGAGATATTTACAACCTTTTAGAAATGCACATGATCAACCGACGATGGGGTCTCATCATGTACATGATTATCCGACGATGGGTCCTCATCACGTACATGATCAACTGATGAATGGGCCTCATCATGTACAAGACAAACCCGAGATGGGTCATTGTCATGCACCTGATCAACCCACAATGGGGTCTCATCATGTACAGGTCATTATCAAGCAACGATGGGTCCTCCTCGTGGACAGGATCGACCCACAATGGGTCTTTGCCATGTGCAGCACCATGACCGGCCCATGATGGGTCATCGTAATGTTCATGCCAACATCACAAATGGAGGTACATCTAGATCTTGTTACAAACCGTGGGTAGCCCAGAAGAATCCAAAAGTTGATTTAACAACGATTTATTTAACTTCTACCAACACTTTCAGCGACACTCACTTACACAGCAGAGCCAGCATCAATGTTACTGCAAACAACAAACCCCTGGCAAACATTATCACTCTTCTTCTTCCTGATCACACCCTCCCTTCCGTTTTCTTCCAATTAATTAATTATTCATGCAGGTATTTCACTGTCCCCACCTTAACATTTTTGTCATCCCACCAAAAGTAACGTCAATAACTAATAAGAACAAGTTGCATTGGAGCAATGTTCATTCCCATCAACCAACGATGGGTCCTCATCATGTACATGATCAACTGATGATCGTCGATTCCCATTGTCGGTCCATGTCAGTCCATGTCAGTCCCATCACATAGTCCTTGAACTTGGCTGTTTTTTTGCCTCTTCCACTCCAAAAATCTGTGCACTTCCACCTCTTGGCCAACAGTCATTACTGCAGTGTCTCCCTTGGACCCAATGTCCTCTGTTTCAACGTCCTCTCATTGGGGGGGGGGGGGCACATCCGAGCTTGCTCCTGCATGGAGGTCCCCCACCAGCCAACCTCCAATCTCCAATCTGGTTCTGTGGGTGGGGTTTTCCCCAGTCTTTTCTTGTCTGTCGCTGTGTCTTCTGCAGGGACCGTCACATTAGATGTCTCCTCAGCATGACCGGCAGCAGGCTCCTAGGATTCATGTTCCATCCACAAGTACGTTCCAGATCCATGGTACTTCCACAACGTTTTGGCATGCACAACCTTGGGCTTGCCTTTGGGCCCAGACCTGACACGGAATCATCAGCTTGGGCAACTGGCCTTTCCTCCTTTGGGAGTTGTACAGCCACATCTTGTCAGCTCTGGTAGGTGGTCTGACTAGCCTTCAGATCATATCAATGCTTCATCACTTCCCGAGAGAACTTCAAATTTTCCTGGACCTGATGATGTACTGTACCTTTCGTAGCTGTCAAAGAGTTCCCTCACACAGGTTGGAGCATCTTCAGGTCGTCTCTCATCAGGTGAGCTTCCCCTCAGCAGGTCAACCGGAAGGCACAGTTCATGGCTGGTCATCAGTTTCACTGGTGTGTATGCAGTGGACTCGTGCTCAGCAGAACGGTGGGCCATCAGTAAGACTGGCAGCTTCTCGTCCCATCCCGTCTGACCCTCGACACAGTACTTTGCCAACTCCTGTCCTAAGGTCCAGTTTAACTTCTCCACCATGCCATCTGACTGTGGTCAGAGAGGTGTGATTCTCATCTTCTGGATCCCTATCAAGTGGCAACTCTCCTTGAATACATGGGACTCAAAATGTCTACCTTTGTCTGAATGCAACTGGTTAGGCATCCAGAACTGGCTGAAAAGCTAAACCACCAACAGTGTGGCGACGGTGACGGCTTCCTGATCAGGAATGGCATCAGCCTCCAGCCACTTCCTGAAATAGTCCATGGCAATGCAGATCTAACAGTTCCCCACAGTGGTGAGCAACAGTTGTTCAGTTGACTGCAACCCTCTCCATGGGCGCACTCACTTTATAGAGCTGCAGTGGAGCTCTATCCACTCATTTTAATCCTTTCTTAGCACAGCACGTGTTGCAGGATCAACACCACTCTTCCATGTCCTGCCACATACCAACCCAATAGAACCATTGTCAGAGACAACTGAGAGTCTTCTTAGCACCCAGTTGTCCACTGGCAATGTTGCCATGCTCCTCTGTCAGGATGTTAGGCTTCACCTTCTTGGGTAGCACTTCTGCCAGTACATTGTGAGGCCATCTTCAGACTACCACTTCCGCTGGAGTAATCTGTCGTGCAGCCGTAGACTGTCCCACTGTGCCCAGTAGTTATTGGTGATGGGATTTCTGGCAGAGACCTCCCAGGTTAGTCGCACTGGGCTCTCTTCCAGCTGCAACTTGCCAATATCTGGGTTGATCTACTGCATGCTGTCCCCCACGCTGGCCTGGCGACACTTGATTGGAGATATCTGCTTTTTTTGGCAGTGCTTGCATCCCTCCTCCCATGGCCGATGACTGAGGTTGTCTGCATTACCATGGGCTCTTCCCAGCCTATACTGCACCACAATAGTGTACAGGTCCATCTTACCTATACAGCGGGCGAGCTTTCCTTCAGAATTATTCAGTGTCTTCAGCCAACGCTGTATGATCAGTCCTGATTGTGAACTTAGTCCAATACATGAGTGTGGTACGTGTGAAAATGCTCTTGGCTGTTCCTGATGGCTAACAGCTCTTTCTGTGTTACACAGTAGTTCTCCTCTGGTGCACTAAGGCTCTGACTGAAGTATGCTACCACCACTTCTTTGTCATTTTTCTTTTGACAAAGAACTCCCCCGATCCCATGGTTGCTTGATGAGAATCAGGAAACGGCAAAACAGAGGTACAGGCCAGGGCATCTTTGAGCCAATAAAAAACCTCCTGACACTCTAAAGATCATGTGAACTCTTGGCCTTTCTTTGTCAGGTCGTGTAAAGGTGCAGCAATCATAGCAAACTCTTGGACAAACCACCAGCAGTTAGTGCAAAGCTCCAGGAAGCTTTGAAGTTCAGTAACACAGGCAGGTGTTGGCCAGTTCTTTACAGCTGTGACCTTTCCTGGATCTATGCGCACCCCATTCTCACCTACGATGTGGCCCAGGTACTGTGCTTCCATCTGGAAGAGGTCACACTTCTTTGAACCCAGCTTCAGCTGTGCATCTCGCAACTGACCAAAGACTTCGGCCAACCTCTCCAGTTCCTGCTTGAATGACCGCCCAAACATGATTATGTCATCTAAGCATACCAGCGTTGTCCTTCACGTTCAAAAGTGGCTAGTACCCAAAGGGCATAACCTGGAACTGCCACAGATCTTGGCCGTAGATCTTCCTCTGTTCATAGTAGAGTAGAAAACCCAGGAGTTGTGCATGTTGAAATCCTCAGGAATGATGATTTCAGAAGATTGAGAAGATTGTTGGATTTGATCAATGCAGGTAGTGAGGTTGTCAAAGAGCTGCATGTGATTGTCAGAGTTGGGAGAATAGTAGAGGCATCAGACAAATCTATTGAGATTGTGGAACTAAAGTCATTAATTCCATCTTGTGAAATATGAGCATGGACATTTTGTTAATAGAAAGCTCTATGGATCACATGACGATTGCAAAGCACTGATGTTTCTGTATTAATGACACTGAAATAAATATTTTTCATATTGAGATCAGTGTTCTTTGTCCACAAATTATGTACTCATTTCTCTTGATGCCTTTAAAAAATATGGAAGTTTGAAGTCTGTTGTAAAGCATTGGCTAAGGTCACTTAATCACCATATAAGGAATGATTCGTCAGGAAACATCATCTGCAAAGGCACTGGGATGGATTTGAGATTGACTTCAATTGTCTGCAGGATAATTATGCTTATGAGGTCTTTCACAATGACAAGGTCAGAGCTCATTAAATTTGCAGATGAGTGAGTCAATACTGACAGGTCACAAGTAGATGGAATAGAATCTCTGTTCGCTAAACTGTGGTCTTGTTAATTCCCTATAAACTGTGATATATCTTTCCCATTTCAAACATTAGGATCATTGATTAATTGCATTTCTTGTTGTTGGGAAACACGCTCTCCTGAGTGCACCAGCAAAATGCTCAATGCCATCACTGTACACGCAAAGCAAATATTTCAAACTTGATGACTTTCAAACCATATGATTATAATAATATCCAATATGATAATAACAAATATATAATCCCCATACTGGACCAAGTACATCTGGGCCTGGTAAGGGATCTTGTTGTTAGTCCATGCTTAATTAAGGAAATATGTACCCATCTGTTATATTTGTCCCACTAAAATATACTTGATAATGGATCATTGCATACTGAAGGTTGTTTTATAAATGAATAGATATGGTATGTCAGTGAACTATGTAACAATATAATCTTCCACCTTTCACTTGGTTGGCAAATTGGGGAGAACTACTTTTGTGGTGCCGGAGAGTCGAACCCCCAAAGGCATTACAATCTCATTAACTCTGGCCTCCCATTCAATTGCAAAGTTGTACAAACACGAACTCTGTCTTCCCATTGTCCTCATCAAACAGGAGTCTCATTGAACTATTGAGGTTATGGATCTCTCATTATTCTGCAAGGTTGAGCAAACCAGATGCTCTATCTGCATGCTGAGATAAATGCCTATCATTGCCTAAAGTAAATGAAGGTTCTTTTTTGTGCATACACACCCCTGAAGGAAGACACGCATTCTTTCACAGCACTATCTGCTTTAATTATCCACAAGATTGTTTTCTCTTTTCTTAAAGGACCTCGTGTGCAAACAAAGCTTTCTTGTAGTCTGGTATTGATTAACCAAGTGCCCTGTGATGTTCTGACCCCTCCTGATTTTCCAATTGAATAAAAGGCCATGTGTTCTAATTCAGTCAGAGATCTGCTTGGACTCTTGAGACAAACTCTTTTTTTTCCACATATATGTGTTTTTGTATAATAAACGATCTGTTAAATTATAAAGGGCTTTCTCTTTTGGTTGGAAATATCCACCACAAAATGGAGAAGGGATACTTTGAGCCAGAGAAGTTGAAAATCAGGGTTGGAAAGCTCAAAATGTAGAAGGCAAGTAGCTGAGATATTGAAGCGGATATATGCACATAGGAAACTGTGGTAAAGGATGTAGCCAGGGCACTGGAGGTTGGTAGTGAAGATGGGTTCAACAATCTGAGTCTCATTAAGGAACAGGAGATCTGGTTTAGATGATTACAGTAAATCATGGGTAAGGTTCATGGTGGAATGAAGACCTTATATGTTGGTAAATTAGAGAGTGAGTTGATTGGAGAAAGATGGGGATGCCAGGGATGATTGGCCCACAATAGAATCTTGACTATTTTGTCGTTAAGCATCATGAGAGAAAAAAACTGAAAAAGAGAGGGTGAGAGTACTTGGAAGACTTTCCAGACAAACAAGAGCATTCCAAATAGCACCAACAGTGCAAACTAGTGGCCTCAGAAAGGCCTCCCAGAATCTTTGTGCTCAGTGCATCCCCAGTTCCGAACTGGCAGAGAAGCAGACCCGAGATTATGTGCCATATGATGAGGCAGCCTCTCGGGGTACTACGTACTACACACAGGTGCGAACCTCCAGCTTTCTGGTGGCAAGCCTGTGGGAACACCAACTCCAATTGTACCCACTTTCAGGCACTGCATAACCAGGAATGCAACCCATGAAGCAGGAAGAACCTCCAAAAGACCACAAATCCCTCATCCAAAAGCCTGCCCTAATAGGGGGGAAGATAACTGAATGAATCATGCATTTTGTGAAAAAACATGAAACTTCGCAGAAAGTTAGAACTCAAGACAAACAAATTTAGACCCAAGGCCATCTCAGATTTAGCCCGAGATGTTGCTGGCGGACATTTTAAAGATGGCCACCACAAAAACCTATTGTTCTAATATCTTAACTTCCACATGGTGGTGAACTCCTTGCCCCCTCCATTGTCTTGGATGTTATTTGAGACTTCCTGCTTTGTAAATGTCCCATACAATGTCAATACATTGTGTGTTGTTGACCTGGGATATAATGTGTGCAGAAAATTATGTTTCTCTATACTGGTCAAATGTTGTTGAAGTCCGTAGCTTCATCATGTAGACAGCTACTGCTCCATCAATGATAACAACATCGGTACTTGCTTGGAGTAATTAGACGATTGTCTTCAAAGCGGCATAACTTTCTCCAAGCAGCTGATGATGTCTGCCTTTGTTCCTGTGTGCAGTTACCCATCCTGTGACAGTGATGGTGGACAGGCTGAATTTCCATGTGAGAAGAACTCTGCATAATCACCGTTCCTCACTTGACAGGCAATGTACAGTTAATAAAACAATGCACAGTCACTTTTGAGAACCGATGCTTGAATCTGCAGTTTTTATTTTGTTCTTTCTTCTTGTGATTTATTTATTTATTTGTATGCTGCATGCGCTTGCTTGGCTGCATCATTTTCTGTGTGCGCAACTGCACCGTTGAGGCAATGCCCCCTGCGACCTGTAAGCTGGTACTAATTTTGCTGACCTTGCAAAGATGAAAGGCCGAGTCAACCCACCTGGTGTTAATTCAAACCCGAAAGGGGCTTGAATTCAAGACCCTAATATCTTAAGCCAGCCTCCTCAACCATTAAGTCAACACCAGGCTTCTTTTTTCTCATGATGTTGCAAAAAGATGGAGTTTGTTCATTTTGAATGGTACTCCTGGAGGTTTGGCACAATCTGTTAGCTGCTCTTTGACAAATGCATTGCACTGATCACGGCCCAGCTCTTCAGTTTTCATAACACTGTCCACAACACTCTTGTCACAAATATCCCGAGTGTCCACAACCACCAGGTCAGGTCCTTCCCTTCCTCACTAAATGGATTTCCAATGTCTTGTAAGGCAGCTTTCACTGAGTAAACATCTTTTAGGAATGCGGTTTGGACACTTGTGCTTTGATCATGGCGACGATAGTCTTCATTGCTTATAGATGTCTCAACATAGGTTTCAAGTTCGACGATGAGCCGTGCCATCTCTGGGCCTGACACCATCAATGTTCAAAGAGCAGCAGGGTTTTCAGTCAGACACACTGCACTTCTGTCTCCTTTTCCACTGCGTTGTTCTGTTCATCTGCCTGGTCGATTGCCACCATCGATAAATAATTAGATGTCTTGGTGACAACAAAGCCAGAGTTGATGGTGAACTTTTCATATGCAGCTCTGTGTTTATCCACCAAGGAGCTTATGTCTCCGATGTGTACAAGGAAGTAATTGACGTAGTGCACACGATCCAGAGTAAAAAAACAATGGAACCAAACTTTTCAGTGTTCCCATGTACAGGTTGAAGTCACTAACTCTGATGGATATGACAAAAGACATGAGAGTAAGCTGAAGCGAAAGAATTATGTACTAAAACTTGAACTGTGGCACTCTTTTTGACATCTGTGTGCACCAACTCTCAAAAGCAAGATATTCTGCTCCATTCTGGGTGTACTTCTTGTATGATTGATCCAGATCGCAATACAATGCACATGCACTAACCTGGTGGGCTCGCCATATGCGAATAAGGTGAGCAGCTTTCAGGAAAGAATCAGCCATTCCTGATGTTACTCCAGACTGCACTGACAGGGCAGTCCATCCACTACCTTTCACAAGAGTACCAATCATGCTGTGAGTTGCCATGTCAATGTGCATACCACCCAACATTATCACAAATTGATTCTCCCCATGAGTGTCTTGCAATGTACACTGAATCTGTTTAGCAAGGACAAACAGTGACGACTGGCACTTGACTGGGATTCAGATTGTTGCTGGCTGTCTTGAATGCATCTTTCACTGCATGTGTCTTATTTATTAGCTCGATTTTTGTTTCAATTTCAGTTGTACACAATCTGAACCCTGAAATTTGAAAGGTTTTTGGTGCACAAAAATGTTTCTTGTGTACAAACTGTAATGCCCTATTGGACAAGACCTGAAACAAAATTTTAGTTTGTACTGATACATTTTTAACACTTAAATGGCAGAAATGGACGTCATAGAATGTGGAAAATATAGCATTTGAAATCATTGTTCCTCAAAATTTGACACCAAATTTGTGGCTCTGGGTGATGGAGTCAGTCCAATGGTATGGAAAAATTTGTTTGGTGGCTACCATCTTCCAAAATGGTAGACATAAAGGCCAGAGATGGTCAAAATTTAAAAAAATTATAGCTCTATGTGAAGTAGTATTTAAGATATTTGAAAAATTGGTTTTTGTGGTGGCCATATTTTAAAATGGCTGCCAGCGCCATCTTGGGAAAAATCTGAGATGGCCTTGGGTTTAAATTTGTTTGTCTTGATGAGCTCTATCTAATCTGTGCCAAGTTTCATGCTTTTATCATAAAATGCATGATTCATCTTGATAGTGGAGCTCTCCACCACATGATAAGAGCTTGCAACAAAACCAATGTTATACTAAAAGCTCTTCAAGGAGGTGTGGTGGTACTGCCCTGGATGACTGTGAGCAGCCTACCACTGAACAGGTGAAATGAAAAAAAAATCACATATCTATCTTGCCTTGTATTTGAGTTGACAGGGATGGTGACTTGATGCAAAATGTGTTTTGAAGCAGGCCTAGTGGGAATGCGGATAAATATTTGGGCATTAGAGTCAGTTTTGGGATCATCCAGAGGATCATAGTTCAAATTGTGGTTTCTGGCTTGGTATCCCTCTGTATGTCAACCAATCCAAACAGGAACTGATAAAATGATATCTTTTCACAACCTCAACATGCTAAAGCAAATGACCTTGGTCTGGTGTCTTTTTCCTCGATTTTTACAGTGGTCGAAGGTCAAAATTTAGGCAAAATTAAATTTTCTGTCCGACCAAACAACATTTATATTATCAGGTAAACATTGTTCTGGTTGGTGTCTTCCTTTTGATTTTACATAGAATTGGTAGGGAATATAGACATATTAGGGAGACATATCCCAACACCCCTATTATGTGTAGATCATGCAGACAAAAACAGTACACAGTAAAATACTGCAACTCACCTCTGTAACTCCTTCCACATCCCTCCAGAATTGCTCTTCCCGGGACAAATCTGACTCGAACAGCAAGTTATCCACATCCACGTGTCCAATGATGTCATGCCGAGTGAAGCGGTCAAAATCGTACAGTCCAAACCGTAGAGAGCGGGTTGGAAGCTCAGCAAATGTTAACGGAAACCGAAATATTTCATCAAATAAAGGGTCCAATGTCTTCCTGTGGACTCGCGTTTGCTTCGTCTGTTTCCAGTCAGGCAAGAGGTTCACTTTTACATAAGGATCAGAAGATCCAGATCGATCCTTGATTGGTAGATCCTGAGCTCGTACAACCCTTACCACCAATTCCCCATTATCGTGGTCATAGCGTAAACTGAAGTTGAGTTTCCCTGCGGGAGGTCCAGGTTTAACAATCGGCCTCGATTCTCTGGTTGTTGAGGTTCCTCCCCGTTCCTTTTCTGGTTTTTCGTCAGTGTTATCATTTGTCTCGGCTTCCTGGTAAAGTTCTGGTTTGATCCGTCCAAGAGGAGAAAGAGAGGGAGTGTGGAGAAGGGGGCGAGAAGACGGAGAACCAGCTGGATTTGGAGCTGGAGAGGATGGTGGTGCTTCAAAAGAGGACCAGATGGTGAGCTGTCGAGGAAGGTTACGACGGAAGGAGCTGTGTCTGAGGAAGAACAGAAATGGTGATGGTGATTATAATGTATTTCCTGAGCAGGATTGAGCAGCATTGCCCATGAAAGGAGAACATTTATTACTCCAGTTGTTCCCCGAAATTTACACTGCCTTCAGAAAGTATTCACACCCCTTGACTTTTTCACCTTTTGTTGTTGCAGGCTGAAATTAAAATGGATTCAATTTAATTTTTTTGTCACCGATCTACACAAAACACTCCATCATTACAAAGTGAAAACATGTTTTTAGAAATTTTATCAAATTAATGAAAAGTGAAATACACAAATATCTTGTGTCAATAAGTATTTAACGCCCTAAGTCAATACTTTGTCGAAGTGCCTTTGGCAGCGATTACAGCTTCGAGTCTTCGTGGGTATGTCTGCATCAGCTTTGCACATCTGGATTTGGGGATTTTCTCCAATTCTTCCTTACAGATTTGTTCAAGTTCTGTCAAGTTGGATGGGGAGTGTCGGTGAACAGCAATCTTCAAGTCTTTCCACAGATTCTCAATGGGATTCAAGTCTGGGCTTTGGCTGGGCCACTCAAGGACTTTCACATTCTTGTTCTGAAGCCATTCCAGTGTTCCTTTGGTGGAATGCTTGGGGTCATTGTCCTGTTGGAACATAAATCTTTGCTGCACTCTCAGTTTTTCTGCACTCTGAAGCAGGTTCTCCTCAAGGATTTTTCTGTATTTGGCACCATTCATTATTCCCTCGATCCTTACAAGTCTCCCAGTCCCTGCTGCTGAAAAGCATCTCCATAGCATGATGCTGCCACCACCATGCTTCACGGTAGGGATGGTGTTAGATGGGTGATGAGCTGTGATCGATTTCTACCAGATGTAGTGCTTTGCATTAAGGCCAAATAAGTTCAATTTTAGTCTCTTCAGACCACAGAATACTTTGCCTCATGCTCTCAGTCTTTCACATTCCTTTTTTTAAACTCCAGGTGTGCTGTCATGTGCCTTTTCCTCAGGAATTGCTTCCGTCTGGCCATTCTTCCATAAAGCCTAGATTTGTGAAGTGCTGCAGTGATTGTTGTCCTTCTGGCAGGTTCTCCCATCTTAGCCAAGGAACTCTGTAGCTCTGTCAGAGTGGTCATTGGGTTCGTGTTCACTTTCCTGACCAAAGTCCTTCTTGCCCGGTTGCTCAGTTTGGTCAAACGGCCAGCTCTCGGAGGAGTCTGGGTAGTTCCATATTCTTTCCATTTCCTCATGATGGAGCTCACTGTGCTCTTGGGAAGTTTCGACATTCTAGAAATTGTTTTATACCCTTCCCATGTCTACGCCTCCTCACAATTCTATCTTGGAGTTCTATGGACAGTTCCTTGGAGTGCGTGGTGGAGTTTCTGCTCTGGCATGCACTGTCAACTGTCGTACCTTAGATAGAAAGGTGTGTTTCTTTCGAAATCATGTCCAATCAATTGAGTTGGCCACAGGTGGACTCCAATCAAGGTGTGGAGACATCTCAAGGATGATCGAAGGTAATTGGATGCACCTGAGCTCAATTTGGAGTGTCATAGCAAAGGGGTTGAATACTTATTGACGCAAAACTTTTCAGCTTTACATTATTAATTAATTTATAAAAATTTCTAAAAACATGTTTTCACTTTGTCATTTTGGAGTATTTTGTGTAGATCAGTGACAAAAAATTTAAATTTAATCAATTCTATATTCAGGCTGTGACAACAAAATGTGACAAAAGGTGAGGGGTGTGAACACTTTCTGAAGGTATTGGATGTCCAAGTCAGAACCGTATTACAGTATTTATGAAAACGAAAGAACATTCGTATAACACATTCGCTTGATGGGACAAAAAGCCTTTGACTCTATTTGTTTTGTATTTTTATCCCACACACGCGAAGCAAAAAGCGGGCGTTATGCCACAGGTTCACTTCTGTCTGTCCATGCATCTGTCTACAAACGGCAGTTTATGATCGAGGAACAACTTGATTTCAATTCAATATTATATTTCGAAAATCAAATCGGAAAACAAACCTGCAGTTTAGCATTACTTGGGCTCTGAATTCGATCTGATCACACATGCACAGAGAGGAGAATGATAATTGTTTACCTCTGTCTGTCTGTCTGGCAGTCAAGCAAAATTGAAAATCATTCCCAACAGGAAAGTTCCTGTTTTAAGGACGACATAAAGGACACAAACAACAAGCCTGATTACCGAATGTAACATGCTAAATAAGGTTGTGTAAAAGACTGCATCCAGAATTACTGTTTTTTATATGATCTTTAAAATCATTATTTTATTTAAATTGAATTATATTTTTTAACATTGCGTGGGGTAACGTGTTATATGACCTCTCTAGTTACCCAAGTAAGAAGAGAGGGTATTACATTTTGTTCCGTTTATTTGTTTGCTACATGCGAATATCAAAGATTTTTTTAAGTATTTTGGTTGGTCGTGTGCGTTATTCTGTCTGTTTGTCTGTCAATCGCCTACAGGTCACAATTTTAAACCGATCTTCACAAAACTTCATCATCTGGTGGAGCTTGTCAGAAGCAAGAAGCCTATTGTTTTTGAGGTGAAAACGTCAAAAGGTCAGCATCGGCCAAAGGTCAACACCTTTATGAAATTTCTAAAATCCTCAATTTTAATCGAATTGACTGGAAATTTGAACAGCATTTGCACATTATGTCACTGAATATAACCACAAATTATTTTTGAGGTTAACTTTGGCCAAAAGGTCAACAGAGGCCAAATTTCTAAAATTGTCAATTTCCATTTGATCAACTTGAAATTTGAAGATGATTTGCATATTTGTTCATTGAATTCAACCACCAATTATTTTTGTGGTCAACATAGGCCAAAATGTCAACAACTTAAGTGGGGTTTCTAAAATACTCAATTTTTCTCCGAATGACTGGAAATTTTAACAAGATTTGCATATCAGATGACTGGATTCAACCACCAATTATTTTTTCGGTCAAAAGGTCAACATCGGACTAATTTCTAAAATTGAGCGATAGGGCCAAAAACTAAACACGTATATCATAATGTCTCAAAAAGTTGTGGACGAGTTGTCACAAAACTAGGTGGATGAGTTGGTGAGGTGACAAGATCAAACGGATTAGATTTTGGTTCAGATCCAGCCCATCAGTGGGATACAAAACGTAAACTGTTCAACCTGGCGGAGGTATGCGCTCTACCGAGTGCCGTTCTACTTTGTTCTGTTTTGCCAAGTGTCGCTCTATGAGTGATTTTTGAATTGTTTGTTTGTCTGTCAGTTTGCTTGTTTGTCAACACAGAACGTGAGTATGTGAATGAATTTAACAAAAGACCCTTAAGGATCGCTCACCTGCATTTGTTTTTTTTTATTATTTTTTTTTCTTTTTTTGTCATTCATTGATGTTTTTATTTAGGGATGCTCTCTGATAGTTCTGTGATTTTTCCCCGCTGTATCGGCTTCCATGTCTGTCGGCACGCCAAATTATCATTCTTGCCAATTGTCTCGGGTCACTCACCTTTATTTTTTTTCATATATATATATATATATATATATATATATATATATATATTTCATTTTCGGACGCATTCTGAGGGTTCTGTGATTTTTTCATGGAGAATAGGTTTCAATGTCAATCGGCTGATAAAAATAACCGTTCTTCCCCATTGCCTCGGGTCGCTCACCTGCAGTTTTTTTTTTAATTTTTTTCATGTATTTATATTTTCATTTACAAATGCTTTCCAAGAGTGCTGTGATTTTTTTCCTGGTGTATCAGCTTCGATGTTCATCGGCACAGAAAATTTCAGCTTTCTATGTCACCCGAAAGGTTCCGAACTATAATATCAGTCAATCAGTGAGTTCGTAAGTGAGTGAGTCGGTAAGTCAGTGGTTAGAATGAGCTTTGTATATTAGATACTCGTGCCGTTCTGCTCGATACTATTAGATCTTCCGGTTCTGGGTTTGGAGCATCGGCAGGTCTCCTTTCAGAGCTCTCTGCTGACGATCTCAAAGTTAAGTTTCCGATCATTATCTGTCCGGTTTTAACTGTTTATTTTCTCAACAACATGTTACTTTGTGTTCCGAGTTCGATTTTGTTTCAAAAATCGTGCTATTTTGTGAGTTTTCATCGACCTTGTCTCACCGAGTGCTTGAGGCCTACCCATCGTTCCCCTCACTGTACGATCGTGTTTATTTGTATTTTCTCCCCATTCACTTCAATTTATATCTTCCCCACTTTCCCAAAGTCCCCCCATCTCTCCCAAAGAAACACTCTATTTCTTGTCTTATATTAAAAAAAAAATAAAAATAAAAAAACGACCTTTCTCCTTGCACACTCACAAGTCTCGATTCTTATTTTCTTCTTCTTCTTCTTCTCATCCTCTTCTTCTTCCTCCTGCCGGCACACCATCTTTATTATACTGAGCTGACCCTCCCTCGCCATTACCTTCACGATTTCTTCCGATCTACAACCTTCCATTCTCGTATCTTACCTGTTCTTCAAAAATACATCAAAAAATAATAATCTTCCTTGTATCCTTTCGATTTATACACCTCCTAAAACCACGTCTCATCTCTCTCATCTCTCTCTCATCTCTCTCTCATCTCTCTCTCATCTCTCTCTCATCTCTCTCTCATCTCTCTCTCATCTCTCTCTCATCTCTCTCTCATCTCTCTCTCATCTCTCTCTCATCTCTCTCTCTCTCTCTCTCTCTCTCTCTCTCTCTCTCTCTCTCTCTCTCTCTCTCTCTCTCTCTCTCTCTCTCTCTCTCTCTCTCTCTCTCTCTCTCTCTCTCTCTCTCTCTCTCTCTCTCTCTCTCTCTCTCTCTCTCTCTCTCTCCCCACTCCCCTCCCCCTCCTCTTGTACTTTTCATCGACCCAGCAGCTTCACACTGCGTTTACCGTCCAAATTCACCACACACTTGCACGATTTTATTTCAACCTTCCCTTTTTCCAAATGTTACACAATCCTTATTTAAAATAAATAATTTCACTTTTGACTATACACCTCCCATAGCCAAGTGCTTCTCCCGTAACCACGTGATCCGTTTACACCCCCTGTGTTTACCGATCAAAATTCACCATTCATTTCTCGATTTTTTTTTCTACAACACTTCCATGACCTAATCTGATGAAAAGTCTCTCAAACAATAACAATAATAATAAAACGATCTCTTATAATGCTTCATCTTCCTCTTTCACACGTGTGGTACTCTTTACTGTATCATAATGCACGACTTCTTTCTACTATTCAAATAGACTGCTCTCAATTCGACCTCTCCTTCATACCTTGCCAAAAAAATCCAAATTTTACAGCGTTTCTTCTCTCCATTCTCTGAATTCGCCTTTATTGCATCCATCAAGAAATGTGTTTAATCGCATCGCTGACATAAAACTCTAAAAAAAAAAAAGTTTGCTATGAATGTTTGCTTTAAATCAACCATTCTTTTTTTCCAATTTCAGTGCCAGCTCACCCCTCTCACTCCTCACTCTCAAAGCAACCATCCCACTCTTCTCCCTCCAAGCCTCCCTCTCACCTCTCAAAAACTCCCCACTCACCCTTCTCCCACCATTCACCCCCTCACTCACCCTTCTCAAAGTTGCCCCCCTCTCCCTTTCACAAAGCTGCCTCCTTCCACTGCCCTCTCACCTCCATCTCTTCACTCCACCTCCTCAAATCCTCAACTGCCTTCTTCCCCCTCTCTTGACCGCCCTCTCCCCCAGCACCACAGAACCCTTTCTTCTCCTAATCCAGCCCCCTCCCCCAGCTATTCTGCAATGCCCCACACTCTTTCAACAACCGTCCTTACCTCCCCCTCGTCCCTTGTCCTACCCTCCCCTCCCCTCCCCCACCCTCTGCACCCAAAATCACCTCCCCTCCCTCTTCATTAACAGTGTGGACCTCAAATATCCGGGCCTTCGCTCAAACCTTTCAGATCGTTCCACACAGGTTGCCCCTGACAAACTAGACATAATCTGCCTAACAGAAACTTTCCTCCCTCAAAACGTGTCTGACTCCCAAGTATCTCTCCCTGGTTACTCCCTCTTCCGGTATGACAGACCTGAGCCTCGTCCTGGTGGAGGAGTTGCTCTCTTCATCAAAGACTCTATTCCTCACTCTCCATGCACTGCCCCCACTCCCCCACACACCCAGGAATACCTCTGGCTACGGCTTCCCCTCCACTCCCACCTCATGTTTATATGTGTACTGTACCGTCCACCAAACAGTGATGACTCCATCCACACCTCACCATCCGGAAGCATGGACCAACTTCTATCTTCTCTGCAAACTCTCTTCCTCATATGTGGCGACTTCAATTGTCATCATGCCAGTTGGCAAGGTGTGGGTACCTCTCTCACCTGTCATGGCACTTCAGCAAAAGCTTTCTGCGACTCATTGGGACTGACTCAATCGGTCAACTTCCCGACCCAGATCTCAACCAGTGGTTCTCCATCTCTTCTGGATCTGCTTTAGACAAATTTCCCTGACAATATCTGCTGTTCTTAATCTCCTACAATTGGTTCTTCTGACCACGTCCTTGTCAAAGTGGACATCTCTCTGGCTATTATAAGAGAACCACCTCATCGCCGTCGAGTCTGACATTTCACTCAAGCCGACTGGCAGGGTCTCCAAGCAGACATCAAACTTATCGACTGGTCTCCTATCACTACTTTCTCCAACATCAACTCATCCTGGAAATTCTTTCAAAGAAACTTGCTCTCCCTCGTGCACAGATTTATCCCCTCTCGTCTTCAGTTGTCCTACCCTTCCTCCCGACCTTGGTTCACTGAAGCTTGTGGTGAGGCAGTTGTCCTGAAACAACTTGCCTTTGCCTCATGGAAAGCAAACCCAACTGAGGGCAATCTCAGTTCCTTCCATAAAGCTTGGAACAAGTGTGTATCTACCCTCAGGAGAGCCAGAAAACAACATCTTTCTAAGCTCAAGTCTGAACTCTCAAACCTCTCTCCCTCCACAAAATCCTGGTGGTATCTAATCAAATCTGTTTCTGGTGTATGTTCCCCCTCCATCCCCTCCCTTACCTCAAATGGCCGCACTGCTGATACCGCTCGTGAAAAGGCTGAATGCCTAAACTCGGTGTTTGCAGCTAAATCTTGTGTCCAAAACCCATCACTTTCTCTACCCACCTTACCCAGTCGCTCCCAACTGTCCCTGGACTCTGTGTCCTTTTCTCCTGACAAGGTGGAGAGCTTGCTGTCAAACCTCGACTCAGATTCTGCAACCGGTCCAGACAGCATCAGCCCACGTGTCCTAAAAACCTGTTCTTCTGCTCTTGCTCACCCTCTCTCTGTTCTATTCACCCTCTCATTTGCTCAAGGCCATCTGCCATCTGCTTGGAAATCTGCTAACATCACTGCCCTGCACAAAAGAGGTGCAAAAACAGATCCCTGCAACTACAGAACAATCAGCCTTATCCCAATCATGAGCAAGCTTATGGAATCCATCATCGCTTCAGACATGAAATCCTTCCTCTTCTCCAATGGCTTGATTTCCGATCACAATTTGGTTTCAGAACAGGTCACTCTACCCTGGATATGTTGCTTCTGTTCTCCCAACAATGGATGGAGGTCCTCAATGCCAGACATGAAATCAGAGACGTATCCCTGGACATATCACGTGCTTTTGACACGGTCTGGCACCCTACCCTGCTCACCAAACTCTTTTCCTATGGTGTGCAAGGCCATCTCCACTCATGGCTCACAGACTTCCTCTCCTGTCGCAGTCAACGTGTGGCCCGAAATGGAGTTCTTTCATCTCCTCTTCTTGTCCAGGCTGGAGTTCCTCAAGGTAGCGTTCTGGGCCCTGTTCTTTTCCTGGTTTTCATCAATGATCTCTCCGACTCTCTGGAAAATCCTCTATTTCTCTTTGCCGACGACTCCACTCTCTGCCGTACCATCGTTCATCCCTCAGACCGGCAAGCAGCAGCTTCTTCGCTCACTGCAGATCTGGGTAAAATCACAAACTGGTCCAACACGCGGAACATGTCTTTCAACCCAGACAAATCTCACACTCTCACCATGTCTCTCCGAAAGGACCGTTTAGAAACCCCCCCCCCCCATCCACTTTCTCAACAATCCTCTGGAATCAGTCCTTTCTTTCAAGCTTCTGGGTCTTACTATCTGCCATGACCTTTCCTGGGAAAGCCACATTTCAAACCTGGCCTCCAAAGCCAGTCGCCGACTGGGAATCCTCCGTCGTGCAAAGTCCTTCCTTGGTCCACCTGAGCTCCTGACCACTTACAAAGCTTGTGTCCGCAGCCTGATGGAGTACTGCTCTCCCTGTGGGCTGGTGCTCCTGCCTCCCACCTTTCTCGGCTTCACGCTGTGGAAACCAAGGCATTTCGGATCATTGGTATCTCGCGCGATGAGGCTGAGTCTTTGGGCTCTCACTCTCTCACAGCAGGTTGGTCGGTGGTCTTTCTGTCTTCTACCGTCTCTCCTCCAGTCTCGCCCCCCCCCACCCTGCTTTCTCTGTGATTTGTCCCCACCACATTTCTGCAGGGCGCTCAAGGTCCGCCAACAACTCCCTTCTGGTAAAACTACCAAAATTACGAATCACTGCTCATCTTCACTCTTTCATTCCTCTTTTTCCCCGCATTTGGAATAAACTCCCTCACTCTATTCAATTCCATTCTTCCCTCCAGGCCTTCAACACAGCTGTTCACCACCACCTCTTGTCATCCCCCATCCAAATCCTTGATCTTTTCTACCCCCGATAATCCACCTAAGCCCACCTCCTTCAAATTCTCTGCTTTCCTTCCTGAAAGTCCCTGCAATGTCCTTTTTGTATTCCCCATGTTCCCCGCCCCATCCCTCTTCCTTCCACAGATCTCCTAATGTCTCCGTTCCCCACTGTTTTTCCTTCCCACTCCCTCCCCTCTTGTCTCATGCCCCCCTTGCTGTGCGTTGTGTGTTAGCTCTCACACGAGCCTCGACAAGGTATACAAAAAAAAAATACAATCTGTCGCTTTGCTGACAGGAATATTAAGGGGTGGAGAAAGAAGGAGGGCAGGGAGAGAAGGGAGAGAGGAGAGAGAAGGGAGATAGACTGAGGAGGGTTGGGGAAATGAGGAAGGAGGGGGGAGTGAGGAAGGAGGTGAGAGTGGGGAGGGGTGGGGGAGTGAGGAATGAGGGGTGCAAGGAGGGGTGGGGGAGTGAGGAAGAAGGGGGGAGCGAGGAAGGAGGGGCAGGGTGAGGAGGGTGGGGAGTGATGAAGGGAGTGAGGAGGGGTGGGGGAAGTGAAGGAAGAGTGAGGGGAGGGCAAGGGAAGGCAGTGTGAGGGGAGGGCAAGGGAAGGTAGTGTGATCAGAAGGCAGGGGAGGGCAAGGAGAGGGCAAGGGAAGGCAGGGTGAGGGGAGGGTCTGTCCAGACAAAACCACCATCTGAACAACAGGTTAACTAAGGGGGGGGGGAAGAGAGAGAGGAGTGGAGGAGTGAGGAGGGAGGGAGACCAAAGAGGGGTGGGGGAGCGAGGAAGGAATGGGGAGTGAGGAGGGGTTAGGGAGAGAGGAGGGGTGAGGAAGAGAAAAGGGGTGGGGGAAGGGAAGGCAGTGTGAAGGGAGGAGAAAGAAGCATGAGGGGAAGGAAAGGGAAGGCAGTGTGAGGGAATGGTCTCTCCGGACATAACCACCATCCAGAAACTTATGGAGATAACCACTCTCCAGATACATTCGGAGATAACCACCATCCAGGCATAATCACTGTCCAAGTATATCAAGGGAAGGCAGCATGAGGGGAGGGCAAGGTAAGGCAGTGTGAAGGGGGGGGGGTCTGTCTGGAAATAAACACCAACTAAGGGTGGGGGAGAGGGAGGGGTGGAAGAGCAAGGAGGTAGGGAGACTGAGGAGTGGCGGGGGAGTGAGAAAGGAGGGGAAGCGAGGAGGGGTGGGGGAGTGAGGAGGAGTGGGGGAGAGAGGATGGGTGGGGGAGTGAGGGAGGGTAGCAGAGAGAGGAGGGGTGGGAGAGCAAGGAGGGGTGGGGGAGTGAGGAGGGTTGGGGGAGAGAGGAGGGGTGGAGAGTGAGGAAGGGTGGGGGAGCGAGGAGGGGTGGGGGAGTGAGGAGGGTTGGGGGAGAGAGGAGGGGTGGAGAGTGAGGAAGGGTGGGGGAGCGAGGAGGGGTGGGGAAGGGAAGGCAGTGTTAGGGGATGGGCTGTCCAGACATAATCACCATCGGGACATAACTGCCATCCAGATACATATGGAGATAACCACCATCCCGACATAACCACCGTCTGGATACTTATGGAGATAACCACCATCCGAATATGTATGGAGATAGCCACCATCTGGATATATGCGGAGATAACCACCATGTGGATACATGCAGAGATAACCACCATCCAGATACCTGTGGAATTAACCACTATCTGGGCATAACCACTCTCCAGATACATCAAGGCAAGGCAGTGTGAGGGGAGGGTCCATCTGGAAATAACCACTGTCCAGACATGTATGGAGATAACCACCATGTGGACATAACCAACATCCAGATATATGCCGAGATAACCACCATTTGGATACATGTGGAGATAACTACCATCCATGCATAACCACTTTCCAGATACATTCTGAGACAAAGACAGAGAGAGGGAGAGGGAGAGGGAGAGAGAGAGAGAGAGAGAGAGAGAGAGAGGGGAAGGGGGGAGGAGAGGAGAGGGGAGGAGAGGGGAAGAGAGGGGAGGAGAGAAGATGAGAGGGGGAGTAAAGGAGGGGGAGAGGGGATTCAGGCAGATGTAACATCCAATTTAATGGCACCCACATTGATGAATCACCTGCCTGTGAAACACTGGGATGACAATTTATGGCTGAGTTTGGCTTCAAACCCAGGCTAGACAGCTTAGAGGTGATTGTGCATTCCTCTTGGCCATCCTCTCAACCATCGGCCATCGGATATGGGTGTATCGGCCATCATAGCAATGGGCCATAACAGTAGTGTGTTCAGTTAATGTTATATTTTTGTTCAGAATGAGCGTGCGAGGTGATATTATGTGCTCGACAAGTGCTACTTGTTGAAGGATCAAGTCATCATTGTTTTAAAAAAGTGGAACAATGTGTAAGCTGAGATCATGTTGGCTTTTGCATATTTAAAAAAGACTTGTACAATAAAGTTTTGGAAATCTAACAACATTTCAGCCAGAAATAAACCTGAGTCACTTTCTCTTTTCAACAGAGGGCATTGTGACATCATGTTTGACCAAACACGAGTAGTTAATGTATGTTATTGATATAGATTTCATTCAATGCAAGGGGAACTCGTAAAATCGATTGTGTCTTGTTCAATTCCCATTAAGAGTTTGAATGGGAGACACACACACACACACACACACACACACACACACACACACACACACACACACACACACACACACACCTCTGAGAGTCGGCTGGTTCTGTAGCTTGCCTTTGAATCCGAAGGACTCCAGGCCTCCTCTGACACACAGACACGCTCGTGGAAGCTCGGACGGATGGTGATGCAGACAGTTCTGCTGCGGCTGGAATGTCTGGTGTCGTTCTGCTGATCTTTAGCGAATGGCCATGGTTCGGGTCTTGGGCGAAAAGAGAGCGAGAAGGAGATCGGAGCGCCAAGTGGCTTGGAGAGCGAAGCGAGGTCGGTCTCTCGGCTTTTGGAGATTTTGGGAGGTTGAGACGTGGAACACTGGGCAATGGACTGCGGTGGTTTAAAGTTTGGTTGAGGGCAGGGAGGGGGTAGGTATGACAGAGTGTAAGGTATGAGCAAAAACCAAGCGATTACATTAATTAGAGGAGAAAATAATAATAATTATTATTAATATTAATAATAACTTCAGTCACATTGACAAGTTTCACTGAAATAACAGCACAAAGCAAACAAATAACTCTTGTTTATTTACTCTCACTTTTGAATTGTATATTATTTTTAAACTTAATATTACTATCGAAATTGATTTCTCAAATACCGTGCCTCATTTTCATTTTTATGTTTCCTTTTTTTATTTTGATCAAAGGAACTCCGTCTGACCGAGTCAATAAAATAAGGATAGATGCAATACATGGGAATGTAATCGTGGGTGATGTTTGGTACTGACTGACCGTGTGCTGTTCGCAGGAGGGACAGGTGAAGTGATGCACGACGCGGTGAGATTTGGAGGTGAGGCACACTGGGGTATAGGTGGGTTCAAAGTTGAGGTTGGTGGTGGGTTCAATATTGAGGTGGGTGGTGGGTTCAATGTTGAAATGGGTGGCTGGATCAAAGTTGAAGAGGCTGGAGGATTCAAACTTGAGGCGGGTGGTGGCGGTGGAGGAGGTGGTGGCTTTGGTTTCAAGGGTTTCAAGGCTTTTAATGACTTCAATGTTTTCTGTGGTAACGCCAAGGGAGATAACAGCAAATATGAAAAAGATTTGTAGAACAAAATCATTACAAAACTAGAAGGGCGCTCGGGAGAGCGCATACCTCTGCCGGGCTGATCAGTTTACGTTTTGTATCCCACTGATAGGCCGGATCTGGATTCGGACCTTAGCTAAAGTCTAACCAGCTCGTTCTTGTCACTTAACCAACTCATCCACCAAGTTTCGGCTGAATCCGTACATAACTTTTTGAAATATCATGCAAGATATCGTTTTAGAGCTTTTACTCAATGGTGAAGAATCATTTCAAAATTCTGGGATCAGGTTTTGGATCTTCACCAAAATCGAATCAATTCTTCCGTATTACATTTCTTTCACCCTGTGTTCACCCAATGAGCCCACCAAGTTTTGTCCGAATCCGTCTTCAACTTTTTGAGATATCCTGCTTTATGTCGTTGTAGCCCCATCCATCAATGGTAAAGAATCACTTTAAAAATTATCGGATCTCGATTCTGATCCTCACCAAAATCGAATCAATTCTGTCTTGCTATATATTGAACCGGTCCACCAAGTTTTGGCTGATTCCATCTGTCTCCAACTTTTTGAGATATCATGTTATATGTCATTTTTAGCCCAATCACTCAATGGTGAAAAATCACTTTAAAAATTCTCGGATGCAGATCGGATTCAGATCTTCACCAAAGTCGAATCATTCTGTCCTTGTCATATACCAAAGCTCTCCTCCAAATTTTGTCAGAATCCATCGACAACTTTTTGAGATATTTTGTTCAAAGACAAACACCCAAGAAAGACATGGTACTTGCAAAATCCATAAAACATATTTAACCTCAAAAATAATTGATGGTTGAATTCAATGAATAAATATGCAAATCCTCTTCAAATCCCAGGTCAATCGGATGTAGATTGACAATTGTAGAAATTCGGCCAATGTTGACCTTTTGGCCTTTGTTGACCTCATATGCAAATCCTCTTCAAATTTCAAGTCAATGGGATGAAAATTGAGGATTTGAGAAATTCCAGCTTAGTTGTTGACCTTTGGCCTATGTTGACCTTTTGGTCCGTGTTGACCTCAAAAATAATTGGCTGGTTCAATTCAGTGAACTGAAATATAAATCCTCTTCAAATTTCAAGTCAATTGGATGAAAATTGAGGATTTTATAAATCTCACAAGTTGTTGACCTTTGGCCTATGTTGACCTTTTGGCTGATGATGACTTCAAAAATAATTGGTGGTTGAATTCAGTGATCTGATATGCAAATTCATTCTCTCTCTCTCTCTCTCTCTCTCTCTCTCTCTCTCTCTCTCTCTCTCTCTCTCTCTCTCTCTCTCTCTCTCTCTCTCTCTCTCTCTCTCTCCTTCCATCCCCCCACCCCCACGTCTTGGTGTGTTGTCTCGCTCTTCCATTCGCCTAGATTATGATTTTACCCAAAATATATAAATCCTAAAATAATTTGTTCTCTTTTCCTGCTTTTCTTTGACTTGCATTCATATTTTCTCTTCCATGTTGTCCCTCGTGATTGAGTAATTTATTTCCTTTTTGATCGAGTTCCCTCACTGTCACGTGATGTTTCTCAGCTGTTTAAAAAGTCCGTTTATGTTCGTGGGTAAGTTGGTCACCGTCGCTGTTTGACTTCACGATGTGGCCTTTTGATTCCTGTGCTTGTTCTGCCAAATGTCCTGATGTACAACCTGAAAAGAGTGGGTGTTTGTGCTGGTTACAGGCATTGATTAAGGAGAGACTAAATTTTCCTCCATGAATGTCGAGCCTGGTGAAGACTCAAAGTTATTGAAGTGCCTGACCTTGGATCTTCGGGTCTGGAAATGAGTTTTAGCCCCTTGTTAATCCATTAAATTAACACCAGGTAGGGTTGACTCATCCTGTCATCATTCCGAGGTCGTCGAAATGAGCACCAGGTTACTGGGACCAATGAGCCATTGGAGTATCTTGCATCGGGGTGGCAACCTCATCCAGGATGCAAGAAAAAACTACCTCGGCAAAGGGAAGCAATGGCTCTTCTTATTGTTGATTTGATCTTGCTGCTCGATTTGATCATGCCCAGTCTCTAGGTCTGTCCAGACCTTACAAAATGAGAGCATGACGTTTCCTTTCAACCATTTCCCACAAACAGAATGTTCGGATTCCTCTGCGTGGAAGCATCTGCATTTGATTATTGTGGAGTTATTGATTTGAATGAATCAAACAATTCAAGGAGGACGGGTGAGCTAATGGAGAGAACATTGAATGAGTTAGACATTGAAAACAAACTTATCCCACCTGGGGTGTCAGTCCATGTATGGTGAGCAACTCTTCAATTTTGGAGGAATGGGAAGGAGGTTCTGGAGAATGGACGGGAGCTGAGGCTGCACTCGGACCCGATGCTGGAGCCGAAGTTGAGTCCACACCTAAATGTGAACATTGGGCTGCATTTGATACAGGAGCTGGAGTTCGAGCTGGAGCCAAAGCTGGATTCGAGCTTGGAGCTGGCATCTGGGGTGACACTGGTCCTGGAACTTGTTGTACGGAGCGACGGAGTATTCGAGCTGCAAGGAAAAGGACCCCGGTCGCTCCGAAAGCCACCAGGATTGCAAGTAGAGCGATGGTCACGTCTACGTGAGGGGGGGGGGGGTAGAAAGGAAGAGACCTCCACAGGGTGGTACCAAGTACCAGCACCCACAAAAGAGCATGGTGTAAAGGTCACATTGATGTGCAACAGATTACATTGACATCAGGTTTGGAAAGTCGGTTGAAACGTGATGTGTTCTGAAAAAAATAAAAAAACACAACAACTAAAAGCTTGATGCACAAGAAATCTGGCAAGGAAATTAAACACCATTTGCAAAACGTCTTACCTCCACCTGCAGTGGGAAAATATTTCACGGTGGAAGTGCATCGAGCTAAATGATGGCGGTAAAGATGGGAATTAAAAGATGAAATCGACAGATGCAGATCAGAGACACGGTGAGGAGGTTGAGAATCAGGCGTACCGCTGTGTGTCTGTGAACTCGCTGTCAAGTTGGGCAAGAGCTGCAGGAGTTCTGAGCAATGTGGAGATGAGATGGATGGTGATGGTGAGCACAAGCGGGACAGGGCACGCAGAGCGGCCCGGCACGGAGAATCGGTCCACGCGTCTCCTGCCATTCTTAAACAATTATTTTGAGCTCGATTAATAATGAGCACTGATGTGTGTGTGTGTGTGTGTGTGTGTGTGTGTGTGTGTGTGTGTGTGTGTGTGTGTGTGTGTGTGTGTGTGTGTGTGTGTGTGTGTGTGTGTGTGTGTGTGTGTGTGTGTGTGTGTGTGTGTGTGTGTGTGTGTGTGTGTGTGTGTGTGTGTGTGTGTGTTTATCTCAGGTATATTTGCATTCTCATCCTAATCGCACCTCACTGACCATCCTGGTTCTGCTCCGGATAAAGTTCATCCATTGAAGTACGTCACAAAGAGATATAAAAGACAATGGTGCTTACCGTGGGTTCGCCTCCCCTGACAAGCTTCGGTGTCCTTGTGCAGTCCGAGTCCCGTGTCTCGCTTTGCTCATCCGGACACGAATGAATGAGGGCGGAGGGGGTGATAGGGGAGTGAGCTGTGCAGCCTCCAGCTCCCCGAACAAGCATCACATAATCGCCAAAGCACAAGATCCAGGCGGTACTCCCTATATCCAGCCGGTACTCCCTATATCCAGCCGGTACTCCCTATATCCAGCCGGTACTCCCTATATCCAGCCTGTACTCCCTATATCCAGCCGGTACTCCCTATATCCAGCCTGTACTGACTATATCCAGCCCAAATCCCTCTATCCTGCCTGTACTCCACATATCCAGCCTGTACTCCTTATATCCAGCTTGCACCCCCGATATCCAGCCTGTACTCCCTAGATCCAGCCTGAAATCCTTATATCCAGCCTATACTCCCTATGCCAAGCATGGACTCCCTATATCCAGCCTGAACCCCCCATATCCAGCCTGAACTCCCTATATCCAGCCTGAACTCCCTATATCCAGCCTGAACTCCCTATATCCAGCCTGCATTCCCTATATCCAGCCTGTACTCCCGATATCCAACCGGAATTCCCCATATCCAGCTAAAAACCCCCATATCCAGCCTGAACTCCCCATATCCAGCCTGCACTCCCGATATTCAACCTGAATGCCCCATATCCAGCCTGAAGCCCCCATATCCAGCATGAACTCCCTATATCCAGCCTGAACTCCCTATATCCATCCTGCACTCCCTATATCCAACCGGAATTCTGCATATTCGGCCTGAACCCCCCATATCCAGCTTGAACTCCTAATATCCAGCCTGAACTCCCTATATCCAGTTTGAATTCCCCATATCCAGCCTGACCTCCCAATTTCCAGCCTGAATTCCCTATTTCCAGCCTGAGCTCCCAATATTCATCCTGAGCTCCCTATACTCAGCCTGCAAGTGTGTGTGTGTGTGTGTGTGTGTGTGTGTGTGTGTGTGTGTGTGTGTGTGTGTGTGTGTGTGTGTGTGTGTGTGTGTGTGTGTGTGTGTGTGTATACATACATATACAAATGTACATATTTATAACTGTCAGAACTGCTGATATATATATATATATATATATATATATATATATATATATATATATATATATATATATATATATATATATACATATATATATATATATATATATATATATATATATATATCTGTGTGGGAGTGGGGACCCATGCAGTGTTGTGCCCAATAGCCAAGGAGACTGATAAGGCAGCACCAACGTTCTGTACAGAGTATGGTCCCGATGGATGGAGATATAGATCCAGCTCGCCTTGTTCTCAAACTAACTGATTATTTCTTCTTCATTTCAACTTGTCATTTGATCTTTACAATTTGGAGTCATTTGTGGAGTTTCTGTCAGAGTGAAAGGTTCCTGTGCACACGTGATCATAAATCATGGAACATTATATAGGTGGAATCCCATTATTATTATGATTTGTTGCTACGGATTTTGTGATTACCATTGTCATTTTTGGTGGATCTTTTAACGAACGAACCTCAGCTCGATATATATATATATATATATATATATATATATATATATATATATATATATATATATATATATATATATATATATATATATATATATATATATATATATATATTGTTGCGGTTGAGGAAATTCGCAAACCACCATTCAGGTCCCGTAGGTGAGATATCTCTGTAAGTACATGTGTAGTTAGCCCCAAACCCGTTGTTTAGAGGGAATAAATGTGATTCATTCGGGCTGCGACCCTTTAAGATAGCCGTTTTTCTGTTCTATCTTTATTTTGAACCAACCACGTCTCAACCGCCATCACACAACAACCACCAACCGCAACGCCGCTTCACAACAACAACAACGCCAACAGCCACGACCTTTACCTTCACAACTCACTCCCGCAAACATCGCATCACCGCCATTCCAAACGTCGCCATTGCCATGGACCAGCACTTTAAACCCTCCACCACCTTCGCCTCTCCTTCTGCGGCCATTCCCGCACCGCTTGTGGGCACTGAGCGTCAGGCTGTCCTGGCCTCGTGCGGGACGTGCGCCGAGCCGCGAGTGCAAATAGCGGCCTTTCCGAGGAGAAGTCGGATGAAGAATGATACACGCCCACTTCTGATCCGTCCAATCAGCAAGCGTGGGGCGGTTTAGCCTCGCCTCCAGGCGCGTCGGAGTAGAATCGATATATGCAAATTCGAGGATCAGGGGAGATTCACGCCCCTTTTTCTCCGTCCAATGGGTGAGCGTGGCTCCACCCCCGAGCTCGTTCTGATCCAGAAATTTGCATATGGGTTCTCCTGCCGTACTATAAAGCACCGAGCGCGGGGCGAATTTAGTTGGAGTTTTTGAGTTGGAGAGAAGATTGGAGGCAGTTTGAGTTGGAGAAGGGTTGGAGGCAGTCGGCTGAGGAGAATTGGGTCTGGAGAGTGGCAGTCTGTCGGGGTTCGGAGTCTGTCGGGGAGCTGCAGAGAGAGAGGAAGCCTGGAGCCTGGAGCACGGTCGAGGTGATTTGCTGCAGTCGGCTGAGGAGAATTGCGGAGGGGACCGGATACCTCGGGTCCGAGGCAAGGAAGACGGCGGTCGGCGACGAGGTCGCAGTGGAGTCGCTCGTCGCGGGACCCAAGCAAGCCAGTTATTCACTTTCCCCAGAGCATCAACAATTCCCCCCCTTTTTTCCCCCCGCGCTGAGATAGTGTGAAAAGGGGGCCCCGTTCCCACCCCACTCCAAGCAGTGCCAACGAAACCCGCGAAGGAGCGCGGAGTCGGGGCAACGCCGCCACATTTGCGGCTCATCACAAGACACGGGTAGGATCCACCCGGTCTCGCGGCCCACAGGCCCCGTCTGCCCCCTTGTCTTTGAGGGTGGCCCTTTTCTTTTGCTTTTGAGTAAATGTGTTGTCGGCGCCGTCTGTAAATTAAAACTGTGCAAGTGTTGCCGTGTGCTGGCGTAGTCGGTAGTAGATCTGCATTGTTGTGTTTCTTTTGTAACATCTGCTTTTGGTGCATAATTGTTGTAATTGTATATGTGTGCTTTCCGTTTGCCGCGGAATAAATGTGCCTTATGTTGAACTGTTTTCCCGTTTCGCTTCGTCTTTTCTTAAATTGAATCTCCATCTTGCTTCACGTAAAGGGTTGGTAGTGGGCTTAATACGCCCGATAATTAATCAGAACCGTCGAAGTCGACGATAACACCGCTCGGTTATCCCGATAGTACGGAACGGGTCGCTTAGGTGGCCCGTGTCCGGAGTCGACCTGCGGCGAGGTGCGATCGCCCGGTCTACCCTCCGTGTGGGTACTTAGGTAGGTCGAATTTGGCGAACAACCCTATCCTATGGGGGGCCGATTGGCACGATCGTGGTGAGGCCGAAAGGCCCACCCGTGACTAGTTCCCGGCGTTAGTCCGAGAGGGTCACGACAGAATTGTCCGTCCGGTGGGCGACGTGCTGCGATTCGAGTTACGTGGCCACTCGCACGCCGGCGGACGCGAATTCGCAACAATATATATATATATATATATATATATATATATATATATATATATATATATATATATATATATATATATATATATATATATATATATATATATATATATATATATATATATATATATATATATATATATATATATATATATATATATATATATATATATATATATATATTCTTCTTCCTCTTTCGGCTTGCTCCCGTTAGGGGTCGCCACAGCGGACCAACTGTCTCCATTTCGCTCTATCCTCCACATCTTCCATTGACACTCCAACCACCCGCATGTCCGCCCTCACCGCATCCATGAACCTCTTCTTTGGCCTTCCTCTTCTCCTCCTGCCTGGCGGCTCCATCTTCAACATCCTTCTCCCGATATACTCTGTTTCCCTCCTGTGCACATGTCCAAACCATCTCAATCTCGCCTCTCTCACTTTGTCTCCAAACCGTCCTACCAGCGCTGTCCCTCTAATACACTCATTTCTTCATTCATCAGCTCCTCAAAGTACTCCATCCACCTTCTCAACACACTCTCCTCGCTCGTCAGCACATTCCCATTTGCGTCCTTTATCACCCTAACCTGCAGCACATCCTTCCCAGCTCGGTCCCTCTGTCTTGCCAATCGGTATAAATCCTTTTCCCCTTCTTTTGTATCCAACTTCTCATACAGCTCGTCATATGCCTTTTCCTTGGCCTTAGCCACCTCTCTTTTTGCTTTTCGACGCCACTCCTTATACTCCTGCCGACTTTCTTCATCTCTCTGACTATCCCACTTCTTTTTCGCCAACCCCTTCTTCCTTATACTTTCCTGTACTTCCTCATTCCACCACCAAGTCTCCTTATCTTCCTTCCTCTGTCCAGATGTCACACCAAGTACCTTCCGAGCAATCTTCCTCACAACTTCTGCTGTCCAACTTCACACTCATCACTCGGTCAGACACCCTCCTCACCTCCAATGAAACCACCTCCAATGCTCCTCGCCTTACTCCCCATCCACTTGGTCTCTTGTACACACAGTATGTCCACCTTTCTTCTCTCCATCATATCAGCCAACTCTCGCCCTTTGCCAGTCATCGTCCCAACATTCAGAGTTCCAACTCTCACCTCCACACTTCTACCCTTCCCCCTCTCCCACTGCCTCCGGACTCGCCTTCCCCGTCTCCTTCTCCTCCTTCGCCCAGCAGTAGCACAATTTCCACTGGTACCCTGCTGACCACCGGTACCGGTGGCGGTCGTTGGTAACCCGGGCCTCGACCGATCCGGTATGGAAATTCGTTTTGTTGTCCGCATAATGATTTGGCATAGGTTTTTACGCCGGATGCCCTTCCTGACGCAACCCTGGTCGCCTCTTACGACACACAGGGATATGGTACACCTATTCTAACCGGGGCATACACCGGGCCCAGTACAACTGGTGCTCATTTCGCCGACCTCGGAAGGATGGCAGGCTGAGTCAACCCCTGGTGTTTTCTATTTTGTTTATATATATATATATATATATATATATATATATATATATATATATATATATATATATATATATATATATATATATATATATATATATATATATATATATATATATACATATACATACATATATTAATTCAGTGTCCCAACGGGGCTTGAACTCAGGACCTCTTGGGTCCCAAGCCACTGCCCTTACCACTGCGCCAACACCAGGCATTGTATATCTATATATATATATATATATATATATATATATATATATATATATATATATATATATATATATATATATGTATATATAATTATATATATATATACATATATACATATATATATATATATATATATATATATATATATATATATATATATATATATATATATATATATATATATATATATATATATATATATATATATATATATATATATATATATATATATATATATATATATATATATATATATATATATATATATTAGTGAAATGTACACTTGTCATTGCAGAGAAATTAATAATAACTCTCGATGATTTTTTTTTTTTTGTATACCTTGGTCGAGGCTCGTATGAGAGCTAAAGTTTGATGACTGGTAATCGAACAAGAGAAGATAAAATACAAAATCTATTTGTTTTTTCTGATGATCTTCAGGTAATACGACGCGAGATGCAACGTGGAATAAATTCTCAAATCTCCAGTGTGAAGTAAGATCTCGCATTGGGCATTATATAAATGGGATGTGCTGCAAAATGCCATGTCGGATACGCCATGGGATGCCATGCGGGCTGCGTCACACGGGATGGGCCATGGGATGCCG
This sequence comes from Eptatretus burgeri, assembly GCF_056783735.1. Taxonomy (NCBI): domain Eukaryota; kingdom Metazoa; phylum Chordata; class Myxini; order Myxiniformes; family Myxinidae; genus Eptatretus; species Eptatretus burgeri. The sequence continues at coordinate 57,978,763 of NC_140977.1, forward strand.
TGCAGGCTGCACCACACGGGATGGGCCATGGGATGCCGTGCAGGCTGCGTCACACGGGATGGGCCATGGGATGCCATGCGGGCTGCGTCACACGGGATGGGCCATGGGATGCCGTGCAGGCTGCGCCACATGGGATGGGCCATGGGATGCCGTGCAGGCTGCACCACACGGGATGGGCCATGGGATGCCGTGCAGGCTGCGTCACACGGGATGGGCCATGGGATGCCATGCGGGCTGCGCCACACGGGATGGGCCATGGGATGCCGTGCAGGCTGCGTCACACGGGATGGGCCATGGGATACCATGCGGGCTGCGTCACACAGGATGGGCCATGGGATGCCGTGCAGGCTGCGCCACACGGGATGGGCCATGGGATGCCGTGTAGGCTGCGCCACACGGGATGGGCCATGGGATGCCGTGCAGGCTGCACCACACAGGATGGGCCATAGGATGTCCTGCGGGCTGCACCGCATGGGATGAGCCATGGGATGCCGTGCAGGCTGCGCCACACGGGATGGGCCATGGGATGCCGTGCAGGCTGCACCACACAGGATGGGCCATAGGATGTCGTGCGGGCTACACCACACAGGGTGGGCCATAGGATGTCCTGCGGGCTGCACCGCATGGGATGGGCCATGGGATGTCGTGCGGGCTACACCACACAGGGTGTCCATGGGATGTCGTGCGGGTTGCACCATACAGGATCCCACATGGAGGATGCCACATGGAGGATGCCACGCAGAGGATGTCGTGCATGGGATGCCGCGAATAAGATGTCGTGAATAAGATGTCGTGAATAAGATGTCGTGAAGATGTTGTGAAGAAGATGTTGTGAAGAAGATGTTGTGAAGAAGATGTTGTGAAGAAGATGTTGTGAAGAGGATGCCGTGAAGCGGATGCCATAAAGCGGATGTCGTGAAGCGGATGTCGTAAAGCGGATGTCCCCAGGGATTCCGTGTGGGACCACATTCACGGGGTGCACCACGAGATATCATGCAGGATGCTCTTCTCATGTCCTCCTGCCTACCCGTGTATTCCTTTAATTTGGACGAGGGTCTGTGTGTGAGTGAAGGGTTTGGGGTGGGGGGGGGGGGACATCACAAAGAGATTGCGTGACCTCCCAAATTCGAAACCAATGACCGGTCCACGGAACATTATAACGAGAGACCACTGGGAGTTGTGAACCGCGGTTATTCCAATGTTTTCCTGCTCCAGGTTGAAGGTTTGTTGAGGGAAGGAAGGCACCTGACTACGTTTTAATTATTAATATTCGTATCTCGGCGAACAGGTAGGATCTGTGGACGCGGAGAAGCAAGTCCAGTGAAAAGCACACACGGTTCGGTGTTAATGTTTTATTTCCCAGCCGGACATTATTTTGAGGCAAAGAGGCATCGTGGAAGCAGCGGAGATGCCAATGCAGAGAGACAAGGTCCCCCCTCGGGTCCACATATCAAGAATCGACAGATTAAGGACTGGACAAGCAAGTTCCTCTTGTTTCATGTTCATCCCAGTGATTTATTCTTTCGCATGATTGGGCAATCCATCATCATCATCATGACGTCATGGCTCATGATGATGATATATCGTTGCTCATCATTTCACTCCCTTTTCCACCTTTCAACCTCTTCTTCCCTTTATTTCTAATTCTTTCAAATTTACTTGAATTTATTCATCATTTTACTTCGTACTTTACCTTCTCAGCCGGAGTATCATTCGCTCTGATTGACAGCCGTGTGTGTGTGTGTGTGTGTGTGTGTGTGTGTGTGTGTGTGTGTGTGTGTGTGTGTGTGTGTGTGTTAAAGAGCAGTTCGAGATTTAAAGCTTGGTTAGGGTGACAATTGGTTTGGAGGTGCTATAAATAAAAATAAATAAATAAATAAATATTAATGAAGTAGTTATTTAATTCGAGAGATGTTATATATACATATATATATATATATATATATATATATATATATATATATATATATATATATATATATATATATATGATCAGTTGGGATGATGATGTCACACTCAGCTGCCTCTGTTGGTTGTATTCAAGTGAATTTGTGGTGTGCTTGTGTAAGATATCAGGAGCTAAAGAGTTAAATCATTGAGAGACGTAGATAGGTAGAGTTATCATTAGAGTCAGCAATAATTGTAGCCAATGGGATGATAATTATGGAGCTGGATGACAATCCAGTGCGATCTGCAGGGTTAGAAAAAGAGAACAGGCAGGGGGTGGGATGATGTGAACAGCACGAGATTCTTCTTCTTATTCTTCTTCTTTGTGTGTGTTTTTTTATACTATTGTTAGTTCAATCATTCCACATTGAATTTTGTTTTACTGTAAAAAATAAATTTAAGTGAAGGGTTCAGGTAATAATTTTATATTTATTATTTAACGCCAATTTATGAGCCCAAGGTGTATTTGTTTCCTGATGCGTGGACGTGGACTGCTCTGATCGGTCTTCTTTGTACGAAATCCATCACCGAGAGGATTGTGTGTTAAATTAGAGAGGGAAAACCGACAACTAGGGAACGAGAGAAGTGGAATTAGAGGGTGGTGTGTCGGAGCAGAGCAGGTGTTCGGGTAAAGGGACATGGAAGCTGGAATGGGAGGTGTGGGATGAGGAAATGAAGGCAATGAAGCTGGAATAGGAGGTATGCGATGAGGGAAGGAAGGTATGGAAGCTGGAAGAGGAGGTGTGGATATTCATGTCTTGCCTCATGCATATTTGTGCTCCACCCATGTTCGCATCATCTACACTGCAGCGGGCGAGAACACGTTTGCATGTGTCTGAAAAAGGCACTTTTTTACCAACGCTTTTGTATTTTTTTTAAAAAAAAGGAAAATGATTTAAACCTCTGCAAGTGTTTGCTAAACTGCATTGAGCATTCTTATTCAAATATCGGGACATGTAGGCCGTTCCAGGATACCTGTTGTTTTTGAGGCCCTGGTGATTTCAAGGTTAGGTGCTGGCATTTTGGAGGCTCTGGGTGTTTTGGAGGTACTGATTATTTCAATGTTAGGTGCTGGTATTTTGGAGGCTCTGGGTGTTTTGGAGGTCCTGTTGATTTCAAGGTTAGGGGCTGGTGGTTTGGAGGTCCTGGTGATTTCAAGGTTAGGTGCTAGTGGTTTGGAGGTCCTGGTGATTTCAAGGTTAGGTGCTGGCATTTTGGAGACCCTGGTGATTTGAATACCCTGTGTGTTTTGGAGGTTCTGGTTATTTCAAGTTTAGGTGCTGCTGGTTTGGAGGTCCTGGTGATTTGAAAGCGCTGGGTGTTTTGGAGGTCCTGGCGCTTTCAAGGTTAGGTGCTGGTGGTTTCGAGATCCTGGTGATTTGAAGGTTAGGTGCTGGCATTTTGGAGGCTCTGGTGATTTGAAGGCCCTGGATGTTTTTGAGACTCTGGTGATTTCAAGTTATGTGCAGGCATTTTGGAGGCCCTGTTTGTTTTGGAGGTCCTGATTATTTCAATGTTAGGTGTTGGTGGTTTAGAGATCCTGGTGATTTGGAGGCCCTGTTGATTTCAAGGTTAGGTGCTGGTGGTTTGGAGGTCCTGGTGATTTCAGGGTTAGGTGTTGGTGGTTTTGAGATCCTGGTGATTTGAAGGCCCTGGGTGTTTTGGAGGTCCTGTTGATTTCAAGGTTCGGTGCTGGCATTTTGGAGGCCTTGGTGATTTGAAAGTGCTTGTTTTTGGAGGCTTTATTGATTTCAGGGTTGTAGTAGTTTATGAGGCAATGGTGCGCAAGAAGTCCAGGTGAACTCTGTCCCAGATATTGAAAATCCCAGAGGTTTTTTTTCTATCAGACTTTAGTTGAGGTTCTCACGTGGAGGCAGTCCTTGTAAGTAGAGATTCATGCTGGTGTGCTTTTGTGAATACTACCCCGTGTTCAGATTTGTAAAATAAATGATAGATTACACTGTTGCAACTCTGTGAAGCCGGCATTCCCTCAAGGAAATGGCACCCGACATGCAGTGGTCCTGAAACACATTTCATTTGTATTCTTTCAGTTAGCTGTTAGCTCTTCCATTGTGTCGAGTGGGTAAATGGGACAAGATGCGTTGTGCAGGGCTTTTAGGTAGGTCTTCAATCACCTTTGCTATTCTTTCACCTATTCCACTTTAAGTACACACACGACCTCTTCATGCATGCATGCACGCCAGACCAAACAGAAACGTATACCGCAGCAGCATCATTAGCATACGTGCCTCAGACACCTCACCTCAGACCCTCACGATGTTTACCACGATGCTACAACCCTCACCTTAATCCCCACAATGCCTTCTAAAAATCCCCACAGTAACCTGCACTCGACCTCCTCACCTCAATCACAACAAACGCTTCAACCATTCCCAACACTTCAACATCCTTACCACAAACACCACAGCACTTCCCCCACCTCACTACAACTGCCACAACCACAGATAGTACACTGGATACTCACCACAGTCCTTTGGGATGCCAGGGAACAGAGGACATTGCGAGTCAGAACACATTGGCATGTTACTCAAAGCGCAATTATGCGCTGGGACTCATTCATGACGTCTGGGTAGCCCTGGCACTTCGCTAAATAACAACGCTCGAATGGAGCCCAGCGCACGCTCATATCATGGCTGGAGAGCACTCCCAGAACCCATGCCCCATATAAATCTCGGAGCTCCATTGCGTGGCCAAGGCCGGGAGAAAATGAAGCCATTTTCGGCTCCGGAGTCTGGCGGGGAGGGGCTACTCCTCAGTGTGGTGTCTGTGTGCCAATGAGAATGTTCAAATATGCCTACAAGGCCTTTTGATCTGTTTTCTAGCTCCTCATTCACCCGGGCTCTATAAGGACAGTGGCAGAGAGCCGAGAGCGGATCTGACTCGCTCACCAAGCCTGATCCGACAGCACCAGTCACCGAGACAGAGCAAAACGAGCAGTTACCGGGTCATCACCGGATCATCGGCAATCAGCTTCCGCTGTGTTCCGCAACCAATACTCATTACCATTTACAGATTCTCTCACACGCCACGTTAAGCTATCCTCTAACACTTCTGTCTTCTCTGTTGTAGACGCAAATCACAAAAAGGGCAACTACAGATCCACACACCTGCACTCCTACTCTTTTGTGTCACATTTGCACCCCATTTACACCTCTCACTCACACACCATAGACACCCATATTTTTCTTTCATCCTTCCCCCTCGAAAGCAACTGGAAAGTCCAGGTCCGTTGGTCGCGCCAGGTATTGAATGAGGTCGAAAACCCCTCAACTGCCTCTCCTCTTTCTTGCTCTCAAGCTTCCTTGGGTGTGAGTCTGATGGCACCTCAAATGTTCACATCAGATAAGAATGTGTAAGTTCTTTATTTCGGTTCAGCTATGCCCTGTGTCTTCTTTTTGTACATAATTGCATTTATTTTGCCGCTCCCCACGAATCCTTGCATTCGCTGCTGTACATTTTGTGGAATAAAACCCTTTTGAGGACTGCACATACTTTTCCTCACCCCTATAAATAAATTGCTTATGTTATAAATGTACCCAGCCCGTTTCGTCTTTTCCTTCATTGGTCCAGCATGTTCCGCACGCTTAGTTTAGCCGGGAAGTTCTGCCCCACTAATTTGCTCTTGTTAGCCAGCACACACTCACTGTATCACTCGGCAGTAATCCGGGTGTGTGCTGAGGGCACGAGACCGCCTTTGGTTCGGCCGTCCACAGGTAAGGTATCACGTGAGGTTATGTAACCCTGCCAGTATCGGCAATGCTAATCGGCATTCGTGGTTGCTTAGCACCCCGCCGGTGCACGCAGTTACCTGCACCCAGCGGCCTCAGGACCGGGCAATAGGGAGGTACCCAAGAGCTTCCCCTCATAGTGAGCCTCGAACCCCGAGTCCGTAATGATACAAAAACCTCGGCTCGTGGAAGAGCAATCAATGAAGTTGATCTCTAGTTTTGTGTAAAAGTCAAGTTTAGCTTCAGTTCGGATCGATCGCGGTTTCATTTTGGGATCGCTCTCTTGAATCCATCATGTTGAGCACACTGCATCAAGGATAGCTGAGAAGGAAACCATTTAATTCTGGACATTAACATGTCATGGCATAGAAAATAAAAGGAATATTATACAGTATATATATATATATATATTTTTTTCTTTACAAATATCTTTCAATCTCATGTACCTTTGGTCTGATAGTAAACTGCACCATGTAGAGAAAACAAACACGCAAGTTCATATAATGCTTGTACATATTATTGTACTACTTAAAGTTTGCTCATAAAATCGAGCTTCATTTTCCCTGATAGGATGTCCTCACCTGACAGGACATTCTCACCTCATCTCTTTTCATCTCTCAATCACCCAATTGCAACACACCTCAAACGATCATCCTTCATGGCAAACCTTTCGATACGGACAAACCTTTCCGGCATTTTACCCTGGACTTGCGAAGCAGGAAAATTGTAATGACCTTCGCTATTTTTTTTTACCATGCCACCACCACCTGAACAACACACTGATTCCATCATGATATTAATACTTCAGTACGGTCTTGTCAAATTGGTATGTAAGCTTCTTTTTCACTTTCCTAACCTCTCCAGTGCGGCTGTAGTTTCGAAGAGCCCTAGCCATTTTCTGATACGTCATTTCCTTGCGGTTACCCTTTCTGTTACCCCAGCTCTGTGCTAGCTCTTCCTTGTGCTTGGAGGAGAACTGGAAGACTCCTTCTGCTTCGTTGACCCACCACACACAATGCTCCATCTTCCTCTCTCTCAGCACCTCAAGGAGAAATTGGTAAAGCCTCAACTTTTTTCGACCTAGGGAAGAGGTGTGGAGGGAGAGCAGATCGAGTGTAAGGGAAGGGGAAGTAGGACTCCTATCACATGCCAATCAAACATTTCACGCATAATCGAGAGTTCAATGATGAACTCGGTTAACAGCAAACTTCGCCTCACTCTCTACTGTTATGGTGCAACAGGTTACCCGTCGGGTGAAAGTTTGTGGCTCTTCCCACGAAATGTGTGTGAGAAACGTGATTGGACATGTGAAGTCATTGTTATTGAGGAAGTGCTTAGTTGTTCCTCCTTTGGCCTTGCCATAAAGCTGTGAAACTGTGGTGGCAGGTGTTTGGTGGCATCATGGTACTGTAGTTTAGACTGCATTATTTAGTGGTATTCTTCATGTTATTCTTCCATAATATACAGGACTTGCACATGCAACCATAGCTGGTTGACTAGGAAGACCATCCATCTGTGAAACTGACTTGCTATGTCTTTTATCTCCTGTTCTTCCCTCCAGTCCTTCGAGACTGACTACCCATTACCATGTCGTACTTTTTCCCATCCTCTTCTACTCTCAATGACACTATCCATCCCCCCCCCCAAACCCACCCCCCGACACCCCCTTCACAATGCTCACACTGTGTTGTGTATCTGTGTGGTATTTGTCCTCCTGTTACCCTCCACCCCTCTGTTAGTGTATGTCTTCCATGAACATTGACTGAGCAAGAGCGAGAGAGCGAGAGAGAGAGGAGAAAAATTTATGGTTTTCAAAATTATCGATAAACCTTTAAGCAGCGAAGCGCAATGGGCAAAACAACCAAACTGTAGATACGAAAATGAATTAATACCTGGCAGGGAGCACTTGATGATGCTTTGGGTTGGAGGAACCAAAGACAACGGATAAAGATGTTGTCCAGCAATTGATTGCATTATCGGGACTGAGCTCTGAACCCGGGTCCAAGTGGCCGTTCCAGGATCGTCGTCCGAATCCGAGAGCTGAAGGACACGTTCCTCTGAATCAGACATTGAGGTCGTGGAAGCAGGGGGTGAAGAGGTTGGACATGGAGGAGAAGACGTGTTGTACGACGGTGCTGCATGGATGATTTCTGGGAGGGTCTCATAGTAAGGGGATTGGTACTGGAAGGGTAGGGAGGTGGAAATGCACAAAAACTTCAGTGAATTATCGAGAACCTTTTGCCAATGTATTTGATATTTATTCAAAACGTTATTAGTAGTTAAACTCCAAACGTCTATCTCCTGCAAAACCTTTATTCTCCCGACCCTTTAATTCCCTTGAACCGGTCTGCTTACCACACTGTGGTAATGGGTTCCCATATAAGGCGTTTCGGTGTAAGTTGCGAGGGCTGGGAGGCAGTAGGATGCCGATGGCACATTGGGTTGAGACCCTGGCTGGATCTCATCTCCGTAAAGAGTGGGCAGTTGTAGAAGAAGATCGTGAAGTTCATGACTGGACGAGCGCTGGAGTTCAGTGAAATGTTTGCCATAGGCATCCACATCCGAAATAGCACCGGAGGGATAAAGGAAGCTGGGGTCTAGAGAGCAATGAAAGAGAGAGAGCACAGAGGAGTATTTAACTTGTTATGCAGAATAAAAATGATGGGGACAGGGATTTGGTCTCTTCTTCGATCCTCTAAGTCGAAGACCTTGTTTCACCGTATGCTAGGCATGGCCATCGAAAACAACTTGTAAGACGCTTGTTATTTAATTCTTATCTCTTCCCTTGTTTATTTGTGCTTACATAACTTGGAGATTCTGATATGCTGAAAAGGCCTGATTTAGCAGTCCATTTATCACCACTTGGTTGTCTAAGGTCTTGTTCTTATGGAATTTTGCCACTCAATGAGCCTCATCGTGGAAGATGTCATCACAGGATTCACTATTTGTTTCAAAATATTCTGGATGGGCCCTTTCTGCAAAGCTCAAGCTTGAGCTAAAACAAAACTGAAGTGCATGCTGCTCAGCACATGCTGCCGCAACAATGGCCTGTTCAAAAAGGAAAATGAATCATAGTTGTGAAATAATGGGACCTGTGTGAATAACCAACTTGAGTTGGACTAATATGATTTTAGGACTTCTCGAGGTTAATTTAATAAAACTGAGGGCAACACATTCCAATGCACATCCTAGGATGTGCCAAATACAAGGTTATTCAAAATCAACACTCGAACAACAAAGAAGAATAAGCGAGCTGATGATCCCCCAAATGGTGAAGCAGCTCTGACTTATTTGGTTATCTGACTTGTGGAGGATACAATTCTCAACCTCAAGATGTCATCAGAGGCACTTCCTCGTTGTCTGTTCGAGTTCCAGGAGATTTCTGGATGACTGCAGGTCCATATATTTGGTTTAAGTTAAAGCTGAAAGACATGTTCATTGACATTCCACCCAGGTGCACATACAAGGGGCCATAATGAGTCGTGCATCACCGCTAATCAACAACATGGCCAATGCCACAAATGGCAGTCATTTCACCATCAGGAGCTATGCAGTTATTGGCTCCAAGTTGATGTCACCAGGAGTCATTTGCTTGTACCACTGAATACATCACGTCAGATGGAAAACCCATGACGTAATAAAGATGAGTTGGGATTAGTGTCAAAAAGTCCACAGCACCATTTTCTCTTTATCAATATCAGTGATGAGGAGCAGACCAACCGGTGGCTTTTTGACATACGACGTATGCACGACTTAATGATGACTCTCCATGATGACTGACATAGTTAAGTGCTGCTAAATCTGACATCATTTGCTTAAGAAAATACTTCCTCCGAAGAAAATGTCCCCGATTCTTTTGTCTCTCTACCTGACCATTGTCTCTTCGGCTTCTGTAGTTCTGAACCCTTCCCCGGTGGTGGGGTTGCAGTTCACCCCAATAACATTTCTCACGATCCATGGACTGCATTCCAATAAAATGGACATTATCAAAGCTTTTCGACTTGCATTACTCAAGATAAAACCACAAGCAGATGAAGAAGAAGCACCAAACTCTCATTTATAAAGTTACAATGTCATGTCCTCAACGTTGATTGGTCGAGAAAAAGAAAGGACGGGATTACCTGATTAGTGGAACCATGAAGCATCATGAATAATGAGTGGGTGGAAATGAACCCAACCTATCCCACCTCTCTCTTACTCATATGTGGGAATTTCAATTGTCACCATGCCAATTGTTTTGGTATTAGTACCTCTTCAACCAACTACATCACCAAAGCAAAGGACTTCAGTGACTCTATGGCCCTGACCCGATCTGTGAACTCCTTTCTTTTGGACCTGGTAAAGACCAACTTTTCTTCTAATATAATATCTCCTGTTTGTCCACTGTTCCATTTGGTTCATGTAATAATGTTCTTGTGAGAGTCCACATCTGTCTGGGTAGTGTCAAAGAGCCACCTCGGCACCGCAGAGGTGGCGGCGATTCACACAGGCCGACTGGAAGGGACTGCAAGCTGCCATCTCACTTTCGGATCTGTCTTATTTCTCCATTGCTCCCAATATTGATGCCACCCTGGAATTCTACCGCAAAAGCCAGCTTTCTCTCATGTACAGGTTTATCGAATATCTGCTGCAGTTATCATACCCATACTTTCACCCCCATTTCATTGAATCCTATAGTGAGGCCGTTGCTTTCAAACAATTTCCCTTCTCTTCATGGAAGGCATGTCTGAGGTCGTAAGTACCACAAAGCCCACAACAGGTGTGTCAAATCTCAGAATAGGTAGAAAACATCTGGCCATCCTCAAGGCTGAACTCTCTTCCTCAAGGTTGTGGTGGTGAAGTGTCAAGTCTGTCTCGGGAGTATGTTCCCCTTTCATGGCACCAAAGCCAACTCCTTCACTTCAAATGGCACCAAAGCCAACTCTGCTTGCAAGAAGGCTGGATGGCTGAACTCTGTTTGCTTCCAACTCTCACGTACCCAACCCCAAACTTTACACAGTCATACCCAAATGCTCCTACATCATGCAGTTCTCACCTGAGACGGCGAAGAAGCTTCTGGTAATTATTGACTCCGATTCTGCGATAGACCCAGACAACATCAGTGCCTGCGACTTGTAAACCTGATCTGCACCTCTGACACATCATCTTTCTGCTCTGTTCAACCTCTCATTTGCCCTAGGTGAGCTACCATCCACTAGGAAGTTGGTCGACATCACTGAAATATACAAACATCGTGCAATAATAGATCCTCTAACCCACAGGCCCATTAATTTTTCTTAAATTGTTAAGCAAAATCATGAAATCCATCATTACAGTTGACATCATATCTGTCCTTTAATCCAAAGGCCTGATCTCAGAACATCGGTTCAGATTGATACCCAGTTACTCCACCCTAGACATGCAGTGTCTGCTCTCATAACAGTGGATGGAGAATGTGAATCTCAGACAACAGATAAAAGCCATTTCTCTGGATATTTCTCGAGCAGGTTATTGCCACCCTGACTTGCTTTCCGAAAGCTCTGCCGCCCCACATGGCTTATCGACTTCCTCCGCTCTCATAGTCGGTGCGTAGCTTTTCACGGGAGCCTCTCATCTCCTCTCCCTGTTGATGCTGGAGTACCCTGAGGCAATGTCTGGTCCCAGTCCTGTTTGTCATATTCATTAATGATCTTTCTGAATATTTGGAAAAATTCTCCTGATCCCTTCGCAGACTACTCCACCCTCTGTGTAACACTATCATCCTTCACGTAGGAAGGCAGCAACCTTTTCCCACTCTGTAGACCTTGATAGCATCATGAGCTGCTTAAACACTTGGAATATGTCTTTCAATCCAGAAAATCTCACACTCTCACTCTCTCCAAAAGGACCGTCTGGCACTCTCCCATTTACTTCCTAGACAAACCATTTAAAATTCTGTCACTCAAACTTTTCAGCCTCAAAATCAGCCACGATCTCTCTTGGCCAAATCATATCGCAATTGGTCTCCAAAGCCAGCCACCAACTGGGTGTCCTCTATTGTGCCAAGTCCTTCCTTGGCATGTCCAAACTTCGAACTTTCAACAAGGCCTTCATCTGAAGCTTCATGGAGTATTGCTTTCCCCTTTGGCCTGACATCCTTGCCTCACACCTTTCACTTTCTTATGACTTTGAGAACAAGACCCTGAAAATCATTGGCATCTTCAATCATGAAAGGTTACTTTGCCTTTATAAACATGGTGGGCTTTGTGTCTTTGAATGTTTCTTCAAAACACACACACACACACACACACACACACACACACACACACACACACACACACACACACACACACACACACACACACACACACACACACACACACACACACACACACACACACACACACACACTCACACACACACACACACACACACACACACACCAGGTTCGTCCAGGGCACACTTGGTCTGCCAATAAGCCACTTCTCCTGAAACTCCCAAAATCCAGGCTCACTGCTTACCTCCACTCGTTTGTTCCTCTTTTTTTTTTTCTCATCAGTTGAACCGACTTCCTCAGTCGGTTAAATCATTCTTCCCCCTACCCCCCAGGCTTTTAGATGGCTGTTCACCACCTCCTTCTTGGATAATTTATCAGCCATAATGACTCGGTACATGGTCTTTCTTACCCTAATTACCCTCTCAAACACATCCCTTCCTTTCATGGTAATTGTGTCCCCCCCCCCTGCCCCCATCTCTGTCCTCCAGTTTTAGTCTGGTCTTTCCTTCCTTTTCTTGCATCTTTCTTCTTTCTGTGTTCTTTTAAACTTGTGTTTTTAAATTAGTGTGGTGTTCATGAATTGGTGTGGTGTTGATGTGGCACAGGTATGATGGGCTGAATGGACTCCACCTGTGTCTAACTTCCTTGAGTATTTCCATGATCCTGAAATTTTAATGTCAAACAAACATGGTGAGGGTATTTCAGTTACTTTTTGTTGGAAACCTCCACTCTTTTGTCCACCAAGATCTCACCAATCTAATTTAGATGTGTGGAAGAAAAGGCCTCCGCACTTATTCTATTTCTGTGGAGATGCCGTTGCAGTGGCTCCTGCTCGGAGCTCATTTTTCAGTTCTCAGCAGTTTATTTCCAAACATGCGATATCCAGGATGCATCTTGTTTCATCTGATGGTTCCTCACTCAACGTCATCACTCAATGAGATAGCCAGCTCTCCAGCCAGGCAATTTAGACCATCCTTTATACCGATGCTCTTTGTATGAACGATGTTCCTGTGCAGCCTCTTGCCAAACGGATACAAAGCTCAGTATAATAAACTCCTTTGTAGTCACATTGAGCTTCCGAAAGACCTTATATGAGCCAGTTCTGCCAGTGTGAGCAACAGTTGCGATGATTTTAAAGTTTTTGTTCTGCTTTTATGTGAATGCAATGAAGAATCGCAGAAACTCCGGTGATACTCTCGGTTAATGCGCACGTTGACACAGACATACTGTTTGTGTAAAAGACCTGTTGGAGACCCCTTAATTGTCATGAGGATTTTTTTGTGGATTGCAGGTCACCACACAATAGCCACAACATGACTTCCCCCATTCTTTCTTCACTTATGAGGGCCATTCACCTCTTTATTCAGTGATTCGCAACAGAATGTCATGGAGGCTTGTGGATCAAATGATCTTTTACACTATCTGCTCAAGCATCTGGTGCCACATCTAACTCATCATTTCCACCACCGAAGGTGGATGGAGGTTACGTTTTCACCCGTTTGTCTGTCTGTCTGTCTATCTATTTGCCTGTCTGTGAGCAGGGTATCTCACAAGGTTGTGTTGTGGATACATTCGGACGAAATTTGGTGGACATGTCGGGTGTGACAAGGACATGTGACAAGGACAAATAGATTAGATTTTGGTGAAGATCCAGGTCCAGATCTGGATACTATCATTTTTTAAGTGATTCTTCACCATTGAGAGAAGAGTCCAAAAACGATATACAGCATGATAATCTCAAAAAGTTGTGGATGGATTCGGACAAACTTGGTGGATGAGTTGAATAGGTGACAATAACCAGCTGGTTAGATTTAGGTTATGGTCCGGATGCAGATCCGACCAATCAGTGGGACACAAAAACGTAAACTGTTCAGTCTGGCGGAGGCATGCGCTCTTCCGAGTGCCGTTCTAGTTTCACCTTGCACCACAACCACTTGGCTTCAAGAGGTGGAAGTGGCTCTTAGTAGTTGGAGAGGTACCGCACACACCACGAGGACTGGTACAATTCAATTTGGGGTTTCTGCAGAACCTTCACGTAGCCATTGTCTGCGATATTGGCCTATAAAGATCTTTTAGTTTCGCAATTGAGAACATAGAGCTAAGGAATTGTGGGAAAAAAGTCTTGTGCTCTTGACTGTCACCGCAAAATAAATTGTTACAGTGAAAGAAGAGGCAGATGATTAGATATTTGTGCAAACTGAGAATGGCATCAGGTGGTTCAAGTGAATGAACTCCATAATGCATGTAAAGTTTGTCTGTCTAATATTTCGCCATTTCCTGTCACTAGCCCAAGGCAGGAAGCAGCTGTCCTTGTGCAGCTTCCATTTCCTGAACAAATGAGCAGAAAGGGATTTTTTGGGGGGTCTGCTATCACTGCACTTGTCCAGAGTCAAAACTAAATAACATTAATTATTTTTTCCAACTACAATATAATGATTGCCATGATTCAAGTTTTGTTTATAGTATTGCGAAATATTCACCAATAATTGTGGCAAATACCAAGTACGTGTTGGTATTTGCTGTTTGAGGGAGTGGAGGTTGGCATTGGGGTTTATGGTCTCAAACAGGTGTTGTGATCCTGGGATGCCCACTAATCCCTTTCCTGTAATATGCACGATCACAGGCTCAGCTTCACAGTCACGTGACCTCTGTCTGCATCCTGATTGGTCAAGGTCGCTTAATGACTACATTCTGAGGACATTCAGATCAATAAATATCTGATACATTTCAAATAGAAGGGGATACCATCCTAAAGAACAATATTCTGCCTAAAAAAAAATTAAGAACCAATAGTTGGGTAAGTGTACCCGTGTACCCACACATGCTTGTTTTGCCTTTTTCTATACATAGTCTAGCTTCAGAGAGGAGCTAGAAACAGAACGGACAAGGACGTAAAATTACAGTGGAAAAAGAGTGGGTGGAGAAGCAGAGGGTGGGGGAAACACACAGCAGGGGAGAGAGACAAAATGGAGGTAGACATGGAGAAGAATAAGAGCAAGGGTGAGGACATGGAAAAAATAGGATGGATAAAGCTGTAAACTCTCAATCACAGAAGTTGAAGGGAAAACTGGAGAAGCAGAAATGGAACAAAAATAAAAGTTAAAAATAAAAATTAGATATAAAATTAAGAGGAGGGTAAGGGAACCGGGTAACCTGTAAACTCTGAAAGTGCTGGGCTTAGAGAGGGTTCACGAGGGTATAAAATATCATGGTTATGGATAAGGAATGTCCTTGTGGAGAGAGAGTACTTCGCATCAGGCTGAGCAAGGTGTGAGGTGGGGGGCCAGCCCAAAGGGGAGAGAAGTACTCCATCAAGCTGTAAATGAAGGCATTGTTGGTAGGTATTAGTTCAGTCAGTGACTGGCTTTTCAGGCCAACTTAGATGACTATATGTTTCAGCATCAACATAAGTCGATGTGGAGTACAAGTTGAATTGGATAATTTTCCCATTTTTCTTTCCTTCATTCATAGATTAGTCGATTTGGACTTAGATAAGTTTGGATAAGACTTTGGATTGGACTTTGGATAAGATAAGTCGGAAGAGGAAGCTCGATCAACTCGAGTAGTTTGCAAAACTGTCAGCCAGAACAATATAGGTGCTAATTCCACCCTGACACTGTCACAATGCATCGCCAGCCACTAATTCTCGGGTCATGAATATTAATGAGCTATTTTGTGCATATTATTTGAACTACTTTGTGGGATGACCTTTCGGATAAATTAGGAGTGTAAATATTTTTTCAATATTGTCAGATACAGGCACAGTATTTAAAACGAGCTACAACATCATTATCAGCATTGTCTTAAACCATAGATAAGTCGATTCTGCGTACAAGTCGAGGCCAGAAGTTCCGGGAAAAACGGGATCGACTTGTATGCTGAAAAATATGGAATGTGGTTTGCCAAAGAACATGGCTTATGGTGAGGCCAAAAGGTTTGAAAGACTGAACTTCTTCAAGAAGATTGTTGAGGAAATGGATGGGAGAGTTCACCAGACAGTCTTTGCGAGGGGAGGGGAGAGATTGAGATAGTCAGGATTGAACGACATATTCCAAGTGTTTGACCAACTCGTGATTTTATCAAGGTCTGAAGAGAGGGAAGAGCCTTCTGCCTGCCGATCTGAAGGATGAGGGATGCTGCAGCAGAGGGTGGGGTCATCAGCAAAGAGATAAAGAGGGTTTTTCAGAGTCGGAAAGATTGTTGATGAAGATTAGGAACAAGACTGGGCACAGAACACTGCCTTGGAGCAGTCCAGCCTTGACAAGGAGAGGATATGAGAGGACCCCATTGAGAGCAACACGTTGGCGATGAGTGGAAGAAGTCAATAAGCCATGAGAGGAGCTGACCTTGGATGCCATAAGCAGAGAGTTTGGAGATCAAGGCGGGGTGCCAGACTGTATGAAATAATTGACACATCCAGAGAGACAGCCCTGATCTCTGAGATTGAGGGCCTCAATCCATTGTTGGGAGTGCAGAAGCAGCATGTCCAGGGATGAGTGACTGAGCCTGAAATCAAGCTGTTGGAGAAAAGGAAAGTTTTGATGTCAACTGTGATGATGGATTATATGACCACTTGGGTACAGTGTACACCCCAAGTAATATTTTTATTTATTTTTAGTAATAGTTTTGTATTTATTTGAATTATTTTGCATATATAACAGGTAGTATTTTGTATTTCCTGTAGTATTTTGTATTTATTGTAAGTAGTATTTTAATGTATGAGTACTATCTTGTATTTAGTACAAGTGGTATTTGTATTTCTTACAAGCAGTATTTTGTATTTTCCTGTATTCATTATAAATATTATTTATTTATCATAAATATTATTTTGTATTCATTCTAAGCACTATTGTTTTTGATTTAGTACAAGTAATAATAACCATTCCTTTTACACAGTGAAGAACATAGAGCTGTCAAAGCAGTTTTATTGGCTAAGAAGTACAATCCTGGACGGGTCGCCACTTCGACACAGGAAACTCAAATGGCTTATTACCCAAGTAAGCTGGTTGGTACTCATTTTTTTCCGACCTTGGAAGGATAACAGCCTGAGACAACCCACCTGGTTTTATTACAGGAGCTCAAACTCAAACCCTAAAATCTTAAGCCAGCTACCTTGTCCGTTAAGCCAACACCAGGCTTATTTAGTACAAGTATTATTTTAAATATTAATAGAAGTACTATTTTGTATTTATCTTGTATTCATTGGGTTGACAGAATGGCCTAGAGGTACGCACACTTAAAGTTATTTAAAGTAGTATTTATTCTAAGCTGTCTAGTCTAGCTGCCTGAGTTTGATTCCCAACCTAGATATAAACTGTTGGTCTGGTGTTTCATAGGCAGGATGATTCATCAATTTGTGTGCCGTCCCTTGGATGGATGCTAAACGGGCGTTCCATCTGCCAGCATTCGTTGGTGGGCGATAATGATGATCCCATGGTGTCCTTCATGAAGAGTGGGCACGCTATTGCCGGCATCATGGCCAAATTCCAAATTCCTGCCCTAACTAGTCGAACGTCAGGCCTGGTTAGCCGGTTTGTGAAGACTTGGACCAAGCTTCCCCCGGCCAACCCCACAAGAAAGGTGGGATAATGGTGCCGTTAAATAATGACAACTTGTATTAATTATGTTATTTTGAATTTTTTATGAGTAGTATTTTGTATTTAGCACAAGTAGTATTTATATTTATTTGAAGTAGTTGTTTGTATATAGTACAAGTTGTATTTGTATATTTTAAGAGTACTATGTTGCATTTACCTTGCATCCATTATAAGTATTATTTTTTTATTTATTAGAAGTATCATTTTGTATTTATTTTGTGGTATTTTGTACAAGTCGTATTTGTATGTATTATAGGTACTATTTTGTATTTATTATTAATGGTATGCTGTAGTTATTGTAAGTAGTATTTATTACATGTTGTATTTTGCATTTATTATTAGCGATATGCTGTCGTTATTTTAAGTAATATTTATTACATGTTTTATTTTGCATTTATTATTAGCGATATGCTGTCATTATTTTAAGTAATATTAATTTAAATATTATTTTGTATTTATTTTTAGTGGTATGCTGTAGTTATTTTAAGTAGTATTTATTATAAGTATTATTATGCATTTATTATTAATGGTATGCTGTAGTTATTCATAATAGTATTTATTATATGTAGTATTTTTGTATTTATTATTGGTGATATGCTGTCGGTATTTTAAGTAGTATTTATTTTAAGTATTCTTTTATATTCATTTTTAGTGGTATGCTGTCGTTATTTTAAGTAGTATTTATTAAATGTCGTATTTTGTATTTATTATTGGTGATATGCTGTCGGTATTTTAAGTAGTATTTATTTTAAGTATTATTTTGTATTTATTTTTAGTGGTATGCTGTAGTTATTTAAAGTAGTATTTATTATAAGTACTATTTTGTATTTATCATTATTGGTATGCTGTAGTTCTTAGAAGTAGTATTTATTAAAAGTAGTATTTTGTATTTATTATTTGCGGTATGCAGTAGTTATTTTAAGTAGTATATATGTTAAGTACTATTTTGTATTTATGAAAGTCGTCTGCCATTGTTGTTGTAAGTAGTATTTATTGTAAGTGCTATTTTGTATTTATCATAAGTGGTATGCCGTAGTTATTGCAAGTGGTATTTATTTTAAGTTGTATCTTGTTTTTACTTTTTTGTGGTAGGCTGTAGTTATTTCAAGTCGTATTTATTATTAGTGGCATGCTGTAGTTATTTTAAGTCATGTTTATTATTCATAGCATGCTGTAGTTATTTTAAGTAGTATTTATTGTAAGTACTATTTTGTATTTATCATACGTGGTATTGCAAGTGGTATTTATTTTAAGTGGTATGCTGTAGATATTTCAAGTGGTTTATTATTAGTGGCATGCTGTAGTTATTTTAAGTTGCAGTTATTTTAAGGAATATATTGTGTGTTATTTTAAGTGGTATTTATTTTGAGTTGTATTTTTTATTTCTGTTTAGTGGTATGCTGGAGTTATTTTAAGAAGTATTTATTATAAGTCCTATTTTGTATTTCTTATTGGTGGTATGTTGTAGTTATTTTAGTAACATATGGTGTTATTTTATGTAGTACTTATTATAAAGTAGTATTTTGTTTTATTATTGGTATGTTGTAGTTATTTTGAGTATTTATTAAAAGTGCTATTTTGTATTTATTATTATTTGTATGTTGTAGTTATTGTCAGTAGTATTTTGCATTTGTTGTTCGTGGTTTTATATTGTAGTTATAGTAAGTAGTATTTTGTATTTATTAGTGGTATTTATTGAAAGTATTATTTTGTATTTATTATTCATGATATGCTGTAGATATTTTAAAGTAATATATCGTGTTATTTTAAGTCGTACTTATTATAAGTAGTATTTTGTATTAATATTGGTATGTTGTAGTTATTTCAAGTAGTATTTATTATAAGTACTATTTTGTATTTATTATGAGTGGTACTACCAGCCTACCCGCCCGATGGGCGATCTTTTTCCAAGCGTGCAACACGTTGTTCTGATGCATACCTATATTTGGGCGGTGTATAGGCAACTGACAGCTCTGCATCCGAAAAGTACAAAAATAATAACCCATGAAATTATGTGCATGAAGTAAAAACATACATAATGCTTATAATTCAAAACACATCACTGCACTGGAAAATTGTGGAGACAGAAATACTGCACTGTAAATGGTGAAGACTTGTAATACCCTCCGCTATCTCGAGGCGGTGCTACATGATGCACATTGACATAGAAAATGTGTGTCCACCCCCCCCCCCCCAAGACCATCGGCAAAGATAAAAACAACCCGATACACTAATTGGGGGCATGCTGATCCTATGTAGCAAGTCTGGATGTAATCAGCCAACAACTGTTGAAGGAGTAGCGTGACAAACAAATAAACAAACACACAAACACTGATCTGTGAATTATGGTGAGGATAAGTGAAGAAAGTGGGAAGTGACTGTGAATTTAACGTTCCATCTTTATTTAATTTTAACAGTGTTCTTAACAAACGGGAACAGGGACAATGCAGGCATGATAGGCCGAATGGCCTTCTCATGTGCCAAAGTTCCCTGTGTAACGCTGTTTAGAACAGAAATAATTGGGGAGGGGAGGACAGAGAGTGGGGGTGAGGGTGCATGTAGTTGGAAAAGGGAGGTGGAGAGATTGCGAGGGGGGTTGAGTACTAGGGGAGTGGAAAGGGGGTTGACTACTTGGGGAGTGGAAAGGGGATTGAGTACTTGCCTTTGGGGTAGTTGAAGACTTGAAGAAGAAAAGGGGAGAGGATGACAGAGTTGGGTTGGGGGGGCGGAGGGAGAGGGGGACAGAAAAGGAATGGGGGGGGTTTGACGTTTTTGAGGGGTGGGGGGGGTTGAGGACTTTGAAGAAAGGGAGCACAGAGTTTGGGTGTGGTGTTAGGGGGACAGGGAGAAGACAGAGTTGTGATGGGGGGTGGGGGGTTGAGGACTTAGGAGTGTGTGTGTGTGTGTGTGTGTGTGTGTGTGTGTGTGTGTGTGTGTGTGTGTGTGTGTGTGTGTGTGTGTGTGTGTGTGTGTGTGTGTGTGTGTGTGTGTGTGTGTGTGTGTGTGTGTGAAGAGGGGGGGGGGTTGGCAACCGAAAGTCACATTTTACATAATGCAGAATTTCCATGGGTCCCAGATAGTCCCGTTGCGTCTTTTGGGTCCTTGGGATATTTTGGGTCCTCTGGGTCCTTTGGGTATGTTAGGTATTTGGGATTATTTAGGTATTTTAGGTCTTTGGGGTGTCTGTGGTCTTTTGGGTCTTTGGGGTGTGGTCTTTCAGGGTCTTTTAGGTATTTTGGATCTGTGGAGTGTTTTGGGTCCTCTGGGTACTTCAATTTAAGTACTTCAGGTTATAATTGTGGGTGACGCCAGATCAGCTGTCCAGCCAATGGGTGAAGAGCGGATATACAAACATACATACATAATCACATGCACTTGCTCATATATATATATATATATATATATATATATATATATATATATATATATATATATATATATATATATATATATATATATATATATATATATATATATAGTAAACCTGCCATCACTGGTCTGTTCTGTGGCAGGCACGTGATAGTACTGGACCAATCATGTTTGGTGATGTACCCCAGGCTGTATAGCTAATACTTTGCGGCCTCGGCTTCACTTTTTAACCCCCCTAAATTTTGCTAGTTCACTTGTGATAGTGAGCTAGAAAGTATAGTGATCCAGTGTCATGTACTGTATACTAAATACAATGTAGCTGAGTTTTGTGGACCGTTGACGCTTTGGCTCGGAGATAGCAAACACTTAGTTCCATTATAGTATCGATGTTGTCGTTATTTTAAGTAGTATTTATTATAAGTAGTATTTTGTATTTATTATTAGTGGTATGTTGTCATATTTATTATAAGTAGTATTTTGTATTTATTCTTAGTGATATACTGTAGTAATTTTAAGTAATATTTATTAAAAGTCGTATTTTGTATTTATTATTAGTGGTATGTTGTAGTTACTATTAGTATTTATTATAAATAGTATTTTGTATTTATTATTGGTGGTATGTTGTAGTTATTTTAACTAGTATTTGTTATATATAGTATTTTGTATATATTATTGGTGGTATGTTGTAGTTATTTTAAGAAGTATTTGTAATAAATAGTGTTTAGTATTTATTATTAGTGGTATCTTGTTGTTATTTTAAGTAGTATTTTGTATTTATTATTAGTGGTATGTTGTAGTTATTTTAAGTAGTATTTTGTATTTATTTTAGTGGTATGTTGTAGTTATTTTAACTAGTATTTTGTATTTATTATTAATTGAATGTTGTCGTTATTTTAAGTTGTATTTTGTATTTATTATTAATGGAATGTTGTCGTTATTTTAAGTAGTATTTTGTATTTATTATTAGTGGTATGTTGTAGTTATTTTAAGTGGTATTTTGTATTTATTATTAATGGAATGTTGTCGTTATTTTAAGTAATATATTGTGTTATTTATGTAATATTGAGTATATAAATCGTGTGTGCATTCTTCTAACTCGATGCCAGGACAGGGACAGTAAATAAAAAATATATTACACAATGTGCATTACATTCCTGAATTTTTTTTTCCCCAAACTTTTATGCAATACACATAAATACTGAAAATGATGGAATAAGCAAATTAAATCCCATCACAAAATAATGATGTGAGTTTTAAATAAGAACAAATAATACAAGGAAACGCAAGGAACTTTATGCAATTTGGCAAAGTACGTGCTGGCCATTTGCCCCATCATACCTGTGCTCCATCAACACTACGTGGATCCAATCATCAGTTTGTCGAGTTATTTCATTCGGTGGAGGGGGGAGCATGGGTGAAGAACAGTGGGGCAACCCTAACCCTAACCCTAACAGAGCGACATTACCAGGGTTCTTACTATATATATATATATATATATATATATATATATATATATATATATATATATATATATATATATATATATATATATATATACACACGAGGTGTGTTAAAAAAGTATCCAACCTTAATTTTTCGTGCGTAAACAAATGAAGCGAGGGAGGCGTGGTTTGGTGCACGTATATAGGCGATCCTAATCCGTATGCGTGAATATTTTCCCGCCTGCAGAAGTTGTCAGTTGCCGACAGACCGTCGATGAGTGAGGAAGTGTAAGTGAGCGCCGTCGGATTTTCGTTTTTGACAAAATGATGGAATAACGAACAATGCTACTGCATCAACTTTTGTGTAAAGCTTGGCGATTCCCAAGTGGAAACGATCCGCAAGATTCAACAGGCCTTCGGGAACGAAGCAATGGGCACCACACATAAAAGAGTGGTACAACCGCTTCAAAGATGGTCGCACATCAGTGGAAAGCGAAGCACGTTCTGGTAGGCCCTCAACATCCCGAAATGAGATCGTCATTGACCAAGTGAGGACCCTGCTGATGCAGGATCGTCGAATCACGATCAGAGAACTTGCAGACGAGGCGGGCGTCAGCATTGGATCTGTCCATTCCATTGTGACTGAGGATTTGGGCTTAAGGAGAATCTCAGCGAAGTTCGTGCCAAAGCTGCTAATGATCGAGCAGAAGCAACTCCGTTTGGAAATCGCACAGTACATGCTGGAGACTGTGAGCAGCGATCCTAACTTCTTCAACACAGTGATCACTGGCGATGAGACCACAGTGATCCGTCATTTGTCAAAAACGAAAATCCGACGGTGCTCACTTACACTTCTTCACTCACAGGCGGTCTGTTGGTGACTGACAGCATCTGCAGGCGGGAAAATATTAGCGCATACGGATTAGGATCGCCAACATATGTGCACCAAACCAAGCCTCCCTAGCTTCATTTGTTTACACACGAAAAATTAAGGTTGGATACTTTTTGAACACACCTCGTATATATATATATATATATATATATACACACACACACACACACACACACACACACACACACACACACACACACACACACACACACACACACACACACACACACACACACACACACACACACACACACACACACACACACACACACACACACACACTGGGGAGAACAAGTATTTGATACACTGCCGATTTTGCAGGTTTTCCCACTTACAAAGCACGTAGAGGTCTGTAATTTTTATCATAGGTTCACTTCAACTGCGAAAGACGGAATCTAAAACAAAAATCCTGAAAATAACATTGTATGATTTTTAAATAATTAATTTGCATTTTATTGCATGAAATAAGTATTTGATCACCTACCAACCAGTAAGAATTCCGGCTCTCACAGACCTGTTGGTTTTGTCTTTAAGAAGCGCTTCCATTCTCCACTCATTACCTGTATTAACTGCACCTGTTTGAACTCATTATCTGCATAAAAGACAGCTGTCCACACTCAATCAATCAGACTCCAACCTCTCCACAATGGGCAAGACCAGAGAGCTGTCTAAGGACATCAGGGACAAAATTGTGGACTTGCACAAGGCTGAAATGGGCAACAGGACAATAGGCAAGCAGCTTGGTGAGAAGGCAACAACTGTTGGCGCAATTATTAGAAAATGGAAGAAGTTCAAGATAACAGTCAATCTCCCTTGGTCTGGGGCTCCATGCAAGATCTCACCTCGTGGAGCCTCAATGATCATGAGTAAGGTGAAGGATCAGCCCAGAACTACACGGCAGGACCTGGTCAATGACCTGAAGAGAGCTGGGCCAACAGTATCAAAGAAAACCATAAGTAACACACTACGCCGTCATGGATTAAAATCCTGCAGCACATGCAAGGTCCCTCTGCTCAAGCCAGTGCATGTCCAGGCCAGTCTGAAGTTTGCCAATGACCATCTGGATGATCCAGAGGAGGAATGGGAGAAGGACATGTGCTCTGATGAGACCAAAATAGAGCTTTTTGGTTAAAACTCCACTCGCCGTGTTTGGAGGAAGAAGAAGGATGAGTACAACCCCAAGAACACCATCTCAACCGTGAAGCATGGAGGTGGAAACATCATTCTTTGGGGATGCTTTTCTGCAAAGGGGATAGGACGACTGCACAGTATTGAGGGGAGGATGGATGGGGCCATGTATCGCGAGATCTTGGCCAACAACCTCTTTCGCTCAACAAGAGCATTGGATATGGGGAGTGGCTGGGTCTTCCAGCATGACAACGACCTGAAACACACAGCCAGGCCAACTAAGGAGTGGCTCCCTAAGAAGCATCTCAAGGTCCTGGAGTGGCCTAGCCAGTCTCCAGACCTGACACCAATAGAAAATCTTTGGAGGGAGCTGAAAGTCTGTGTTGCCCAGCGACAGCCCCGAAACCTGAAGGATCTGGAGAAGATCTGTATGGAGGAGTGGGCCAAAATCCCTGCTGCAGTCTGTGCAAACCTGGTTAAGAACTACAGGAAACGTCTGATCTTTGTAATTGCAAACAAAGGTTTCTGTACCAAATATTAAGTTCTGTTTTTCTGATTTATCAAATACTTTTTTCATGCAATAAAATGCAAATTAATTATTTTAAAATCATACAATGTGATTTTCAGGATTTTTGTTTTAGATTCCGTCTTTCACAGTTGAAGTGTACCTATGATAAAAATTACAGACCTCTCAGTGCTTTGTAAGTGGGAAACCTGCAAAATCGGCAGTGTATCAAATACTTGTTCTCCCCACTGTATGTATGTATGTATGTATGTATATATATATATATGTATATATATATATATATATATATATATATATATATATATATATATATATATATATATATATATATATATATATATATATATGTATATATATATATATATATATATATATATATATATATATTGTGGGCCGGGGGGTCGGTGGCGAGAACGACCACGATGGTGGGGAAGGCTTGCGTCGTCTCCCACCAATCATTGCAGAATTGTAGGCCGTTGCTCGGATAACTCCGTGAGCCGGCGGGTCATTTAACCGACCGTGGTCGCCAATATTTCAACCGCGTAGCGTAGGGTCTATTTGTCTACAACCAATTTACCTAATTTACTACGCGATTTCGACTACCAGGGAAACCACGCCCTCGGCACGTCTTGCTCGAACCACGTCACTCTACCGACTGCAGTAGAGTTCCAACTACCGACTACCAACTCCGGTTTGGGTGCAGCCGAGTGGAAACTGCCAAAGCCATGCCGGCTGGAATGAACTGATTATCGTTGGGAATAAAGTCCCGGCTAAACTTGGATTCGAACCATGCTGGACCAATTCAAGAAGGGACAGAAACGGACTGGGAATATTTCTACAAATGTTTATTTACAATAAAAAGACAAAGGCAAGACTAAGGCCTAAGTCACATTTGGCACGGCAGCCGTAGTAGGGTCTATCAAATATACGGCCACTAGCAATTATAGGGCGGCCGCAGTATTTCCACGGTCACACAATGTAGCAGTCACATATGTTTTGTTTTTTTTTTTGATTAGTCGCACGGCGTATTTAGAAATTGTGGAGACCGAAAACGTGGGGGTGCCGTACGATCTTTGATTTGATGTCGCATGGTGACCTTAGGGTGTTCCTGCGGCGGCCATATAATTTTCAAGGCAGACGCAAGGTGCCCGCAAGACGACCGCAAGGCGACCCCAGGGGGGCCCGAAGGCGAACGTGTGGTCAGACGGACGGTGACGAGTGGGTTTTTTTATTTTTATTTTTAACCAGTTCTTTTGTTTCGGCTTGTCGAATTGCTACGGCGAATGTAGAAATGAAAAAAGTTATAACTCCGCGCTATAATTCCACGGCGACCCCTACGGCCTGTAAAATATAGCCATATGACGTAGGGCCACCCTGAGGAAACCTCAGAAACTCGTAGAGCAAATGTGACCTAGGCCTTAACGCGAATATGCAAGAAGGAATATTTACAATGAGCAAAAACACTTATTCAGATCTCCTTACAAGACGGGCCCACACGCAGACACACACACAAAATGAAAAGAAACCCAGAGTCTTTATGGGACCCTCGCAGCTGTGGAGAGAGACAAGCTGTGGGTTAGAGTTCGGTGGTGCACCTGACCGTCGGAGGAAGGGCATGCTCCGTGATGCGGCACCTGACAAAGGTCGTTGGTCCGGTCCCCAGTCGCATGTAGGGACTCGTGGTTCATGGCGGAGCTCGCGTGGTGAACAATCAGAGTCCATGGAGGGAGGTCAGGATCGCTCTGTCCTTCCTTAAAACTCCTCGTAGCAGCCACCGTGAAACTCCAGAACCCCGTTACAGCCACCGTGAAACAAAACTGACTGCTTATAGCCACCATGAAAGAAAACTCGACCCATTACAGCCACCGTGAAAGCAAACTCGAACGGACCACTTTTTACAGAGTCTCGGAGATTTATTGGCCTCTCTCCACGAGGAGGGACCCTTGGCCAAAACGCACCTCGCTGTCCACCTCCGATTGGACAGGGTTCTCCGGCCCACCTTTCCGGGGTGAGGCCTCGGCCCCTGCCAGGAGACCCCAGTTACTCCTCCACATGGCTTCGTTCTCGATGAGTTACAGTGTCAGCGCCACGAAGGTCATCGTACAAGAGTTACAACGTTCGTGGGAGCTGAGAACTGGAACCGCGAGACCCCCTCTCGGCAAGTCAAGGTACGAGCAGCCAGTGGGTGGTGAATGGTGATGGAGCGTAATGGGCCGAAGGAGTCATGCAGATGGGATGGTTTATTAGATGTAATAACCTAACTAAAATAAATCGCAACGCACGCCTTTGATTCTCCCACTAGACAAAAGGAAGGGGATCTGACTACACACATACTTAACGACATAACTGACTTTTGGGACATCTGTATGTTGAATGCTTATGGTTGAAAGGCTTATGCTTGAATATATATATGTATGTATGTATGTATACATATATATATATATATATATACATATATATATATATATATACATATATATATACATATATATACATATATATATATATATATATATATATATAGATATATATAGATATATACAAACATACACAGATATAAACATAATATAAATAAATACATGCATCCATATGCTATGATATCTGATGCTGCAGAGCATTGGTGCTGCCAAAGCAGTTTCTTAGTAAGCGTTTTGCTGGACGGTTCGTCATCTCTCTCCCAGCAGGAGAGACCAGATCACCCAGATTCCCCCAGGAGACCACCAGATTCGAACCCAGGGTAGACGGCTTAGAGGCGAGTGTGTATTCTTCAATGCCATCCTATCAGCTACATATGTATGTATGACTGTATGTATATACAGGATAGCCTAGAGGTATTCACAATCATGCCTCTGAGCTGTCTCGACTGGGTTTAAATCTCGACCCAAAACTGTCATCCCAGTATTTTACAGGCAAGGCGATTCGTCAGTTTGTGTCGAGCTTTGAATGGAGGTTAAACTGGGTGTCCCATCTGCCAGCATTAGTAGTGGCCGTTAAAGGACACACGGTGTCCTTCGCGATGAATAGGCGAGTTATCACTGGAACCCTGATAAACGTCACAATTCCAGTCCTAACTACCTTTGTGAAGGGAATGGCAAACCCCACAGTGTAATTGCTGTGAGGCTGCTTTGGTATCACTGAGACTGCCTTCCAGCATTGTACTAGAGTTATATATACATATATATATAATATAGTTTGTATTTTGGGAGAGAAATGGGGGGCGGGAGAGGGGGGGTTGACTGATGTTGTCGGGTGGGGAATGACCAAACACCAACAGCATATTTACTTTTTAAAGAGACTCTCTCTCTCACAGACATTTCTATCCTGAAATGTGTACAATCACCCATCCATCCACCACGAACTACCCACAATCCTGCCAATGTCCATGTACTCATCTGTCCCCAATGCTTCGAGGTACATGTCAAAGTCAAATTTAAACCTGCCTACTCTTCATTCTGCCACGACCTTTCCAGTGAGATCAATCTGTCCATTAACTACTACTAAGGGAAAGAACCCTACCTTATTACCATCCTAACTCTCCTCTCCTTTCCTCTTTGGCCAAGGCTCCTGGTCCAAACACTGTCCATTCTGCTGAAAAACCCTTCTGCACCTATGTTATCCACACCCTTCATTATGTTAAACATCTCCATCAGATTTCCCTCGGAAGCACCTTGTTACTACTGTAAAGCTGCACCTCAGAGCTTAGTCCAGCAGTCAAGCTAGGCCTGGGATCAATCTATTAATCTAGTTAGTCTACACTACGCTGATCTATCTATCTCTCTCTCTCTCTGGAATGTTCTTCCTCAGATGTGGTGATCAAAACTGAACACAATATCGTAGGTATGATTCACACAATACAATTGATATGGTATTAATATATAAATAAATAAAGTAATTCAACTGTAATTTAAATTAGTTATCTAGTTCTGTGACGTGGTGTCCTACTCCTGTCGACATTCATGATCAGATTTCTCCAAACATCCCGATTGTGCACTGCTTCCCAAAGCTCTGACAGAGATGGCTTCGTTTAACCCATCCATCCAGCACATACAAGGTGTACCTCTTCTGATTTAAATAACGAAGCAAATTATTGAAGATTTATACCTGAATGAAAAGTGTAAATAGAATAATCATTATAAATACTAAGCAATGTTGTTATATCTCTTTTTCAACATTAGCCTTTTATCTTGTACCTTACCTACAAAAAACACCATGCTTCCAGACATGTACAACAACATAGCTATAGCGTCTCCAACACAAGTTAATACCAGGCCAAGTAAACAGATGTGTAAATAAAAAAGAATTCAATGCAAGGAAATACAATCGAGAATACGATGCTGAAAATGGCAATTCTGTCCACATCGTCAGGTCTCCAATCAATCAGCATACATTGTGATTACTACCCGAGTATACACTCTGATGACTTACCCAAGTTATATATACTGGGATTGCTACCCGAATATACGCTGGGATTACTACCAGAGTTCTATCTACAGTGGGATTACTCCCCAAGTTATATTAACAGTGGGATTATTACCCAAGTTATATAAACAGTGGGAATACTACCCAAGTTATATAAACAGTGGGATTACTACCCGAGTTGTATATGCACTGGGATTACTACCCGAGTTACATATACACTGGGATTACTACCCAAGTTATATAAACAGTGGGATTACTACCCAAGTTATATAAACAGTGGGATTACTACCCAAGTTATATAAACAGTGGGATTACTACCCAAGTTATATACACTGGGCTTACTACCCAAGTTATATAAACAGTGGGATTACTACCCAAGTTATATAAACAGTGGGATTACTACCCAAGTTATATAAACAGTGGGATTACTACCCAAGTTATATAAACAGTGGGATTACTACCCAAGTTATATAAACAGTGGGATTACTACCCAAGTTATATAAACAGTGGGATTACTACCCAAGTTATATAAACAGTGGGATTACTACCCAAGTTATATACACTGGGATTACGACCCAAGTTATATAAACAGTGGGATTACTACCTGAATACATTTTGTTTAACACGATCTTATCACCCAAGAGAGTGACATGAAAGGATGCTTTGATTCTTGATTTATAAATTTATTTGTTTATTTATTTAACTATCTATATTTATCTGGTCAGCTGCCTTTATTTCCACAAACAAAGTACTTTCTGAAGTTAATAAAACCCTGTGTTTAGAAGAGAGGAATAAAGGGAGGGAATGAGGGTGGGTGATTATGGGGGTACCCTTTTGGGATGCGTGGAGGAGCAGATAAAGGGTCAATGTGGTCCTATAACTGGGAGATGATTGACACATAGTGGTTGATCTGCTGTGCTGTGAACTTCATGCTGGTGCTCGGATTATTATGATTATTATTATTATTATTATTATTGTTACCGGTGATGGAGTGAATGGCCATGCAAGATTCATCACTGCATTTTATGTGTGCTAAGGAGTTGGACAACTTTAACTCGTCATCAAGCAACAGTGACCTATCAAACACAGAGAAGCTCCATATGAATGATCCAAAGTATGAAGGTTTATCAAGTGGGTAATTATGGTCATGGACCACAATCGCCAACGAATCGCACTAAATATTTATATAAACTCTAATGGAAGAAGAATAACATCGTTGATAGAAATCAAGGCAGAAGCAAGACCGAGGTCAGTACTTACCCATAATCTGCGAAACAGCTGACGTCTATCTTCTGGGAAAGAGACGACGATAACGAGAGGTGTCAAAGATAGAAAAATAAAGATTATGAGAAAGACAGACAGACGGGAACAATGGTTCGTGGTGTCTATATGAGTTGTAATGGGGAGGAGAGTTTGTGGTTTGGGATGGCGTAGGAGAGCGAGAGACATGTCGTGGTTTGAAGAGAGGCGGCAACCAGGGGGCTTCACAGAGTGGGTGGTGAAGAGTCATGGAGTAGATAACGGCTCTGAAGTTAGACTATTGAGGAGACGAAGGGAAGATGAACAGTGTGAAGACTAAGTGCTGAGGATACATGGTGAAGATAAATAGTTCAGAAGATGAGTAGCAAATGAGCAAGTAAAGAGTTTGATGGTGAGAAGTGAAGATACACGAGGCTGATAAATCGTGTAGAAGGTAAGTGGTGAAGGTAAATGAAGCAGCTAGAGAGTGAAGGGTGAGGAGACAAGAAGCAGGCCCACTGTAGAGTGAGTGGTGAGGAATCATATGGTAGATAAGGCATAAAGAGTAAGTGGTCAGAGATGAAGCAGATGGAGATTGTAGAGGAGTGGTGACTTGACATGAGTTATAAAAGTGTGTAGAGTGAGTGGTGAGGAGACAAGTGACAGATTTAGTTGCAGGTGAAGAGTGAAGAGAAGGCAGGAGTTTAAGTCCAAGATGTCGAGGTACACAGTCTAAGAGAAGCCATAGAAGAGACATCCAGAGAGACAAGGATGGCATCAGACACATTGAAATGGACATTTAAAATCAGATAAGTATTGCAATGATTTTGGAGCACACAGTCATTAAGCTGGTTGTCATGTGTGATTGCATTTTGTGTGTGTAAAGATCTCCTGGTATTGCTTGGAAAGAGCCTTCTCCAAAGGAGCAAATCATAACTTCCCTGCCTCATTCGAAGCCTTCCGAGTTTACAACCGTCAGAGCAGTCCCATGAGATCAAATCAGACTTCAGGTGCGCTGAATAAAGGTGGGAATAAATTAATTGATTAATTAATTAAGGTGCCTGATACATTTACAGCATTCAGTTGTGGTTGCCGCTAATCTCCGAAGTGAAGCGTCTTGGCAGAAGCTCAGCAGTTGTAAGAGCTAGGAGCTCAAAAGAAAGACCACGGTTTGAATGCAGGTGTTAATTAATTACCTCAACGTTCTGATACCTACAGGGTGGATCAGAATTGTTTCCATGCTACACCTCTATTAATGGACCTCCAGTGCCATGTGATACCCGAGTGACTCTGATGGCTCGATGATTGATACGTACGGTGAGTTACCTGTCCGTTTGTGTTAAGTGATCATTGGTGGATGGTTGTTGGTTGTTTTGGTTGATTGGGTTGTTCGGATGACACGCTGTCTGTCTGTGTGCTTGATACTGTGTGACATCACAATACAATGAAAACACAATCATTCATAATCTACACACCTGGGTGACCTCTGCACCTTTTCATGTTCCCTTCATGATACTCATCTATCCCTCCCCGGCCCTTCTTGCCGTCACCTTCCTTTCTCCGTCCCACTCCCATGACTCTATTCACACGTCCCTCTCCATTCCCCTCCCCTCCCCCCTCACTTTTGCTCATGCTCAGCCTTTCACTACCCGTCCTGCTTTACCACTCTGTCTCTGCTCTCCAGCCGATGTCTCTGCTTTGAGCTGATAAAAACCTGTGGTTTCTTCTCAGGAAACCAACAGACAAGTCAAAGTCTGAGTTTTTCTCAGCAGTCCCACTGGATTCGAGTTTGATTTGGTCACAAGGCTTTACATTTAAATAGAGATGTGGATCTACGCATTAGTGTGGAAGTGAGTGAGTCTAAACAAGTCCACAAGTAGGTACTCTGGTCCATAGAATGAATACTCCAGGTTTTTTCTGCATGTGTCAGTCCATATCAAGTCCAATTGTCATTGTGCAAGGCTTTCATGGAAATTTAAACGTGGATTAATGTGTGTGGGCCAATGGGTGTGAATCCGAGCCGAGGGCTAATAGACCCAGGGTACCAAGCTGAGGTTGTTGTTGAGCAAATGGTAGAACAGCTCAAGAGTAGCTTCACTACACAAACTGTGACGTTTCAAACATACATAAGCATAAGCAGGTGAACATGGAGTCAATACACCTTTGCGCTCAGATAATCCGGATGTATTCTCCTTTTGTGAAGTTACATAACAGCTCGGAATCCTCTGGATACATGGATTACTCCAACCTTACTCTCAGCCCT
The DNA here is from genome assembly GCF_056783735.1 of Eptatretus burgeri. Taxonomy (NCBI): domain Eukaryota; kingdom Metazoa; phylum Chordata; class Myxini; order Myxiniformes; family Myxinidae; genus Eptatretus; species Eptatretus burgeri. The sequence goes on from NC_140977.1 coordinate 58,011,569, forward strand.
TCTCATGTTATGAACCTGATGGCAACCATCCGGAGTTGTCCACCTCAGCAGTGTGATCATGTGAACCATCATTACAAGCTTGTGGTATCATTTCAAGTTTGCGAAATAAAAACAGTCAACATTTCAGGAAATTTAAAGGGAAACTTGAAGGACTCTCAGGCTGATTAAAAAGGTCTCCCAGGAATAATGAATCACGCGTTCCTGTAAGGATCCACAAAGGATGCACAAAATGGTCAACGGATGTCCAAGTTTTCTTGGTGGGGGGGAGTTAGGGGGCACTTCCAGAGTAAGTATTGAGATGGAATCCTGAAAATGATGACGAGCCGTTGAACAGGGTAAAGATGTGTAACGTTGAACAACTTCAACAGGACAATATTACATGGCGATGCTCATCATGCATGCTTCGGGCAATTGTGGACAACCACAGATAACTCGAGGATGCCTGAGAATATTGCGTCACTTTTCAAAAGGAAAACCTTCTTTATCTCCAATGACATATACTGTCTATACGGGGCGATGATATCATGTTCTTACTCGTGTAATCAGCCATGATCACCAGATTCGGTGGTGTCATGGTCCGAGTCTGGGAGCTGGGCTGTTCGAACCTGGCTGAGTCAGACCATAGACTTTAAAAATGGTACGTGCTGCTTACTTGCTTGACGATCAGCATTTTAAAAAGGATAGAGCATGCACATACCACTATAGGTTGGCAATAATACTGCAGGCTTTAATGGGCGTAATGGCCTCCTCCTGCGTTGAAGTTCCTTGCAAGGGAACTCGTATTATACAATATGATGACAAAGGGTGAACATGGAACCATCCTGCTCCTTGAGAGATTGGTATGAATAACCTGCAGGATATTTTCCAGTGAGTCGTACAGTAACGAACTACATCTTGGACGTCGATTCATTTGTTTCGATATCACACATGATAGACAGATGAGAGACTGGTTTGGCTCCATCATCGTGACCAACTGTTCGAGTCCACCACTGTCGTGTAACGACCAACTGTTCGAGTCCACCACTGTCGTGCAACGACCGACTGTTCGAGTCCACCACTGTCGTGCAACGACCAACTGTTCGAGTCCACCACTGCCTTGCAACGACCAACTGTTCGAGTCCACCACTGTCGTGTAACGACCGACTGTTCAAGTCCACCACTGTCGTGTAACGACAAACTGTTCGAGTCCACCACTGTCATGCAACGACCAACTGTTCGAGTCCACCATTGTCCGGCAAACGGCCAACTCTTCGAGTCCACCATTGTCGTGCAACGACCAACTGTTCGAGTCCACCATCGTCATGCAACGACCAACTGTTCAAGTCCACCATTGGCGTGCAACGGCCAAGTGTTCGAGTCCTCCATTGTCGTGCAACGACCAAGTGTTCGAGTCCACCATTGTCGTGCAACGACCAAGTGTTCGAGTCCACCATTGTCGTGCAACGACCAAGTGTTCGAGTCCACCATTGTCGTGCAACGACCAAGTGTTCGAGTCCACGACTGTCGTGCAATGACCAACTGTTCGAGTCCACCATTGTCGTGCAACGACCAAGTGTTCGAGTCCACCACTGTCATGCAACGGCCAACTGTTCGAGTCCACCATTGTCCGGCAAACGGCCAACTCTTTGAGTCCACCATTGTCGTGCAACGACCAACTGTTCGAGTCCACCATCGTCATGCAACGACCAAGTGTTCGAGTCCACCATTGTCGTGCAACGACCAAGTTTTCGAGTCCACCATTGTCGTGCAACGACGAAGTGCTCGAGTCCACCATTGTCATGCAACGACCAACTGTTCGAGTCCACCATTATCGTGCAACGACCAAGTTTTCGAGTCCACCGTTGTTGTGCAACGACCAAGTGTTCGAGTCCACCATTGTCGTTCAACGACCAACTGTTCGAGTCCTTCATTGTCGTGCAACGACCAACTGTTTGAGTCCACCATTGTCATGCAACGACCAACTGTTTGAGTCCACCATTGTCGTGCAACGACCAACTGTTCGTGTCCTTCATTATCGTGCAACGACCAACTGTTCGAGTCCACCATTGTCGTGCAACGACCAAGTGTTCGAGTCCACCATTGTCGTGCAACGACCAACTGTTCGAGTCCACCATTGTCATGCAACGACCAAGTGTTCGAGTCTACCATTGTCGTGCAACGACCAAGTGTTGGAGTCCTCCATTGTCGTGCAATGACCAAGTGTTCGAGTCCACCATTGTCATGCAATGGAAGGATTATAATTCTTTGAATATGCAACAGGTGTACGAGTATGTTGCGATGCTCGTGACTGGGTGAGGATTTGAACTTTTCTTTCGCCGGACTGATTGTCAAGGCCTTTTGTTTGATGGTAGTAATACATGTCTCTCATAAATGGTGAAATAAACACAAAATTCCTCAAAAGATTGCAATAATAAAGACACAAGGCCTTGGTGAAACCAGGTGCGCCTTTACGACTCTTCAACTCGCTCACCTTTCAGAGTGCAACATCCTCACCCCTCCATGAACACGTGTTATGAGTGTCCATTCACTTGTGCACCGTCTTTGAAAAGAAAAGACGGAACGTCTCGAACTGTGTGAACGTTTGAACATTCATTTCAACCTTTAGCCATGAACTACATCACTCGTTGAGTTCAGGTGAATCGGGAAGCAGGTTTCAGACAGGTGTGTCAAGGGAAGTGAGAGATGGTATGGGAGGAAAGTGAGCTCCAGGGTGCGAGGGTCACCTGTCCCACCTTTTCATATTCATATTCATGTCCGTGTTACGTTGGATCTATATTCATGTCCATCTTCATGTCTGTGTTATGTTGGATACATTTTCATGTCCATTTTCATGTCCCTGTTACGTTGAATCCATTTCATGTACGAGTCCAAAAGTCATTGCATTGAATGAAAAAAAGAGTTTTGGAATTAAACTGAGGAATTACGTGTAAAGTCGACAAAAAATAATTCTCACCTGACTTTAAGCATGATAAATGCAAGTTTAGTAAAGTGTCTAAAAGTGTGTTCGTTTAATGTGTCCAATTAACCCAAAATGAAAGTGGAATAGATAAAATGAAAGTGTGGAAGGTTTGTGGACAAAGTTAATTTCCAGCATGACAAACTACTTTGAGCACTCGTTTTACCTGTACAAACTCCACGTTGTGGTGGATCGAGCTTTTGCGGAACATTGTACGACATCTGGGAATATTCCATTCCATCCCATTCCTAAACACAACATCTGGGAATATTCCATTCCATTCCTAAACACGACATCAGGGAATATTCCATTCCATCCCATTCCTAAACACGACATCTGGCAATATTGAATTCCATCACATTCCTAAACACGACATCTGAGAATATCCCATTCCTAAACACGACATCTAGGAATATTCCATCCCATTCCTAAACACCCCTTCTGGGAATATTCCATTCCATTCCAAAACATGACATCAGGGAATATTCCATTCCATCCCATTGCTAAACACGACATCTGGGAATATCCCATTCCATAACACGACATCTGAGAATATTCCACCCCATTCCTAAACACCACTTCTGGGAATATTCCATTCCATCCCATTCTTAAACAAGACATCTGAGGATATTCCATTCCATCCCATTCCTAAACACGACATCTGGGAATATCCCATTTCTTCGCACGACATCTGGGAATGGCCCTCATAGGGTGAATATAGTCTCGCCTTGTGCGTTCATTCTGAACAAAAATATCATCGTTAACTGAATATGCTACTATTACGGCCCATATTACACGTATCATCAATGCACGCTATTATCTATTATGTCACATAGTTTCTTGGCATGGCTTATGACATCCTAAATGTAATTCTTCACTCACATCTGGTCATATATCAGATATATGAAGTTTCACATTTTTTTGGATAAAGATTTCAATTCAACCAATTATGGTGGGAAAATAACTTCACCGAAGACGTCGTTGTTATCACCATATATGGGCTACTCCATGTGGTTGATGACATATGGAATGTTTCAATTTTTTACTTGTGAAAATCAAAGATTTTTCAAGTATATTGGTTGGTCTTGTGAGTTATTCTGTTTGTTTGTTTGTTTGTTTACATTTCAATCACTTACTGGTCACAATTTTAAACCAATCTACACGAAAAACTTCACCACCTGGTAGAGTTTGTCATAAGCAAGAAATCTATTGTGTTTGAGGTCAAAAGGTCAACATAGGTCAAAGGTCAACAACTTTGTCAGATTTCTGAAATCCTCAATTTTTATCTGATTGATTTGAAATTTGAATAGCGTTTGTATTTCAGGTCACTGAATTCAACCACGAATAATTTTTGAGGTCAACATTGGCCAAAAGGTCGACATAGGCCAGATTTCTAAAATTGTCAATTTTCATCTGATTGACTTGAAATTTGAAGAGGATTTGCTTATTTGGTCACTGAATTCAACCACAAATTATTCATTGAGGTCAACATCGGCCAAAAGGTCAACATAGGCCCAAGGTCAACAACTAAGGTGGTGTTTCTAAAATCCTCAATTTTCATCCGTTTGACTTGAAATTTGAAGAGGATTTATATTTCAGGTCACTGAATTCAACCACGAATAATTTTTGAGGTCAACATGGACTAAAAGGTCAACATAGTCCAAAAAGTCGATATAGACCGAATTTCTAAAATTGTCAATTTTCATTTGATTGATGAGATTTGAAAAGGATTTGTGTATTTGTTCATTGAATTCAACCCCCAATCATTTTTAAGATCAAATTTGTTTTATGGATTTTAGAAGTATCGTGCTAGGCACAATATCTTTCTTGTTTTTTCGTTGAGCGGTTTCGAAAAAGACGATATCCAATTTTTTTCTTTTCATCCAATATGGCTGGCATACCACGTGACATATGATGTCATAGTTATCAATAAAATATTCTCCATGAGTTTTTGTTTCAAGTTTTGCATCGATAGGACAGGCAGTTGCAGAGAAGAACATTTTCAAAGCGAAAAGATATAGACGTGTGTACACACACACACACACACACACACACACACACACACACACACACACACACACACACACACACACACACACACACACACACACACACACACACACACACACACACACACACACACACACACACACACACACACACAGTTTATTGGGTGAGATTAATGGCCATGAGTACCATGTTGGTGATGATAAGCAAGACAAACGTGATTTGATGGGGTGTCAGGAGAGGATATGGACGAGTCAAACGGAACCCCTGACGGTTTAATTTGGGATACATTTGTTTACTTTGTACTTCGATCTGTGCAATAAGCCATTCACTCAAGTCAGCGAATGTCCCATGCACAGCACATGTTATGAGTGTTGTTTGGAATATTGCGCGGAGAGGATACGACTTACTCTAATAGTCTAATTTAAAGAAGTGTATTGGTAAGGCAGCATTGTATGAGGTACTCGGTGATCATGAAGATTATGGAGAGGCCCCTGAAATCTAGAAAATCTGCACAGCGTGGCTGATGTCAACTAAATTAAGGCTCTTGACGATATAAACTATGAGTAAAAACGAAAAACTGCTGCAGGACAAGGATAGGAACAGAGTGGAAAGGACTATAAGGATTAAGATGTGCTCAACAGTGGCGATGGATGAATCAAGTAGAGATGCGTTTCGATTATTCCATTTCATCGAGCTGAACCAGGCCGAACCACGTGACAACGCCAGCCAGGACTCCATTTTATCGGGCTGAACTAGGCCAAACCATGTGACAAGGCCAGCCAGGACTCCATTTTATCAGGCTGAACTAGGCCAAACCATGTGACAAGGCCAGCCAGGACTCCATTTTATCGGGATGAACTAGGCCAAACCACGTGACAAGGCCAGCCAGGACTCCATTTTATCAGGCTGAACTAGGCCAAACCACGTGACAAGGCCAGCCAGGACTCCATTTTATCGGGCTGAACTAGGCCAAACCACGTGACAAGGCCAGCCAGGACTCCATTTTATCGGGCTGAACTAGGCCAAACCACGTGACAAGGCCAGCCAGGACTCCATTTTATCAGGCTGAACAAGGCCAAACCATGTGACAAGGACAGCTAGGACTCCATTTTATCAGGCTGAACTAGGCCAAAGCACGTGACAAGGCCAGCCAGGACTCCATTTTATCGGGCTGAACTAGGCCAAACCACGTGACAAGGCCAGCCAGGACTCCATTTTATCGGGATGAACTAGGCCAAACCACGTGACAAGGCCAGCCAGGACTCCATTTTATCAGGCTGAACTAGGCCAAACCATGTGACAAGGCCAGCCAGGACTCCATTTTATCGGGATGAACTAGGCCAAACCACGTGACAAGGCCAGCCAGGACTCCATTTTATCAGGCTGAACTAGGCCAAACCATGTGACAAGGCCAGCCAGGACTCCATTTTATCGGATTGAACTAGGCCAAACCAAGTGACAAGGCCAGCCAGGCCAGCTGGGTTAACGTTTAAAAAGTGTGACTAATGTCTAGCACTCGCCATCTTTCCTTTTTATAAAAAAAGCTCGGCATCATGTCATGACAAGTGCCTGAATGGCTCTCTTAGTCTTTCTCACGGCCACTCATTAGCCGAGGATTTGTGACCAGAACTTAAGGTTCCTGTTGGGTTGCGTGCCTCAGTCTCAAATATGGCAGCACTTTTGGCTGGTACCATGACAAGGGAAATCCTGAGAGGATGTTAACAGATGAATGAAACTCCTTGGGTGGCATATGGGACTATATTATGTCAATAAGGGATTTGTAACCACAGAAAAATACTGAAGAGAATATTTGGTTGCTTTCACGTTGTTTCATCTTGGGTCTAATGTAGCACATGTCTGACTATGGTGTAGACTGTAGATTACTTGGAGCTTGAGGTTGTAGGGTTAGACCACATAAAGTTTGTGTTGGGAAAGTCCTCAAGGCATCCACAATCATACTCTCATAAGAGGCAGTGTGATGGACACATATTGATTTGAGAGACTCATTTAATTCCAATAAGACATCTACAGAAGCTTCATGGATCTGTAGAAGAACTTCAAGTGAGTTAGATGATAAATATGTCGGCCTAATTATCCTGCACGTTTGAACAAAAGTGTCTGTTGCTGACGAGCAGTCGTCAAAGTATTAAAGAGGAACCCAAACGCTCAGACCACCTCGACGCTAATCTATCCCTTGATGCTCTACAAAATAAATATGATGCGTCTTTTTCCGATTTCAGAATTATAAAGAAGGTAAATTTGCAATTAAAAGTTGAAATCTTATTTTTCTTATTCCTCTTCTTCGTCTTCTTCTTCTTCCGCAGATTAACTGTGACGTCACACCTGAAAGAAGACCACCACTTCCACATTGTTTACCGGTTACATTGCGATTCGATTGAACTCAAACGGTGAATCGTTTTTGATTTTATACAAATATACCAAGTCTATGTGTCCTTGGTGCTTGTACAGTAAACCAAACTGAGGTGGTTTCATGCTACACCAATGGCCAAAAGATCTGAGGATTGCCAGGAATTGGACGAGGTTTTTCCTAAATACCCCAGTGTGGATCGGGCCTACCAAATGTTATCTAGCAAACAATAGAGATTGCTAGATCTTGTAGTTATCCACCATGATTGGGAGAGGATGTCATCCCCACGATAAAACGGAGGAAACATCCGTCACTCGAAACTGCAACACCATCTCTACCCAGCTACCAGCAAATGAACACAGGCGATTTGAGCGGTGAATCAAACACCTGTTGTCTTTGCCTCGCAGTTCCCATATGAGTACCTGAAAATAATTATCCATTATCAACAAAACTTCTACAAATCAAATGAACCACCATCTATTTATAGTGGAGAGAAGGTATACATGTATCATCATCTATTCCTCCAAGAGGATTTGACGGAGGAAGCTTAAACTTTCAGGGTTCTCCTCTCCATGCTCTCCTATCACCCCCACAATACCACCACCACCACCACACACCCTGCTCCCCTCTAGCACCCCCATCCTCCTCCACTAGGACGGGATATTGACACCTTACGGACACGATGGTGGGACACGGTATGACATCTGGGGAAAATCTGAAATGGGATGATCCATTAACATACAAGAAACTTGGTCAACTTGCGACGCTGGGACAAAGCATTCGTCGCCCATTTTGTCTGTGGTGTCCATGCTGTCGGGCAATGGTGGGCATTTCTGCTTGAGTAATATAGAAACCGATTTATGAATTAATACAAATCCCCTCCCTTAATAAACTGTCAATTAAATGGAAAATCAAACCCAACTGAGCGGAAGTGATCATGTGACAAGTGTTTTCAACTCCACAAACACTTCCACCTTCATCCTTTGAATTGCTCACATGATGCTTGAAACAATGTGTCTCCACAATCCCCTGAAAGCGTTTCCATCACTAATTTTGTCTCCAACCGTTTCTTCAAAATCCCACTGATCAGCTTCAACATTCTGAGAACCGTCAGAGTTATTATTGAAGGTGGAATCAGTATCTGAATCCGAGCTCGACACGCACTGTTTATCGACGTAAATCCGCCGTTTGGATCAAGATGGCTTCAATAATCAGGTGAGGCTTCACTGTGACGTCACTGGCTAAATCGAAAATCAACACTTTTGGGCTTCTTTCGACACTTTGTGATTGGCAAAAAAAATTTCAATATGTTTTTTTTCCTTTCAATGTAGATTAGACCATGATAATGATTCTGAGTGGTCTTCGGAAGAAAAAAAACATTGCGTTTGGGTTCCCTCTTTAGATTCCATTCCACAATGCAAATTATAAAGTTAAAGAATAAGATGAATTGATTCATTAATTAAAATCAATTATTAATGCGTTATTAAAGTAAATAAATAATAATCGTAAAATAATTAATTTCTTCATCAAATGGTTAATAACCAACACTATTTCTTCAGAATCTGTAACTTTTTTTTTTAATTAAGTAATTAATCAAAAAAAAATAATTAATTGATTAATCAACAAATCAAAAATAACCTTTATAGCCAAATCATTTGTTTACTGTCAGGTCCAAATATCAGCTTCCAAGCTCAAAAGGTACCTGAGATATTGCCTAGATGAGAAAGAAAATAAATAAGTAATTAATACATCGATAATAATTAAGTAATTAATTGATTAATCAAAAACTTTTAAAAAAGGCTTTTTTTTGCCAAAGTACATCTTCACTTTTGTCCACAAATTTGAGCTTCCCAGCTCAAAGTGTGGCTGAGCTATCACCCGGACAAACAGACACAGAGTGAAAAGTGAGGACACCATTCATTTGGTACCCGGCGATGACGTCATGCATCGCCTGGATGTGGAGTTGGGAAGGAGCGATGGACAAGATTTAGTCCATCAAGTGAGAAAATGCAGTGATGTTGGGTTACCGAAGTGAATGACACTCAATCAAGAGTGCTCATCGAGTCGCTGTCTGTAAAGCACAGGGAACGAGTCACTGTCCATAAAGCACAGGGTTCAAGTCATTGTCTGCAAAGCACAGGGTTGGAGTCATTGTCTGTAAAGCACAGGGTTGGAGTCATTGTCTGTAAAGCACAGGGTTCGAGTCATTGTCTGTAAAGCACAGGGTTGGAGTCATTGTCTGTAAAGCACAGGGTTCGAGTCATTGTCTGTAAAGCACAGGGTTCGAGTCATTGTCTGCAAAGCACAGGGTTGGAGTCATTGTCTGTAAAGCACAGGGTTCGAGTCATTGTCTGTAAAGCACAGGGTTCGAGTCATTGTCTGTAAAGCACAGGGAACAAGTCACTGTCTGTAAAGCACAGGGTTCGAGTCATTGTCTGGAAAGCACAGGGTTGGAGTCATTGTCTGTAAAGCACAGGGTTCGAGTCATTGTCTGTAAAGCACAGGGAACGAGTCACTGTCCATAAAGCACAGGGTTCGAGTCATTGTCTGCAAAGCACAGGGTTGGAGTCATTGTCTGTAAAGCACAGGGTTCGAGTCATTGTCTGTAAAGCACAGGGTTCGAGTCATTGTCTGCAAAGCACAGGGTTGGAGTCATTGTCTGTAAAGCACAGGGTTCGAGTCATTGTCTCTAAAGCACAGGGAACAAGTCACTGTCTGTAAAGCACAGGGTTCGAGTCATTGTCTGGAAAGCACAGGGAACGAGTCACTGGCCATAAAGCACAGGGTTCGAGTCATTGTCTGCAAAGCACAGGGTTGGAGTCATTGTCTGTAAAGCACAGGGTTCGAGTCATTGTCTGTAAAGCACAGGGAACGAGTCACTGTCCATAAAGCACAGGGTTCGAGTCATTGTCTGCAAAGCACAGGGTTGGAGTCATTGTCTGTAAAGCACAGGGTTCGAGTCATTGTCTGTAAAGCACAGGGTTCGAGTCATTGTCTGTAAAGCACAGGATTCGAGTCATTGTCTCTAAAGCACAGGGAACAAGTCACTGTCTGTAAAGCACAGGGTTCGAGTCATTGTCTGGAAAGCACAGGGTTCGACTCGCTGTCTGTAAAGCACAGGGTTCGAGTCATTGTCTGCAAAACACAGGGTTGGAGTCATTGTCTGTAAAGCACAGGGTTCGAGTCATTGTCTGTAAAGCACAGGGTTCGAGTCGCTGTCTGTAAAGCACAGGGTTCGAGTCATTGTCTGCAAAGCACAGGGTTGGAGTCATTGTCTGTAAAGCACAGGGTTCGAGTCATTGTCTGCAAAGCACAGGGTTGGAGTCATTGTCTGTAAAGCACAGGGTTGGAGTCATTGTCTGTAAAGCACAGGGTTCGAGTCATTGTCTCCAAAGCACAGGGAACAAGTCACTGTCTGTAAAGCACAGGGTTCGAGTCATTGTCTCTAAAGCACAGGGAACAAGTCACTGTCTATAAAGCACAGGGAATGAGTCGCTGTTTGTAAAGCACAGGGAACGAGTCACTGTCCATAAAGCACAGGGTTCAAGTCATTGTCTGCAAAGCACAGGGTTGGAGTCATTGTCTGTAAAGCACAGGGTTGGAGTCATTGTCTGTAAAGCACAGGGTTCGAGTCATTGTCTGTAAAGCACAGGGTTGGAGTCATTGTCTGTAAAGCACAGGGTTCGAGTCATTGTCTGTAAAGCACAGGGTTCGAGTCATTGTCTGCAAAGCACAGGGTTGGAGTCATTGTCTGTAAAGCACAGGGTTCGAGTCATTGTCTGTAAAGCACAGGGTTCGAGTCATTGTCTGTAAAGCACAGGGAACAAGTCACTGTCTGTAAAGCACAGGGTTCGAGTCATTGTCTGGAAAGCACAGGGTTGGAGTCATTGTCTGTAAAGCACAGGGTTCGAGTCATTGTCTGTAAAGCACAGGGAACGAGTCACTGTCCATAAAGCACAGGGTTCGAGTCATTGTCTGCAAAGCACAGGGTTGGAGTCATTGTCTGTAAAGCACAGGGTTCGAGTCATTGTCTGTAAAGCACAGGGTTCGAGTCATTGTCTGCAAAGCACAGGGTTGGAGTCATTGTCTGTAAAGCACAGGGTTCGAGTCATTGTCTCTAAAGCACAGGGAACAAGTCACTGTCTGTAAAGCACAGGGTTCGAGTCATTGTCTGGAAAGCACAGGGAACGAGTCACTGGCCATAAAGCACAGGGTTCGAGTCATTGTCTGCAAAGCACAGGGTTGGAGTCATTGTCTGTAAAGCACAGGGTTCGAGTCATTGTCTGTAAAGCACAGGGAACGAGTCACTGTCCATAAAGCACAGGGTTCGAGTCATTGTCTGCAAAGCACAGGGTTGGAGTCATTGTCTGTAAAGCACAGGGTTCGAGTCATTGTCTGTAAAGCACAGGGTTCGAGTCATTGTCTGTAAAGCACAGGATTCGAGTCATTGTCTCTAAAGCACAGGGAACAAGTCACTGTCTGTAAAGCACAGGGTTCGAGTCATTGTCTGGAAAGCACAGGGTTCGAGTCGCTGTCTGTAAAGCACAGGGTTCGAGTCATTGTCTGCAAAACACAGGGTTGGAGTCATTGTCTGTAAAGCACAGGGTTCGAGTCATTGTCTGTAAAGCACAGGGTTCGAGTCGCTGTCTGTAAAGCACAGGGTTGGAGTCATTGTCTGTAAAGCACAGGGTTCGAGTCATTGTCTGTAAAGCACAGGGTTCGAGTCATTGTCTCTAAAGCACAGGGAACAAGTCACTGTCTGTAAAGCACAGGGTTCGAGTCATTGTCTGGAAAGCACAGGGAACGAGTCACTGGCCATAAAGCACAGGGTTCGAGTCATTGTCTGCAAAGCACAGGGTTGGAGTCATTGTCTGTAAAGCACAGGGTTCGAGTCATTGTCTGTAAAGCACAGGGAACGAGTCACTGTCCATAAAGCACAGGGTTCGAGTCATTGTCTGCAAAGCACAGGGTTGGAGTCATTGTCTGTAAAGCACAGGGTTCGAGTCATTGTCTGTAAAGCACAGGGTTCGAGTCATTGTCTGTAAAGCACAGGATTCGAGTCATTGTCTCTAAAGCACAGGGAACAAGTCACTGTCTGTAAAGCACAGGGTTCGAGTCATTGTCTGGAAAGCACAGGGTTCGAGTCGCTGTCTGTAAAGCACAGGGTTCGAGTCATTGTCTGCAAAACACAGGGTTGGAGTCATTGTCTGTAAAGCACAGGGTTCGAGTCATTGTCTGCAAAGCACAGGGTTGGAGTCATTGTCTGTAAAGCACAGGGTTCGAGTCATTGTCTGTAAAGCACAGGGTTCGAGTCATTGTCTGTAAAGCACAGGGAACAAGTCACTGTCTGTAAAGCACAGGGTTCGAGTCATTGTCTGGAAAGCACAGGGTTGGAGTCATTGTCTGTAAAGCACAGGGTTCGAGTCATTGTCTGTAAAGCACAGGGAACGAGTCACTGTCCATAAAGCACAGGGTTCGAGTCATTGTCTGCAAAGCACAGGGTTCGAGTCATTGTCTGCAAAGCACAGGGTTGGAGTCATTGTCTGTAAAGCACAGGGTTCGAGTCATTGTCTCTAAAGCACAGGGAACAAGTCACTGTCTGTAAAGCACAGGGTTCGAGTCATTGTCTGGAAAGCACAGGGAACGAGTCACTGGCCATAAAGCACAGGGTTCGAGTCATTGTCTGCAAAGCACAGGGTTGGAGTCATTGTCTGTAAAGCACAGGGTTCGAGTCATTGTCTGTAAAGCACAGGGAACGAGTCACTGTCCATAAAGCACAGGGTTCGAGTCATTGTCTGCAAAGCACAGGGTTCGAGTCATTGTCTGTAAAGCACAGGGTTCGAGTCATTGTCTGTAAAGCACAGGGTTCGAGTCATTGTCTGTAAAGCACAGGATTCGAGTCATTGTCTCTAAAGCACAGGGAACAAGTCACTGTCTGTAAAGCACAGGGTTCGAGTCATTGTCTGGAAAGCACAGGGTTCGAGTCGCTGTCTGTAAAGCACAGGGTTCGAGTCATTGTCTGCAAAGCACAGGGTTGGAGTCATTGTCTGTAAAGCACAGGGTTCGAGTCATTGTCTGTAAAGCACAGGGTTCGACTCGCTGTCTGTAAAGCACAGGGTTCGAGTCATTGTCTGCAAAACACAGGGTTGGAGTCATTGTCTGTAAAGCACAGGGTTCGAGTCATTGTCTGTAAAGCACAGGGTTCGAGTCGCTGTCTGTAAAGCACAGGGTTCGAGTCATTGTCTGCAAAGCACAGGGTTGGAGTCATTGTCTGTAAAGCACAGGGTTCGAGTCATTGTCTGCAAAGCACAGGGTTGGAGTCATTGTCTGTAAAGCACAGGGTTGGAGTCATTGTCTGTAAAGCACAGGGTTCGAGTCATTGTCTCCAAAGCACAGGGAACAAGTCACTGTCTGTAAAGCACAGGGTTCGAGTCATTGTCTCTAAAGCACAGGGAACAAGTCACTGTCTATAAAGCACAGGGAATGAGTCGCTGTTTGTAAAGCACAGGGAACGAGTCACTGTCCATAAAGCACAGGGTTCAAGTCATTGTCTGCAAAGCACAGGGTTGGAGTCATTGTCTGTAAAGCACAGGGTTGGAGTCATTGTCTGTAAAGCACAGGGTTCGAGTCATTGTCTGTAAAGCACAGGGTTGGAGTCATTGTCTGTAAAGCACAGGGTTCGAGTCATTGTCTGTAAAGCACAGGGTTCGAGTCATTGTCTGCAAAGCACAGGGTTGGAGTCATTGTCTGTAAAGCACAGGGTTCGAGTCATTGTCTGTAAAGCACAGGGTTCGAGTCATTGTCTGTAAAGCACAGGGAACAAGTCACTGTCTGTAAAGCACAGGGTTCGAGTCATTGTCTGGAAAGCACAGGGTTGGAGTCATTGTCTGTAAAGCACAGGGTTCGAGTCATTGTCTGTAAAGCACAGGGAACGAGTCACTGTCCATAAAGCACAGGGTTCGAGTCATTGTCTGCAAAGCACAGGGTTGGAGTCATTGTCTGTAAAGCACAGGGTTCGAGTCATTGTCTGTAAAGCACAGGGTTCGAGTCATTGTCTGCAAAGCACAGGGTTGGAGTCATTGTCTGTAAAGCACAGGGTTCGAGTCATTGTCTCTAAAGCACAGGGAACAAGTCACTGTCTGTAAAGCACAGGGTTCGAGTCATTGTCTGGAAAGCACAGGGAACGAGTCACTGGCCATAAAGCACAGGGTTCGAGTCATTGTCTGCAAAGCACAGGGTTGGAGTCATTGTCTGTAAAGCACAGGGTTCGAGTCATTGTCTGTAAAGCACAGGGAACGAGTCACTGTCCATAAAGCACAGGGTTCGAGTCATTGTCTGCAAAGCACAGGGTTGGAGTCATTGTCTGTAAAGCACAGGGTTCGAGTCATTGTCTGTAAAGCACAGGGTTCGAGTCATTGTCTGTAAAGCACAGGATTCGAGTCATTGTCTCTAAAGCACAGGGAACAAGTCACTGTCTGTAAAGCACAGGGTTCGAGTCATTGTCTGGAAAGCACAGGGTTCGAGTCGCTGTCTGTAAAGCACAGGGTTCGAGTCATTGTCTGCAAAACACAGGGTTGGAGTCATTGTCTGTAAAGCACAGGGTTCGAGTCATTGTCTGTAAAGCACAGGGTTCGAGTCGCTGTCTGTAAAGCACAGGGTTCGAGTCATTGTCTGCAAAGCACAGGGTTGGAGTCATTGTCTGTAAAGCACAGGGTTCGAGTCATTGTCTGCAAAGCACAGGGTTGGAGTCATTGTCTGTAAAGCACAGGGTTGGAGTCATTGTCTGTAAAGCACAGGGTTCGAGTCATTGTCTCCAAAGCACAGGGAACAAGTCACTGTCTGTAAAGCACAGGGTTCGAGTCATTGTCTCTAAAGCACAGGGAACAAGTCACTGTCTATAAAGCACAGGGAATGAGTCGCTGTTTGTAAAGCACAGGGAACGAGTCACTGTCCATAAAGCACAGGGTTCAAGTCATTGTCTGCAAAGCACAGGGTTGGAGTCATTGTCTGTAAAGCACAGGGTTGGAGTCATTGTCTGTAAAGCACAGGGTTCGAGTCATTGTCTGTAAAGCACAGGGTTGGAGTCATTGTCTGTAAAGCACAGGGTTCGAGTCATTGTCTGTAAAGCACAGGGTTCGAGTCATTGTCTGCAAAGCACAGGGTTGGAGTCATTGTCTGTAAAGCACAGGGTTCGAGTCATTGTCTGTAAAGCACAGGGAACAAGTCACTGTCTGTAAAGCACAGGGTTCGAGTCATTGTCTGGAAAGCACAGGGTTGGAGTCATTGTCTGTAAAGCACAGGGTTCGAGTCATTGTCTGTAAAGCACAGGGAACGAGTCACTGTCCATAAAGCACAGGGTTCGAGTCATTGTCTGCAAAGCACAGGGTTGGAGTCATTGTCTGTAAAGCACAGGGTTCGAGTCATTGTCTGTAAAGCACAGGGTTCGAGTCATTGTCTGCAAAGCACAGGGTTGGAGTCATTGTCTGTAAAGCACAGGGTTCGAGTCATTGTCTGTAAAGCACAGGGTTCGAGTCATTGTCTCTAAAGCACAGGGAACAAGTCACTGTCTGTAAAGCACAGGGTTCGAGTCATTGTCTGGAAAGCACAGGGAACGAGTCACTGGCCATAAAGCACAGGGTTCGAGTCATTGTCTGCAAAGCACAGGGTTGGAGTCATTGTCTGTAAAGCACAGGGTTCGAGTCATTGTCTGTAAAGCACAGGGAACGAGTCACTGTCCATAAAGCACAGGGTTCGAGTCATTGTCTGCAAAGCACAGGGTTGGAGTCATTGTCTGTAAAGCACAGGGTTCGAGTCATTGTCTGTAAAGCACAGGGTTCGAGTCATTGTCTGTAAAGCACAGGATTCGAGTCATTGTCTCTAAAGCACAGGGAACAAGTCACTGTCTGTAAAGCACAGGGTTCGAGTCATTGTCTGGAAAGCACAGGGTTCGAGTCGCTGTCTGTAAAGCACAGGGTTCGAGTCATTGTCTGCAAAACACAGGGTTGGAGTCATTGTCTGTAAAGCACAGGGTTCGAGTCATTGTCTGCAAAGCACAGGGTTGGAGTCATTGTCTGTAAAGCACAGGGTTCGAGTCATTGTCTGTAAAGCACAGGGTTCGAGTCATTGTCTGTAAAGCACAGGGAACAAGTCACTGTCTGTAAAGCACAGGGTTCGAGTCATTGTCTGGAAAGCACAGGGTTGGAGTCATTGTCTGTAAAGCACAGGGTTCGAGTCATTGTCTGTAAAGCACAGGGAACGAGTCACTGTCCATAAAGCACAGGGTTCGAGTCATTGTCTGCAAAGCACAGGGTTCGAGTCATTGTCTGCAAAGCACAGGGTTGGAGTCATTGTCTGTAAAGCACAGGGTTCGAGTCATTGTCTCTAAAGCACAGGGAACAAGTCACTGTCTGTAAAGCACAGGGTTCGAGTCATTGTCTGGAAAGCACAGGGAACGAGTCACTGGCCATAAAGCACAGGGTTCGAGTCATTGTCTGCAAAGCACAGGGTTGGAGTCATTGTCTGTAAAGCACAGGGTTCGAGTCATTGTCTGTAAAGCACAGGGAACGAGTCACTGTCCATAAAGCACAGGGTTCGAGTCATTGTCTGCAAAGCACAGGGTTGGAGTCATTGTCTGTAAAGCACAGGGTTCGAGTCATTGTCTGTAAAGCACAGGGTTCGAGTCATTGTCTGTAAAGCACAGGATTCGAGTCATTGTCTCTAAAGCACAGGGAACAAGTCACTGTCTGTAAAGCACAGGGTTCGAGTCATTGTCTGGAAAGCACAGGGTTCGAGTCGCTGTCTGTAAAGCACAGGGTTCGAGTCATTGTCTGCAAAACACAGGGTTGGAGTCATTGTCTGTAAAGCACAGGGTTCGAGTCATTGTCTGTAAAGCACAGGGTTCGAGTCGCTGTCTGTAAAGCACAGGGTTCGAGTCATTGTCTGCAAAGCACAGGGTTGGAGTCATTGTCTGTAAAGCACAGGGTTCGAGTCATTGTCTGCAAAGCACAGGGTTGGAGTCATTGTCTGTAAAGCACAGGGTTGGAGTCATTGTCTGTAAAGCACAGGGTTCGAGTCATTGTCTCCAAAGCACAGGGAACAAGTCACTGTCTGTAAAGCACAGGGTTCGAGTCATTGTCTCTAAAGCACAGGGAACAAGTCACTGTCTATAAAGCACAGGGAATGAGTCGCTGTTTGTAAAGCACAGGGAACGAGTCACTGTCCATAAAGCACAGGGTTCAAGTCATTGTCTGCAAAGCACAGGGTTGGAGTCATTGTCTGTAAAGCACAGGGTTGGAGTCATTGTCTGTAAAGCACAGGGTTCGAGTCATTGTCTGTAAAGCACAGGGTTGGAGTCATTGTCTGTAAAGCACAGGGTTCGAGTCATTGTCTGTAAAGCACAGGGTTCGAGTCATTGTCTGCAAAGCACAGGGTTGGAGTCATTGTCTGTAAAGCACAGGGTTCGAGTCATTGTCTGTAAAGCACAGGGTTCGAGTCATTGTCTGTAAAGCACAGGGAACAAGTCACTGTCTGTAAAGCACAGGGTTCGAGTCATTGTCTGGAAAGCACAGGGTTGGAGTCATTGTCTGTAAAGCACAGGGTTCGAGTCATTGTCTGTAAAGCACAGGGAACGAGTCACTGTCCATAAAGCACAGGGTTCGAGTCATTGTCTGCAAAGCACAGGGTTGGAGTCATTGTCTGTAAAGCACAGGGTTCGAGTCATTGTCTGTAAAGCACAGGGTTCGAGTCATTGTCTGCAAAGCACAGGGTTGGAGTCATTGTCTGTAAAGCACAGGGTTCGAGTCATTGTCTGTAAAGCACAGGGTTCGAGTCATTGTCTCTAAAGCACAGGGAACAAGTCACTGTCTGTAAAGCACAGGGTTCGAGTCATTGTCTGGAAAGCACAGGGAACGAGTCACTGGCCATAAAGCACAGGGTTCGAGTCATTGTCTGCAAAGCACAGGGTTGGAGTCATTGTCTGTAAAGCACAGGGTTCGAGTCATTGTCTGTAAAGCACAGGGAACGAGTCACTGTCCATAAAGCACAGGGTTCGAGTCATTGTCTGCAAAGCACAGGGTTGGAGTCATTGTCTGTAAAGCACAGGGTTCGAGTCATTGTCTGTAAAGCACAGGGTTCGAGTCATTGTCTGTAAAGCACAGGATTCGAGTCATTGTCTCTAAAGCACAGGGAACAAGTCACTGTCTGTAAAGCACAGGGTTCGAGTCATTGTCTGGAAAGCACAGGGTTCGAGTCGCTGTCTGTAAAGCACAGGGTTCGAGTCATTGTCTGCAAAACACAGGGTTGGAGTCATTGTCTGTAAAGCACAGGGTTCGAGTCATTGTCTGTAAAGCACAGGGTTCGAGTCGCTGTCTGTAAAGCACAGGGTTCGAGTCATTGTCTGCAAAGCACAGGGTTGGAGTCATTGTCTGTAAAGCACAGGGTTCGAGTCATTGTCTGCAAAGCACAGGGTTGGAGTCATTGTCTGTAAAGCACAGGGTTGGAGTCATTGTCTGTAAAGCACAGGGTTCGAGTCATTGTCTCCAAAGCACAGGGAACAAGTCACTGTCTGTAAAGCACAGGGTTCGAGTCATTGTCTCTAAAGCACAGGGAACAAGTCACTGTCTATAAAGCACAGGGAATGAGTCGCTGTTTGTAAAGCACAGGGAACGAGTCACTGTCCATAAAGCACAGGGTTCAAGTCATTGTCTGCAAAGCACAGGGTTGGAGTCATTGTCTGTAAAGCACAGGGTTGGAGTCATTGTCTGTAAAGCACAGGGTTCGAGTCATTGTCTGTAAAGCACAGGGTTGGAGTCATTGTCTGTAAAGCACAGGGTTCGAGTCATTGTCTGTAAAGCACAGGGTTCGAGTCATTGTCTGCAAAGCACAGGGTTGGAGTCATTGTCTGTAAAGCACAGGGTTCGAGTCATTGTCTGTAAAGCACAGGGTTCGAGTCATTGTCTGTAAAGCACAGGGAACAAGTCACTGTCTGTAAAGCACAGGGTTCGAGTCATTGTCTGGAAAGCACAGGGTTGGAGTCATTGTCTGTAAAGCACAGGGTTCGAGTCATTGTCTGTAAAGCACAGGGAACGAGTCACTGTCCATAAAGCACAGGGTTCGAGTCATTGTCTGCAAAGCACAGGGTTGGAGTCATTGTCTGTAAAGCACAGGGTTCGAGTCATTGTCTGTAAAGCACAGGGTTCGAGTCATTGTCTGCAAAGCACAGGGTTGGAGTCATTGTCTGTAAAGCACAGGGTTCGAGTCATTGTCTGTAAAGCACAGGGTTCGAGTCATTGTCTCTAAAGCACAGGGAACAAGTCACTGTCTGTAAAGCACAGGGTTCGAGTCATTGTCTGGAAAGCACAGGGAACGAGTCACTGGCCATAAAGCACAGGGTTCGAGTCATTGTCTGCAAAGCACAGGGTTGGAGTCATTGTCTGTAAAGCACAGGGTTCGAGTCATTGTCTGTAAAGCACAGGGTTCGAGTCATTGTCTGTAAAGCACAGGATTCGAGTCATTGTCTCTAAAGCACAGGGAACAAGTCACTGTCTGTAAAGCACAGGGTTCGAGTCATTGTCTGGAAAGCACAGGGTTCGAGTCGCTGTCTGTAAAGCACAGGGTTCGAGTCATTGTCTGCAAAACACAGGGTTGGAGTCATTGTCTGTAAAGCACAGGGTTCGAGTCATTGTCTGTAAAGCACAGGGTTCGAGTCGCTGTCTGTAAAGCACAGGGTTCGAGTCATTGTCTGCAAAGCACAGGGTTGGAGTCATTGTCTGTAAAGCACAGGGTTCGAGTCATTGTCTGCAAAGCACAGGGTTGGAGTCATTGTCTGTAAAGCACAGGGTTGGAGTCATTGTCTGTAAAGCACAGGGTTCGAGTCATTGTCTCCAAAGCACAGGGAACAAGTCACTGTCTGTAAAGCACAGGGTTCGAGTCATTGTCTCTAAAGCACAGGGTTCGAGTCATTGTCTCTAAAGCACAGGGAACAAGTCACTGTCTGTAAAGCACAGGGTTCGAGTCATTGTCTGGAAAGCACAGGGTTCGAGTCGCTGTCTGTAAAGCACAGGGTTCGAGTCATTGTCTGCAAAACACAGGGTTGGAGTCATTGTCTGTAAAGCACAGGGTTCGAGTCATTGTCTGTAAAGCACAGGGTTCGAGTCGCTGTCTGTAAAGCACAGGGTTCGAGTCATTGTCTGCAAAGCACAGGGTTGGAGTCATTGTCTGTAAAGCACAGGGTTGGAGTCATTGTCTGTAAAGCACAGGGTTCGAGTCATTGTCTCCAAAGCACAGGGAACAAGTCACTGTCTGTAAAGCACAGGGTTCGAGTCATTGTCTCTAAAGCACAGGGAACAAGTCACTGTCTATAAAGCACAGGGAATGAGTCGCTGTTTGTAAAGCACAGGGAACGAGTCACTGTCCATAAAGCACAGGGTTCGAGTCATTGTCTGCAAAGCACAGGGTTGGAGTCATTGTCTGTAAAGCACAGGGTTCGAGTCATTGTCTGTAAAGCACAGGGTTCGAGTCATTGTCTGTAAAGCACAGGGTTCGAGTCATTGTCTGTAAAGCACAGGATTCGAGTCATTGTCTCTAAAGCACAGGGAACAAGTCACTGTCTGTAAAGCACAGGGTTCGAGTCATTGTCTGGAAAGCACAGGGTTCGAGTCGCTGTCTGTAAAGCACAGGGTTCGAGTCATTGTCTGCAAAACACAGGGTTGGAGTCATTGTCTGTAAAGCACAGGGTTCGAGTCATTGTCTGTAAAGCACAGGGTTCGAGTCGCTGTCTGTAAAGCACAGGGTTCGAGTCATTGTCTGCAAAGCACAGGGTTGGAGTCATTGTCTGTAAAGCACAGGGTTCGAGTCATTGTCTGCAAAGCACAGGGTTGGAGTCATTGTCTGTAAAGCACAGGGTTGGAGTCATTGTCTGTAAAGCACAGGGTTCGAGTCATTGTCTCCAAAGCACAGGGAACAAGTCACTGTCTGTAAAGCACAGGGTTCGAGTCATTGTCTCTAAAGCACAGGGAACAAGTCACTGTCTATAAAGCACAGGGAATGAGTCGCTGTTTGTAAAGCACAGGGAACGAGTCACTGTCCATAAAGCACAGGGTTCGAGTCATTGTCTGCAAAGCACAGGGTTGGAGTCATTGTCTGTAAAGCACAGGGTTCGAGTCATTGTCTGTAAAGCACAGGGTTCGAGTTTTTGTCTGTAAAGCACAGGGTTCGAGTCTTTGTCCGTAAAGCACAGGGTTCGAGTCTTTGTCCGTAAAGCACAGGGATCGAGTCTTTGTCCGTAAAGCACAGGGATCGAGTCTTTGTCTGTAAAGCACAGGGTTCGAGTCTTTGTCTGTAAAGCACAGGGTTCGAGTCTTTGTCTAAAGCACAGGGTTCGAGTCTTTGTCTAAAGCACAGGATTTTTTGCAAGAAAAGAACCAAAGGGCTAAAAAATAAAAATTTCCAGACACGACAGGAAGTCCAAAGACAAGCATTTCACATAAAGCACAACACTGGATTTTCCATGAATGAGGTTAACTGTGTTAGCACAATAGCAAATATGACTAAACATCCATCATTAGTTGTGCAATTTTGTATAATAAACAAAACGAAGCAAATTATTGTGAAGCCCATGAAGGTACCATGTGATGGAGCACCACATTACAAAGCTCTGAGCAGAACACAAAACACAACAGCCTGCAATACCTGGGCACAGGGACAAAAATACAACATCATGTACCACCTGGGCACAGGGACAATATACATCACCCTGTAACACCTGGGCACAGGGACAAAATTACAACATCATGTACCACCTGGGCACAGTGACAAAAATATATCACCGGGCAACACCTGGGCAGGTGGAGAAAAAGCAACAGCCTGCAACACCTGAGCGCAGGGACAAAAATACATCACCCTGTAACACCTGGGCACAGAACTTCCTGCTTAAAACCTCATGATCCCCAATGTGGAGACAGCACGCTCAGCTGATAACTGCTGTGGTTTGTGTCCCTAACTCTGAAACCGATTCCACATCCAGAACCATCAAATTTGTGTCCAAATCCAGGCTCAGCTAAGTTTCCAAATTTGTACAACAAATAATCCCACTTGTTGTTCTTGCTGAACATTTATCTCAATCTTGGCAACGACTTATCATTTCAGGTCAATCTGGAAAATCTGTCTCTTCGCATGTCTGTCTGTTCTTCCCAATTCTGTCTCTGATCTCTCTCCGTCTGTCTCTGTCTCTGTCTCTCTCTCTCTACAATTTAATAGGGTCCAGACGCTCGACGCACTCGGAAATTGTCTGAGTCGCACGATGAAGCTACTTTGCACTCGGCCGGGGGAATGTACGGATTTTTACCAAAATATCAGGTTAAAGTTTTTAAACATCTCTTGGTCTTCACTACTCCATCACTCGGTAACTTTTATGGATTATTCCGTAACACACAATAGAAAGCAAATGATATGGCACTGACAACTTTCCAAAATTTTGTGATCAATGAGCCCCACATTGAGTTCCAAAGCAGACATTTCACATCTACTCCGAATGTCTATGGACTTGATGATTTCCTTTGCCTCACAAGAGCCTTGGTTTTATAAGGGACAAAATGGTAAAAAGGAAATTCAATGGTTCGAGTCAATGTAACACCTAGAACGTTGCGGGCTTTCTCGTCCAACGTTTAAATCACCTCGACACCAAGAGGTCTTTGGAGGTTGGCTTAAACTTAAAGTCTCAGCTGTTGCTGTTTCCAACACTTTATAGACCTTGGCACAATCTCAACCCAAAGTACAACCTCAGGTCCTCCGAGCTCCAGCTGCAGCTCACAGCACACCACTCGAAATGCCTTACACCATCACTTGTAACAATTGCCTTTCACCATTTCCCCTTTTCTGCGGTTTGCTGTGATGGCCATTTTCTCGACAAGGACAGTCGTGTCCCTGTCAGACGCTCCCACTCAACAATCATCAAGCGGTGCCAGTACGCTGGTGGAGTGTAGCAGCACCACCATGAAACTTCCATGAAAGTTCTACGAGCAGGACATTGCAGTTGCGGATATGTTTGAAATTGTTAGCTCTATTTATATACAATCAGATGTCTCTTTTCTCCAATTTTCAGATGGCAGGCTGTGGGTGAGACAAATCAAGATCGAAGGCATGAAAAATCATGAACATCTACCAGTGTCTGATCACTCCATCTCCATTATGTGGGATTCACACCGAAATAGCTACGCGCACCACGACTACACATGCCATCAACCCCCTTTTCTCTGTCTCAACTCGTTCTTGATCGAATTGACATGGATTATGAGACCCCTTCATGCACAATTCATGTCAAGTTCGTTCAACCGCAGGAGGATGGAAACCGGATCGGACATCAACCGCGACATTTACAAAATACGTACTCGGCTGGAGCAGCAACAGGGCCCCTCCTCACCTCCTAAAGGTCGTGTTCCCTCGTACCGACAAAAAGAGAGGATGTTGAGAAAGACCAAAGAAACCTCACCACGGTCCACTACCGAAAAGGGGCAGTGTATAAAGGTGACAGGAATCTTTACAAGTTCGAAAGAGAGACAGACAGACAGACAGACAGAGAGAGACATTGTGTAAGTGAACTCAATTGTACGATAGAGATACGAAGGAGGCAAAGACAAAGTTCCCTGAATGATGAGTGGTAATTAAAACCATTTGGAAAGCCTTGGGCCGAGCCGGAGCACAAGCAAAAAAAAAAAAAAAACAGACATGACTGAAGACAAACAGAGACGACAAAAGATTTACCGAGAGGGACAGAGCCTGGGGGTTTCCAAGAGGCCGAAGTCCTGAAGACGACGACGACGACAGATTCTGTATCTTGTGGAGAGTTTCCCTTTCTGAGGTTATATAGCAAGTGGAGAGTGGAAGAGAGCTGGGGAAGTAAAGGGAGATGGTGCAGAAGTGATGTGTTTGGAAATTGTCCATGTTCCTCTCTTCTTCGGCTCTTTGAGCCAGCAAGGACAGGTCGACCCGAAAATAATTCCGCGTCTAATTGTTCCCATTTTTGGCCCCGACGACGGACGGCTCATCAGTCAGGCATTAGGCCGTAGTCGTCAAGCGGACCGGGCGAGCATCAGCGGATAGGTCTACACCTTCGGCCTATGTTCACCCCTCCCTGCGTGACTACTCAGGGTTGTCAATACTTGTAGCAAACACCAAGTCGAGTAAGCTGGTGTCCTCACTCAATGTTGAGCCACCATTAGACCTATTCTGATGTTTCAAATGCTCGACTGAGCATTATTGTCATATTTACAGGAATTCCATTCTTCTTACTTATCACTTGCTCTGTTTTTTGTAGTTTCTTTCTGCGTTTCGTTGTCGGGGTGAAAGTGGGGGGTGGGGTGGGGGGGGAGGGGATTATTTTCTTATTTTACTTGTAAAGCACAAACTATAACACGGAGCTGAACTTGGGAGTTTGCATTGAGATCAAAGCTCCTGAGACTTGGCGGCCATTTTTGTCGGTCTTGCATGTTGATGCCATTTACACATCCAAATTGAGTAACAGATTTGGGGAAGCTGAGGTAACCCTTTTCCTCAACGAAGCCTTATCTGGTGCCAGAGGGACATGGGTAGTATGGAGGGGGGAAGAGGGAGGTGAGGGGAGGGGCTTAGAGGGTTAATCCAATAACAGTGTGAATAAAAGGAAAGAGTAGGAGGTAAGAGGAAGACTGAGTGTGGGTAAGTTGGGCACATATGCCTGTGTGGTTAGGACATTTGTGGACGCACGTATGCACAGCCATCTGTGTACAAATGTGGGAGTGTGCAGGTGCACAGATGAGAGTACATGTGTGGATACATATGCATGTACATTGTATAGAGTAAACAAAAGTATTGGGATAGCATGGCCAATCTTGAAATGAACCCTCCAAAAGTACTTGGAAACGTTTACACCATAAATCAAAAGCTCAGGTCACACGGCCAAACCACGAAACATAGTTTTACTCGGGTCAAGCGGCCAAACCACAAAACCTTGTTTAGCTTGGGTCAAGCGGTCAAAACACAAAACCTTTTTTTTTTTTTTAGCTCAGGTCGAGTGGCCAAACCACAACAACTTGTTCAGCACGGGACGAGCGGCCAAACAACAAATGCTTGTTTAGCTCTGGTCGAGTGACCAAACAACTAAACCTGGTTTATCTTGGGTCAGACTGCCAAACCACCAAACCATGGTATATCTCAGGTAAGTGGCCAAACTACAACACCTTATTTAGCGCGGGACCAGTGGCCAAACAACAAATGCTTGTTTAGCTCTGGTCGAGTGGCCAAACCACTAAACCTGGTTTATTTTGGGTCATACAGCCAAACCACAAAACCGTGTATATCTCAGGTAAGTGGCCAAACTACAACACCTTGTTTAGCGCGGGATCAGTGGCCAAACAAAAAATGCTTGTTTAGCTCTGGTCGAGTGACCAAACAACTAAACCTGGTTTATCTTGGGTCAGACTGCCAAACCACCAAACCATGGTACATCTCAGGTAAGTGGCCAAACTACAACACCTTATTTAGCGCAGGACCAGTGGCCAAACAACAAATGCTTGTTTAGCTCTGGTCGAGTGGCCAAACCACTAAACCTGGTTTATTTTGGGTCATACAGCCAAACCACAAAACCGTGTATATCTCGGGTAAGCGGCCAAACAACAAATGCTTGTTTCACTCTGGTCGAGTGACCAAACCACCAAAACTATGTTTATCTCCGGTAAGCAGCCAAACCACAAAACCTTGTTTAGTTCAGGTCAAGTGGCCAAACCACAAAACCTTGTTTAGTTCAGGAAGAGTGGCCAATCCACCAAACTTGGTTTATCTCAGGACGAGCGGCCAATCCACCAAACTTGGTTTATCTCGGGTCAAACAGCCAAACCACCAAACCATTTTATCTCGGGTGAGCGGCCAAACCACAACACCGAGTTTAGTTCAGGTCGAGCGACCAAACCACAAAACCTTGTTTGGTTCAGGTCGAGCAGCCAAACCACAAAACCTTGTTTAGCTCGGTGGAGCAGCAAAACCACCAAAACTAGTTTATCTCAGTGCAAGCAGTCAAACCACAAAACCTTGTTTAGCTCAGGGTGAGCAGCCAAACCGCAACACCTTGTTTAACTCTGGTCGAGCAGCCAAGCCATGAAACCTTGTTTAGCTCAAGACGAGCGGCCAATCCACCAAACCTGGTTTATCTCGGGTCAAACAGTCAAACCACCAAACCATTTTATCTCGAGCAAGTGGCCAAACCACAAAACCTTATTTAGCTCAAGTTGAGCAGCTGAGGGTGAGCAGCCACACCACAAAACCTTGTTTAGCTCAGGGTGAGCAGCCAAACCACAACACCTTGTTTAGCTCTGGTCGAGCAGCAAAGCCACGAAACCTTGTTGCGCTCGGGTTGAGCGCCGAACCATAAAACCTTATTTAGGTTGGGCCAAGCGGCCAAGCCACGAAACCTTGTTTAGCTCGGCTCAAGCGGCGAATCATAAAACCTTGTTTAGGTTGGGCCAAGCAGCCAAACCACAAAACCTTCTTTTGCTTCAGTTGATCAGCCGAACAACAAAACCTTGTTTAGCTCAGGTTCAGTGACCAAGCCACAAAGCCTTGTTTAGCTTGGGATCTGCGGCCAAACAACAAAACCTTGTTTAGCTCTGGTTGAGCGACTAAACCACAAAGCCTTGTTTGGCTTGGGGTCTGCGGTGCAACAACAAACCCTCATTTAGCTCTGGTTGAGTGACTAAACCACAAAGCCTTGTTTAGCTTGGGACGAGTGGCCAAACAACAAAGCTTGGTGTTGGCTTCGTGGTTCGGGTGGCCGGCTTGAGATCTTAAGGGTCCTGAGTTTGAGCCCTGTTTTCCATTGAATTAACACCAGGTGGGGTTGACTCAACCTGTCATCCTTCTGAGGTCAACAAAATGAGTTCCAGTGTACTGGTATAATGGTTGTATCGGCACTGTTCCATGCCTGCAACTGCAATGTAGTAATCTTCAGCCTGATGAAGTAGCACTCATATAGAAGGAAGGAAGGAAACCATGCTGAGCTCACCTTGAGCGGCCAAACCATCAAACTTTGTTTATCTCGGGTGAGCGGCCAAACCACAAAACCTTGCTTAGCTCACCTTGAGAGGCCAAACCACCAAACATTGTTTATCTCAGGTTGAACGGCCAAACCACCAAACATTGTTTATCTGTGGGTGAACGGCCAAACCACCAAATATTGTTTATCTCGGGTTGAACGGCCAAACCACCAAACATTGTTTATCTGTGGGTGAACGGCGAAACCACCAAACATTGTTTATCTCGGGTGAGCGGACAAACCACAAAACCTTGCTTAGCTCACCTTGAGAGGCCAAACCACCAAACCTTGTTTATCTCGGGTTGAACGGCCAAACCACCAAACATTGTTTATCTCAGGTTGAACGGCCAAACCACCAAACATTGTTTATCTGTGGGTGAACGGCCAAACCACCAAATATTGTTTATCTCGGGTTGAACGGCCAAACCACCAAACATTGTTTATCTGTGGGTGAACGGCGAAACCACCAAACATTGTTTATCTCGGGTTGAACGGCCAAACCACCAAACATTGTTTATCTGTGGATGAACGGCCAAACCATCAAACATTGTTTA
Organism: Eptatretus burgeri; assembly: GCF_056783735.1. Classification (NCBI taxonomy): domain Eukaryota; kingdom Metazoa; phylum Chordata; class Myxini; order Myxiniformes; family Myxinidae; genus Eptatretus; species Eptatretus burgeri. Next base: position 58,039,516 of record NC_140977.1, read on the forward strand.
TCTCGGGTGAGCGGACAAACCACAAAACCTTGCTTAGCTCATCTTGAGCGGCCAAACCACCAAACCTTGTTTATCTCGGGTTGAACGGCCAAACCACCAAACATTGTTTGTCTCAGGGAGAATGGCCGAACTACCAAACATTGTTTGTCTCAGGTTGAACGGCCAAACCACCAAATCTTGTTTATCTCAGGGAGAATGGCCAAACCACCAAACATTGTTTGTCTCAGGTTGAACGGACAAACCACAAAACTTTTTATCTCAGGTTGAGCGGACAAACCACCAAACATTGTTTATCTGTGGATGAACGGCCAAACCATCAAACATTGTTTATCTCGGGTGAGCGGACAAACCACAAAACCTTGCTGAGCTCATCTTGAGCGGCCAAACCACCAAACCTTGTTTATCTCGGGTTGAACGGCCAAACCACCAAACCTTGTTTATCTCGGGTTGAACGGCCAAACCACCAAACATTGTTTATCTCAGGGAGAATGGCCGAACTACCAAACATTGTTTGTCTCAGGTTGAATGGCCAAACCACCAAATCTTGTTTATCTCAGGGAGAATGGCCAAACCACCAAACATTGTTTATCTCGGGTGAGCGGACAAACCACAAAACCTTGCTTAGCTCATCTTGAGCGGCCAAACCACCAAACCTTGTTTATCTCAGGGAGAATGGCCAAACCACCAAACATTGTTTGTCTCAGGTTGAATGGCCAAACCACCAAATCTTGTTTATCTCAGGGAGAATGGCCAAACCACCAAACATTTTTGTCTCAGGTTGACCGGACAAACCACAAAACTTTTTTTTATCTCAGGTTGAGCGGACAAACCACCAAACCTTGTTTATCTCAAGTTGAACGGACAAACCACCAAACCTTGTTTGTCTCAGGTTGAATGGACAAACCACAAAACTATTTTTTATCTCAGGTTGAGTGGACAAACCACCAAACCTTGTTTATCTCAGGTTGAACGGACAAACCAACAAACATTGTTTATCTGGGGGTGAATGGCCAAACCACCAAATCTGGGGGTGAATGGCCAAACCATCAAATATTGTTCATCTCGGGTGAGTGGACAAACCACAAAACCTTGCTTAGCTCATCTTGAGCGGCCAAACCACCAAACCTTGTTTATCTCGGGTTCAACGGCCAAACCAGCAAACATTGTTTATCTCGGGTGAGAGACCAAACCACAAAACCTTGCTTAGCTCATCTTGAGCGGCCAAACCACCAAACCTTGTTTATCTCAGGTTGAACGGACAAACCACCAAACATTGTTTGTCTCAAGTTGAACCGCCAAACCACCAAACATTGTTTATCTGGGGGTGAATGGCCAAACCACCAAACATTGTTTATATGGGGGTGAAAGGCCAAACCACCAAACCTTGTTTATCTCAGGTTGAACCGCCAAACCACCAAACATTGTTTGTCTCAAGTTGAACCGCCAAACCACCAAACATTGTTTATCTGGGGGTGAATGGCCAAACCACCAAACATTGTTTATATGGGGGTGAAAGGCCAAACCACCAAACATTGTTTGTCTCAGGTTGAACCGCCAAACCACCAAACATTGTTTATCTTGGGTTGAACGGCCAAACCCCCAAACATTGTTTATCTCGGGTGAGCGGACAAACCACCAAACATTGTTTATCTTGGGTTGAACGGCCAAACCCCCAAACATTGTTTATCTTGGGTTGAACGGCCAAACCACCAAACCTTGTTTATCTCAGGCAGAATGGCCAAACCACCAAACATTGTTTATCTGGGGGTGAACGGCCAAACCATCAAACATTATTTATCTCGGGTGAGCGGACAAACCACAAAACCTTGCTTCGCTCATCTTGAGCGGCCAAACCACCAAACCTTGCTTATCTCAGGGAGAATGGCCGAACCACCAAACCTTGTTTATCTCAGGTTGAACGGCCAAACCACCAAACATTGTTTATCTCGGGTTGAACGGCCAAACCACCAAACATTGTTTATCTGGGGGTGAACGGCCAAACCATCAAACATTGTTTATCTGGGGGTGAATGGCAAAACCACCAAACATTGTTTGTCTCAGGGAGAATGGCCGAACCACCAAACCTTGTTTATCTCGGGTTGAACGGCCAAACCATCAAACATTGTTTGTCTCAGGGAGAATGGCCGAACCACCAAACCTTGTTTATCTCAGGTTGAACGGCCAAACCACCAAACATTGTTTATCTCGGGTTGAACGGCCAAACCACCAAACATTGTTTATCTGGGGGTGAACGGCCAAACCACCAAACATTGTTTGTCTCAGGTTGAACGGACAAACCACCAAACATTGTTTGTCTCAGGTTGAACGGCCAAACCACCAAACATTGTTTGTCTCAGGTTGAACGGACAAATCACCACATTGTTTATCTCAGGTTGAGCGGACAAACCACAAAACCTTTTTTAACTCATGTTGAGCAGCCAAACCACCAAACAATGTTTGTGTCAGATTGAACGGACAAACCACCAAACATTGCTTATCTCAGGTTGAGCGGACAAACCATCAAACATTGTTTATCTCAGTTTGAGCGGACAAACCACAAAACCTTTTTTTTATCTCAGGTTGAGCGGACAAACCACAAAACCTATTTTAGCTCATGTTGAGCAGCCAACCCACAAAACTGTTTAGCTTGGGTTGAGCAGCCAAACCACAAAAATTGTTTCACTAGTCTCACCAGAAAACAGTTCACACTGGTCCGCAAAATGGTTTTTTAAAAGCGGTTTGCAAATTGGTTTGTTACATGGTTCACACAGCCATGGAAGAAAACCTTTCCAGGAGTTTTAATTGTTTTCCAGGACTTTTGGTACATTTGCTTTATGTAACAAGCGACATTGGAATAAAGCACAAGAATAAGAATGAAACCCTGTTTGTTTTCTGTTATTCCATACCAACAAAGGTACCCAGCATTGCTGGGCAATGCTGGTTCTGTCCTCCCACCCCACCTCTCTCTGTACTACCACCCAACCCCTTCCCCTCACTCCTCCCACCTCCTAATCACCAACAGTAAGCAAAGCATTGGGAAAACAAATAATTAAAACAAGCAGTCGTAGCCTGGTACTTATGAAATCGTCAACTTGACCTCTGACCTTGTCCAATAAAAGCGCTCTCCAGAGAAGGTAGTGACGCAAACCAGAAGTTTCTACGATGATTCTGTACCAAACCATCAAAAATCGAATGTTTGACCTCACTGTGACCTTGACCTTTGACCGATTTTGTCCAAAATCTAATCAGCGCTAGCCATCACCCTCCTGAATCACGTGGTGTAATTTGACATTGGTAGCCTCTTCCGTTCTCGAGTTATCGTGCCTACAAACAAACACACAAACAGAGGACGGAAGTGATCAATATACTTAAGAAATCTTATAAAACCCACTTTTGATTCCTACCAACCTACTTTTCGTCGTTGCAACATGTTGTGTCGAAATCTGCCCCCAGAGGGATGAATTAATTGATATGGCCGAAAGAAGTCATGGTATAGATGTTTATCCTCGTCATGATATCATGAATTTCGGGGTGTTCAGTTACCAAGTTCCTTGTAGAGCACTCCATAAGTGGCTGGCTTGGTCCGCGTGGCCATTGAAGCCTTCACTGCCATCCCGCTGGTTAATTGTTTTTGTTGTACTCAATGAAGTTACACTTTCGGAACATTTTAATTAATTCTCTTTTCATTTCATCATCTTCATTATTTCTTCACTCAATATAATTTTCGAACAGCAGAATAAGTTAATAGTCGAAACAGTAGAAAGAAAGAACAGTAGTAAAAGTTTTAAGAAGGGAGCACACACAGCCTTGCTTAAGTTATAAGAATCGATAATTTCTTAACATATTGTTACTGCTGTGGAAATTCGCAAACCACCATTCAGGTCCCATAGGTGAGATATCTCTTAAGTACATGTGTAGTTAGCCCAAATCCGTTGTCTAGAGGGAATTTATGTGATCCATCCGGGCTGCGACGCTTTGAGTAAGTCATTTTTCTTTCCCGATCTTTTATTTAAAACGGACGAAAACTGCCAATGATGCTGGTGGGTTTTTCGCGCCATTCTTCTCCGCGCTTGGTGTGAGGGAGGAGAAGGGGGAGGGGCAGCTCGCCGCCGATTGGTGGATGACCAGCGTGAGGCGGTCGGGGTGAGGGAACGCCCCTCTTCGAGAACCCTCTCGAAGGAGGGTGGAGCCGAAAACGGGGGCGGAGTGAAGGGCGGAGCTCCGGGGGATAAAAAGTCAGACACGGAAGGAGCGCTGTTGTTGTTCTTGCACTCTTCCTGTCTTCCGGCTCGCTCGTCCTCTTCTCTTCCTGGTGGCCACTGGCCTGGTCTTTTGTGGGGCGGTCCCGAGACCCCGCTGGCGGGACGGAGCGTCGGCCATTCCCCACACCGCGACCTCGAGCGACAAAGTTTCCCCCCACCCCCCCCCTTCTATCCGCGCTGGGATAGCGCCGGAAACTCCGTCCGTGGTGTCGAGCGGCCAACACGTGCCGGCGCGAGGCACGCCGGAGAGGATGCGCCTACCACGCCAGGGCACGGAGTCGCGACCACGTAGACGGACGTAGGAGAGGGACTCGACGGCCCAAAGGGAAGTCACCATTTCTTTTCGGGGTTTTTGTATGGATCTTGTGGCGCCGTGTATTGTAAAGTAGGACTGTTTAAGTGTTTCGTGTGTCGGTCTTATTTGGTTGTAGCTCTGCATTGTTGCTTTTGTTATTAATTGCTATATGTGCATTTTGACTGTTTGGCTGTATATGTGTGCTCTCCATGTGTCGTGTAAATAAAGTGCTTGCATGTTGAACTGTGCCCGTTTCGCTTCGTCTCCTTCCTTTTAATTGACCCTCCATCCTGCTTCACGTAAAGGGTTCGTAGTGGGCTTAATATGCCCGATAATTAATCGGAACCATCGAGACCGACCATAACACCGCTCGGTTATCACTGTAGCACGGAACGGACCGCTTAAGCGGTTCGTGTCCGGAGTCGGCCTGCGGCGAGGTACGATCGCTCGGTCGACCATCCGCGCAGGTACTTAGATCGAATTTGGTGAGCAACCCTATTCTGCACTGGTGGGCAATTGGCACGGTCATGGTGGGGTTAAACCCCCACCCGTGACTAGCTCCCGGCATTGTTCCGAGAGGGTCACAACAGAATTGTCCGTTCCGGTGGGCGAGGCGGCCGCCATTCGAGTTGAGCGGCCGATCACACGCCGGCGGGCGCGAATTCGCAACAATATTCATATTTCACTCCAGATTTTGACTTATTTAGTCCATGACATCCAATGGTCAAGTCTGAAATCACATTTCGATTATATACTTTAATTTGTCTGTGAAAGTCGTTTGTGTTTCCAAGGCAAGACTTTTTGAGTCGGCCGAATCAAAACACACCTGTGAGGTGAAGTTGGGCTAACCAAGGATAAGCCTTTCATGAAGGTAAGACGTTAATTAATTATCTTCAAAAGGGGTGTTAAAATTTACCCAAACACCCAATTTTCATTCATGCACCACCCTGGAGTTCCCTTAGTATATGCATGAAAAGTGGAGTTCTGTTGGAGTTCTGCTAGGTTTTCATGGTTTTGAGTTATGGAGGACACACACACACACACACACACACACACACACACACACACACACACACACACACACACACACACACACACACACACACACACACACACACACACTTATAGATAGGTCACATACCTCCACCACCGAAACCTCTACTCTTTGCTTTATCGCACCCAATTTTAGGGGAACTAAACCATGCCATGTGATGGGAGCTTTTCCCCCAGTAGCCAACTGCAAACTAGTAGCCCTGTGGGAGCAGCCTGGGGGAGGGGGGAGGATTGTGGGGGAAGCGGGGCAAACATATTTTGCTCAGGTCAGTAAATCATTTACACTGTGGCAAGTGTACAGGTGAAAATCGTAACTTGTGCGGGGGATGCGAGAATTTCTTTTTCTTTGTTCCCTTGACCTGACCTTCGGTATTACCAACACTTATGCAGAATATAGTGGAGATCAGGCCAGCCCTGTTTATTTTCTATGATTTTCAGATGTACACACACATTCGTAGAGAAAGTTGCCTAAGCTACTTTCATGTATCGACTATAATAAATAGAGGTTGTGTAGCTGTAGCTATGTCAGCAATATTCCCTTGTTGATTGGTGGCAGCACTGACCAATTGGGCGTGCCCATTTTTCCCTTCACTTGTCGATTAGTCACGACACTGACCAATTGGCGGTGCATGGTAGTTTAATATCGTAGGATATATGTATACATACAGTCAAAATCTACGAGCTTAGCATGTTATACCACAGAACCATTTCAAGTTCTACCTTTTGCATCATTAATCACCAGCTTCGATCACATGGATTACTTACATGGACTAAACTGCAATCAATAACACTGGTATGCGTCATTTCAGAGGTCTAGGTTTTCTCAACGGTTCATATATGCTTTTTGCATGCTGAATTTAGAAATGTATCTCATTTCGCTCAATCAGGTCAAGTTTTTAAATCAGGTTAAAAAAAAAAAAAAATCTAAATTTTTGTTTTTTTTAATTAGCATTTTTTTATTCAAAATCATACTTACATTGACAGAAAATGTACACACTATATATAAAATAACGCAAAAGGACCGTTAATGTGAAATTCAACATTAAAAAGACGAAGGAAAACAGCAACTGAAGTTGGGTGTTGCCAGAAACAACGATTTCTCTATTTTTCTGAAATTGAAATGAAAGTAATTGAGAAGGCACTTTCTTCCACATTAAGTGTACTTGTGTGTCATTATATGTATAGTTTGTACATTTTCTGTCAATGTAAGTCTGATCTTGAAATAAAAAAAACAAAAATTTTGATTATTTTTTTTTTTGATTATTTTGATTATTTCTATGTGGTGATTTCCATTGTCACCATGCAAATTGCCTGGATGTTGGTACCTGTCTCACCAGCCATGGCACTTCAACAAAGCACTTCTGTGACTCCATGGGACTGACTCAATCTGTGAACTTTCCAACCAGGATTTCTCCCAATGAAAAATCTTCCCTTCTGGATTTGGTGATGACCTTGGATAATTCTGTGATCTGATCATATGAGTGTGAAGGTTAACATCTCTTTTGCCATTGTCACAGAACAGCCTCAGTGCCGGCAAGTTGGCAGTTCACTCAGGTGAACTAGCAGGGACTGCCATTGCACTTTAGGACTGGTCTCCTATTATAATCTACTGTTCCTGATATTAACTCAGCCTGGGAATTCTTCCACAGAAACCTGCTATCCCTTATGCACAGATTTGTCCCATTTCTTTAGTTATCCTCCCATACTTCTGCCCATGGTACATTGAATCCTACTGTGAGGCAGTTGCCTTGAACAAACTTGCATTCTCCTCTTGGAAGGCAAACCCAACCAAACACAGCCTCAGATCATTCCACAAGCCTGCAACAAGTGGATGTCCACTCTCAGGAGAACCAGAAAACAACGTCTGTCCAAGTTCAATATTGAACTTTCATCCTTGTCTCCCTCCTCTTAAATCTGGTGGCACCTTTTTAAGTCTGTTTCTGTCGTGTTTAAGCTGATTGCTCGTGAGAAGGCCGAATGCCTAAATTCTGTGTTTGCTTCCAAAGCTTGTGTCCCAATCCCTTGCTCTCTGTACCCACCTTACCCAGTCACACCCAACTACTCCTGGACTCTGTGTCTTTTGCACCAGAAAAGGTGGAGAAATTTCTGTCAACCCTCAACTCTGATCCTGTAATTGGACCAGACGGCATCAACTCACGTGTACTGAAAACCTGCTCTGATGCTCTTGCACTTCCTCTTTTTGCCCTTTTCACTCCCTCATTTGTCCTCGGCCATCTTCCATAAGCTTGCAAGTCAGCCAACATCACTGCATTACACAAAAAAAGTGCAAAAACCGACCCCCTTAACTTCAGACCTCTTCGCTTACTTCCAAAACTCAGCAAGATCATGGAATCCATCATCACAGTTAACATAAAATCATTCCTTCAACGACCTCATCTCAGATCATAAGTTCAGATTCAGACCAGGTTACTTTACCTTGGACATGTTGCTTCAATTCTCCAACAATGTATGGAGGCACTTAATGTCAGACACGAGATAAGGGCCCTCTCTCTGGACATATCTTGAGCTTTCAATACAGTCTGGCTGGCATCCTGCCTTTCTGTCCAAACTCTGCCTATGGCATCCTAGGCCAAATCCACACGTGGCTTACTCACGACTGACTTTCTCTACTCTAGTAGCCAACATGTTGCTCTAAAAAGAATCCTTTCATCTCCTCTCCCTGTCAAGCCTGGAGTGCCCCAAGGCAGTGTTTTGCACACCATTCTATTCCTTCATCAACGATCTCTCTGACTCTCTGGAGAATCCTCATCTCTCTGCTGACGACTCCACCCTCTGCCGTGACATCCCTCATCCTTCAGATAGACAGGCAGCAGCCTCCTCCCTCTCTTCAGACCTTGACAAAATCATAAACTGGTCAAACACCTGAAATATGTCTTTCAATCCTGAGAAATCCCACATATCATGCTATACGTATATCGTTTTTAGTCCCATCTCTCAATGGTGAAGAAACACTTAAAAATAATGCTATCTGGATCCGATCCTCACCAACATCCAATCAATTGGTCCTTGTCACACACCCAACCTGTCCAATAAGTTTCGGTAAAATCCGTCAAAACCGTTTTCAGATATCCTGCTCAAAAACAGACAATGAAAAAGACAAACAGGGGTGAAAACATAACCTGCTTCCATAGTGTAGTAAATAGTAGAAAAATCGTGCAAATTATGATACAAGCATCAAATTTGGCATTTCTGTTCTGCAGGGCTTTCTGATCAAATCTGCCTGATTGGCCATTTAAAAATCCAAATTTTGAAAAATTTGAAGAAAAAAAAAAAAGTCACAGCTGGCTGAAATTCTTGAAGCACAATTGAACATCCCAGACAGAGAACCAAGGGGAGATGCAATCATCATTGATGGCTCAGCACTTATCAATGCCCTACCTCCATGCACTTCAAAGATATTTGATGACTATGCTAAAGAAGACATCATCCCAAAGGTGGAATCCTATGGTGCCAGATATGAGAGGGTGGACGTAGTGTTTGATGTGTAAAAGAAGTCAAGTCTGAAGTCCGAGGCAAGGTCGAAAAGGGGGCAAGGAATCAGAAGAAGAGTGACAGGAACCAGTAAGACCTCAAGTAACTGGAGAAGCTTTCTTCGAGATGACAGCAACAAGACTGAGCCGTTTCACTTCCTTGCGGAAAAGATGTGTGAAGCACAGACGACAAGCACAGTCATTGTCACAAAAGCAGAAGATGCCATTCGCAACACAAGGAAGTCACTGGATTATGTGTCTCCATGTTGTCATGAAGAAGCTGACACTCCAATATTTGTACACGCCAGGGATGCAACGACGGATGGTAGCAAGTCCATTATCATTAAGGCTAATGACACGGACGTACTAGTCATAGCAATATCTGTACTGCCATCCTTACAGGAACTAGGTCTTGAGAACATGTGGATTGCCTTTGGCCAAGGAGCCAAGGCGTGATGGATTCCAGTCCATGAGGTAGTTTCTGCAATAGGGCCTGAGAAAGCTCGAGGGATCCCATACTTCCATGCGTTCACTGGATGTGACGTCGTGTCTGCCTTCCGCGGTAAAGGGAAGAAAACTGCATGGCAGACTTGGAACGTCTTTGATGATGTTTCTGAAACATTCACCAATCTCAGCCAGCATCCAACATTGATTCGTGATCTTGACTTTCTTTAATTTTTATTTTTATTTTCTAATTTTTCAAAATTTGGATTTTCAAATGGCCAATCAGACAGATTTGATTAGCATCCCCTGGAGAACAAATGTGCCAAATTTGATGCTTGTATCATCATTTGCACGATTCCTCTCAAAAATTGCTGTTATCTGCCCCACTACCACCTGCGCAGTGGTGGAGGTGATTAAAGTTCCCGTTCGTCGTTGACTGGTCGGTGGGTGTGTCATGTCGTGGTTGTTGCATGGTTCCATCATTATTGTTGGTTATTACTCACCCTCCATGCCATCTGCAATATGTCTGAATCCTGACTTGGTCTCTGGGTGAATTCTGTTTGGCTTGGTGGCTTCAATCTGGTGGTTTGATTAAATCCTGTTAAAGGTGGATGGTCTCAGTCTCCACACTGCAAGGTAAGATTGCGTCATGCAACAACGTTTGCTTGGCCTAATTAGTTCAGTCACGTGGTCACCTTTCGGTGCAACACTCACCGCTTTGAAGATTCCAATGCGTACGGTAACGCAGTCATCAGACGCAGCAGATCCGTCAGGGAGTCTTTGAGAAGACTGACTGGCATGGTCTTTTGAACACGACTCGCCAGTTTCGTACTGGGCAACCGGAGCGACCAGCTCACCATAACAATACACAAAAAACAGGACCATGGGTGCTGAAACTCACCTGGATCAGGGGCAAGTCAACGACGTCATAAATTATATCGAAATTTTGTGAATGCGCAGAATCTGGTCACGTGATTGGTTGAATGGAAGCCCTCTCGATGCCGATTACAGCGACACATGTTTATAGGTCATGTTTTTACAGGTTACAGGTTACAGGTCAGGTTTTTACAGGTTACAGGTTACAGGTTACAGGTCATCTTTTTACAGGTTACGGGTTACAGGTCATCTTTTTACAGGTTACAGGTGATGTTTTTACAGATTACAGATCATGTTTTAAAGGTTGCAGGTGATGTTTCTACAGGTTACAGCTGATGTTTTTACAGGTTACAGGTCATCTTTTTAAAGGTTACAGGTTACAGGCCATCTTTTTACAGGTTATAGGTGATGTTTTTACAGGTTCCAGGTGATGTTTTTACAGGTTACAGGTCATCTTTTTACAGATTACAGGCCATCTTTTTACAGGTTATAGGTGATGTTTTTACAGGTTCCAGGTGATGTTTTTACAGATTACAGGCCATCTTTTTACAGGTTATAGGTGATGTTTTTACAGGTTCCAGGTGATGTTTTTACAGATTACAGGCCATCTTTTTACAGGTTATAGGTGATGTTTTTACAGGTTCCAGGTGATGTTTTTACAGATTACAGGCCATCTTTTTACAGGTTATAGGTGATGTTTTTACAGGTTCCAGGTGATGTTTTTACAGGTTGCAGGTCATCTTTTTACAGATTACAGGCCATCTTTTTACAGGTTATAGGTGATGTTTTTACAGGTTACAGGTCATCTTTTTACAGATTACAGGCCATCTTTTTACAGGTTATAGGTGATGTTTTTACAGGTTACAGGTCATCTTTTTACAGGTTATATGTGATGTTTTCAAAGGTTATAGGCGATGTTTTTACAGGTCACCGGTGATGTTTTTACAGGTTACAGGTGATGTTTTTACAGGTTATAGGTGATGTTTTTTCAGGTTACAGGTGATGTTTTTACAGGTTACAGGTTGCAGGTCATCTTTTTACAGGTTACGGGTTGCAGGTCATCTTTTTACAGGTTACAGGTCATCTTTTTATAAGTTACGGGTTACAGGTCATCCTTTTACAGGTTACGGGTAACAGGTCATCGTTTTACAAGTTACGGGTTACAGGTCATCTTTTTACAGGTTATAGGTGAAGTTTTTACAGATTACAGATCATGTTTTAGAGGTTACAGGTGATGTTTTTACAGGTTACAGGTCATCTTTTTACAGGTTATAGGTGATGTTTTTACAGGTTCCAGGTGATGTTTTTACAGATTACAGGCCATCTTTTTACAGGTTATAGGTGATGTTTTTACAGGTTCCAGGTGATGTTTTTACAGATTACAGGCCATCTTTTTACAGGTTATAGGTGATGTTTTTACAGGTTACAGGTCATCTTTTTACAGATTACAGGCCATCTTTTTACAGGTTATAGGTGATGTTTTTACAGGTTACAGGTCATCTTTTTACAGGTTATATGTGATGTTTTCAAAGGTTATAGGCGATGTTTTTACAGGTCACCGGTGATGTTTTTACAGGTTACAGGTGATGTTTTTACAGGTTATAGGTGATGTTTTTTCAGGTTACAGGTGATGTTTTTACAGGTTACAGGTTGCAGGTCATCTTTTTACAGGTTACGGGTTGCAGGTCATCTTTTTACAGGTTACGGGTTACAGGTCATCTTTTTATAAGTTACGGGTTACAGGTCATCCTTTTACAGGTTACGGGTAACAGGTCATCATTTTACAAGTTACGGGTTACAGGTCATCTTTTTACAGGTTATAGGTGAAGTTTTTACAGATTACAGATCATGTTTTAGAGGTTACAGGTGATGTTTTTACAGGTTACAGCTGATGTTTTTACAGGTTATAGGTCATCTTTTTACAAGTTACGGGTTACAGGTCATCTTTTTACAAGTTACGGGTTACAGGTCATCTTTTTACAAGTTACGGGTTACAGGTCATCTTTTTACAAGTTACGGGTTACAGGTCATCTTTTTAAAGGTTATAGGTGATGTTTTTACAGATTACAGATCATGTGTTAGAGGTTACAGGTGATGTTTTTACAGGTTACAGGTTATGTTTTACAGGTTACGGGTTACAGGCCATCTTTTTGCAGGTTATAGGTGATGTTTTTACAGGTTACAGGTGATGTTTTTACAGGTTACAGGTCAGGTCAGGTCAGGTATGGGAGCATGTGCCAGAACAGCACGTCGCTGCGTCCACTTTCCGCCGGTACTCCAGGGGCCTCCGTCTGGCCATCCCCCAGGCAGATGCCAGGCCCATCCCCATCTCCTTGAGATGATGGTCAACCTGTTGCAACCATGAGGCACGTGGTCGACCCACTGGCCTCCTCCACTCATGAGACTCCCTCGCTGAGAGAATCTGGTGAGCAGGATCAGAGTCAGGAAAACGAGCCACATGTCCATACAGCCGCAACTGACGCTCACGGACTATGCAGGTAACAAATCTCATCCGAGTCTCTCTCAGCAACCGCTCGTTGGACACAAAATCCGACCAGCGATAGCCAAGGATTCTCCGAAGAGACCTGGTACCAAAGGAATTAAGTCTCCGTCTCAGATCCTTGGTCAGAGTCCAAGTCTAGCACCCATAGAGCAAGCCTGGAAGTACCAAGGACCTGAAGACTCGGACTTTCGTCCTCCCGCACAGGTACCGGCAGTGCCACACCCCATGATCCAGTGAATCCATGACTCCCCAGGCCCGACCCAGACGTCTATTGACCTCTGACTCGCAGCCAGCAGAGACATGAATATCACTGCCAAGGTAAGTGAATCTCTCCACGACCTCAACATCCTCACCACAAACAGACACAGACAGGACAGCAGCATCCAAGATGTCACCGAAAGCCTGGATCTTAGTTTTGACCCAAGAAACCCGTAATCCCAACGGCTCCGACTCCTCATTCAGCACCTCAAGGGTCCCCAAGAGGATGTCTAAAGTCTCCGCAAAGATGACTGCATCATCTGCAAAGTCAAGGTCCGAGATCTTGACATTCCCAAATGACGCACCGCAACTTGATCTCTCCGACATCCTCCCTAGAATCCAGTCCATACAAGTGCTGAAAAGTGTGGGGGCAAGTACACATCCCTGACGAACTCCAGTAACAACTGGAAATAAGTCAGAGATGGTACCACCACACTTCACAGCACTCTCAGTACCAGAGTAGAGTTCAGACATCAGATCGATCAGTTTTGGTGGCACCCCACGAAGACCAAGAATCCTCCAGAGGACATCCGGATTCACTGAATCGAACGCTTTACAGAGATCAACATAGGCTGCAAGCAGCCCCTGCCGAAACTCTCGTCTGCGTTCGGTGAGGACACGAAGTGCAAGGATACGGTCAATCGTTGACCTCTTTGGTGTAAAGCCTGACTGCTCTGGACGCTGGTGCTCAAGCAGATGGTGGCGAACCCTATCGAGAATTATCCGAGCAAAGACCTTGCCCGGCACTGAGAGCAGCGTCACCCCTCGGTAGTTGTTGCAGTCTTGGCGATCACCCTTCCCTTTCCAGAGAGGGACAACAAGGCCCCTCTTCCAGTCAGTTGGGATGATGCCTGTGTTCCAGGCAGAGCACAAAACTGCGTGCAACGACACGAGTGCAGCATTTCCACCAGCCTTGAGAAGTTCGGCATGGATGCCACAGATCCCTGGAGCTTTGCCCCGTTTCAACTGGTTCACCGCAGCCCGTGTTTCCACAAGTGTAGGTGGACCACAGTTGATTCGAGGGTCAGCAACAGGAACACCCAATGATGTTTTTACAGGTTACAGGTCATGTCTTAAAGGTTAGAGGGCATGTTTTTTTAGAGGTTATAGGTGATGTTTTTACAGGTTATAGGTCATGTTTTTACAGGTTATAGGTGATGTTTTTACAGATTAACGATCATGTTTTAAAGGTTACAGGTGATGTTTTTTGGAGGTTACAGGTGATGCTTTTACAGGTTACAGGTCATCTTTTTACAGGTTATTGGTCGTTTTTTTAGAGGTTACAGATGATGTTTTTACAGGTTACAGGTCATCTTTTTACAGGGTATTTGGTCATGTTTTTACAGGTAACAGGTAATATATTTACAGGTTACAGGTCATGCTTTTACAGGTTACAGGGCATGTTTTTACAGGTTACAGGTGATATGTTTTAAAGGTTACAGGTGACGTTTTTTTACAGGTTGCAGGTAATCTTTTTACAGGTTATAGGTCATGTTTTTATGGATTACAGGTGTTGTTTTCACAGGTTACAAGGCATGTTTTACAGGTTACAGGTGATGTTTTTTCCAGGTTACGGGTGATTTTTTTACAGGTTACAGGTGATGTTTTTACAGGTTACAGGTGATGTTTTTATAGATTACAGGTGTTGTTTTCACAGATTGCAGGTGTTGTTTTCACAGGTTACAAGGCATGTTTTACAGGTTACATGTGATATGTTTTAAAAGGTTACAAGTGTTGTTTTTACAGATTGCAGGTGTTGTTTTCACAGGTTACAAGGAATGTTTTACAGGTTACAGGTGATACGTTTTCAAGGTTGCAAGTGATGTTTTTTTTGAGGTTACATGTGATGTTTTTACAGGTTATAGGTCATCTTTTTACATGTCATTGGTCATGTTTTTATAGGTTACAGGTGATATTTTTTAGAGATTACAGGTGTTGTTTTCACAGGTGAGAAGGCATGTTTTACAGGTTACAGGGCATTTTTTACAGGTTACAGGTGATGTTTTTACAGGTTACAGGTGATGTTTTTACAGGTGACAGGTGATGTTTTTACAGGTTACAGGTGATATGTTTTTACAGGTTACAGGTGATGTTTTTACAGGTTACGGGTTACAGGTGATGTTTTTACAGGTTACAGGTCATCTCTTTTTTTACAGGTTATAGGTCATGTTTTTATAGATTACAGGTGTTGTTTTTACAGGTTACAAGGCATGTTTTACAGGTTACAGGGCATGTTTTTTACAGTTTACAGGTGATATGTTTTCAAGGTTGCAGGTGATGTTTTTTTAGAGGTTACATGTGATGTTTTTACAGGTTACAGGTCATCTTTTTACAGGTTATTGGTCATGTTTTTACAGGTTACAGGTGATATTTTTACAGGTTACGGGTTACAGGTCATGTTTTTACAGGTTACAGGGCTTGTTTTTTTACAGGTTACAGGTCATCTTTTTACAGGTTATAGGTCATGTTTTTACAGATGACAGGTGTTGTTTTCACACGTTACAGGTGTTGTTTTCACAGTTTACAAGGCATGTTTTACAGGTTACAGGGCATGTTTTTACAGGTTACAGGTGATATGTTTTAAAGGTTACAGGTGATGTTTTTATACGTTATTGGTCATGTTTTTACAGGTTACAGGTGATATTTTTTATCGATTACAGGTGTTTTCACAGATTGCAGGTGTTGTTTTCACAGGTTAGAAGGCATGTTTTACAGGTTACAGGGCATGTTTTACAGGTTACAGGTGATGTTTTTACAGGTTACAGGTGATATGTTTTAAAGGTTACAGGTGATGTTTTTACAGGTTACAGGTGATGTTTTTACAGGTTACAGGTCATCTTTTTACAGGTTACAGGTGATATTTTTACAGGTTACAGGTCATCTTTTTACAGGTTACAGGTCATCTTTTTACAGGTTACGGGTTACAGGTGATGTTTTTACAGGTTACAGGTCATCTCTTTTTTACAGGTTATAGTTCATGTTTTTACAGGTTATAGGTGATGTTTTTACAGGTTACAGGTGATATGTTTTAAAGGTTACAGGTGATGTTTTTACAGGTTACAGGTGATGTTTTTACAGGTTACAGGTCATCTTTTTACAGGTTACAGGTGATATTTTTACAGGTTACAGGTCATCTTTTTACAGGTTACAGGTGATATTTTTACAGGTTACGGGTTACAGGTGATGTTTTTACAGGTTACAGGTCATCTCTTTTTTTACAGGTTATAGTTCATGTTTTTACAGGTTATAGGTCATGTTTTTATAGATTACAGGTGTTGTTTTCACTGGTTACAAGGCATGTTTTACAGGTTACAGGGCATGTTTTAAAGGTTACAGGTGATATGTTTTAAAGGTTGCAGGTGATATGTTTTAAAGGTTACAGGTGATGTTTTTCCAGGTTACAGGTGATATGTTTTAAAGGTTACAGGTGATGTTTTTATACGTTGTTGGTCATGTTTTTACAGGTTACAGGTGATATTTTTATCGATTACAGGTGTTTTCACAGATTGCAGGTGTTGTTTTCACAGGTTAGAAGGCATATTTTACAGGTTACAGGGCATGTTTTACAGGTTACAGGTGATGTTTTTACAGGTTACAGGTGATATGTTTTAAAGGTTACAGGTGATGTTTTTACAGGTTACAGGTCATCTTTTTACAGGTTATTGGTCATGTTTTTACGGGTTACAGGTGATGTTTTTACAGGTTACAGGTCATCTCTTTTTTACAGGTTATAGTTCATGTTTTTACAGGTTATAGGTCATGTTTTTATAGATTACAGGTGTTGTTTTCACTGGTTACAAGGCATGTTTTACAGGTTACAGGTGATATGTTTTCAAGGTTGCAGGTGATGTTTTTTTAGAGGTTACACATGATGTTTTTACAGGTTACAGGTCATGTTTTTACAGGTTACAGGTGATATTTTTACAGGATACGGGTTACAGATCATGTTTTTCAGGTTACAGGGCTTGTTTTTACAGGTTACAGGTGATGTTTTTTTTACAGGTTACAGGTCATCTTTTTACAGGTTATCGGTCATGTTTTTACAGATGACAGGTGTTGTTTTCACAGGTTACAGGTGTTGTTTTCACAGGTTACAGGTGTTGTTTTCACAGATTACAAGGCATGTTCTACAGGTTACAGGGCATGTTTTTACAGGTTACAGGTGATATGTTTTAAAGGTTACAGGTGATGTTTTTACAGGTTACAGGTGATGTGTTTTAAAGGTTACAGGTGATGTTTTTTACAGGTTACAGGTGATGTTTTTACAGGTTACAGGTCATGTTTTTGGCTCAGGGCATAGCTCTGCTGCTGATGCAACGCCCCCTGTAGGTTCGAGTCGTATGTTGTTGTTTTTGCGTTTTAGACCCGATTTTAAGCCTTTACTGAACACACATTTTGATGCGGTTAATAAAGCTTCATTCGGCATCAGATATGAAACCTGAAGCCAAGTTTCATTAAAATGGTGTGTTTGGTTCAAGCGATAATGACTGAAGTGTTTACAAACCCACTGACTGACTGACTTTCCTACGGACACTGCTCAATTGCATAAGCTCACCTCACGAAAGTGCAGGTGAGCTCGAAACGAACCAAAAACACAAATGGAAAAAGGTGGGCAGAGCTCTCCAAATGGACCCTGCAGGACGCCAACGATGAGCTTACAGCTGGAACAACAGGATAATTGGAAGTGGTGGAGAGAAACATGAGAGATGTGAGGGGAGAGAAAAGATCGTCAGAATAGAGGGGTGTGGAGAGAGGATGGATGTTTGGGATAGAGGGGTGTGGAGAGAGGATGGATGTTTGGGATAGAGGGGTGTGGAGAGAGGATGGATGTTTGGGATAGAGGGGTGTGGAGAGAGGATGGATGTTTGGGATAGTGGGGTGTGGAAAGAGAATGGATGTTTGGGATAGTGGGGTGTGGAGAGAGGATGGATGTTTGGGATAGTGGGGTGTGGAGAGAGGATGGATGTTTGGGATAGTGGGGTGTGGAGAGAGGATGGATGTTTGGGATAGTGGGGTGTGGAGAGAGGATGGATGTTTGGGATAGAGGGGTGTGGAGAGAGGATGGATGTTTGGGATAGTGGGGTGTGGAGAGAGGATGGATGTTTGGGATAGAGGGGTGTGGAGAGAGGATGGATGTTTGGGATAGAGGCGTGTGGAGAGAAGATGGATGTTTGGGATAGTGGGGTGTGAAGAGAGGATGGATCTTTGGGATAGTGGGGTGTGGAGAGAGGATGGATCTTTGGGATAGTGGGGTGTGGAGAGAGGATGGATGTTTGGGATAGTGGGGTGTGGAGAGAGGATGGACCTTCGGGATAGTGGGGTGTGTAGAGAGGATGGATCTTTGGGAAAGTGGGGTGTGGAGAGAGGATGGATATTTGGGATAGTGGGGTGTGGAGAGAGGATGGATCTTTGGGATAGTGGGGTGTGGAGAGAGGATGGATGTTTGGGATAGTGGGGTGTGGAGAGAGGATGGATCTGTGGGATAGTGGGGTGTGGAGAGAGGATGGATCTTTGGGAAAGTGGGGTGTGGAGAGAGGATGGATATTTGGGATAGTGGGGTGTGGAGAGAGGATGGATGTTTGGGATAGTGGGGTGTGGAGAGAGGATGGATGTTTGGGATAGTGGGGTGTGGAGAGAGGATGGATCTGTGGGGTAGTGGGGTGTGGAGAGAGGATGGATCTTTGGGGTAGTGGGGTGTGGAGAGAGGATGGATGTTTGGGATAGTGGGGTGTGGAGAGAGAATGGATGTTTGGGATAGTGGGGTGTGGAGAGAGGATGGATGTTTGGGATAGAGGGGTGTGTAGAGAGGATGGATCTTCGGGATAGTGGGGTGTGGAGAGAGGATGGATATTTGGGATAGTGGGGTGTGGAGAGAGGATGGATGTTTGGGATACAGGGGTGTGGTGAGAGAATGGATGTTTGGGATAGAGGGGTGTGGAGAGAAGATGGATGTCTGGGGGAGTGGAGTGTGGAGAGAGGATGGATATTTGGGATAGTGGGGTGTGGAGAGAGGATGGATGTTTGGGATACAGGGGTGTGGTGAGAGAATGGATGTTTGGGATAGAGGGGTGTGGAGAGAAGATGGATGTTTGGGATAGTGGGGTGTGAAGAGAGCATGGATCTTTGGGATAGTGGGGTGTGGAGAGAGGATGGATCTTTGGGATAGTGGGGTGTGGAGAGAGGATGGATCTTTGGGATAGTGGGGTGTGGAGAGAGGATGGATGTTTGGGATAGTGGGGTGTGGAGAGAGGATGGATCTGTGGGGTAGTGGGGTGTGGAGAGAGGATGGATCTTTGGGGTAGTGGGGTGTGGAGAGAGGATGGATATTTGGGATAGTGGGGTATGTAGAGAGGATGGATATTTGGGATAGTGGGGTGTGGAGAGAGGATGGATATTTGGGATAGTGGGGTGTGGAGAGAGGATGGATATTTGGGATAGTGGGATGTGGAGAGAGGATGGATCTTTGGGATAGTGGGGTGTGGGAGAGGATGGATGTTTGGGATCGTGGGGTGTGGAGGGAGGATGGATCTTTGGGGTAGTGGGGTGTGGAGAGAGGATGGATATTTGGGATAGTGGGGTGTGGAGAGAGGATGAATGTTTGGGATAGTGGGGTGTGGAGAGAGGAAGGATCTTTGGGATAGTGGGGTGTGGAGAGAGGATGGATGTTTGGGATAGAGGGGTGTAGTGAGAGAATGGATGTTTGGGATAGAGGGGTGTGGAGAGAGGATGGATGTTTGGGATAGTGGGGTGTGGAGAGAGGATGGATGTTTGGGATAGAGGGGTGTGGTGAGAGAATGGATGTTTGGGATAGAGGGGTGTGGAGAGAGGATGGATGTTTGGGATAGTGGGGTGTGGAGAGAGGATGGATGTTTGGGATAGAGGGGTGTGGTGAGAGAATGGATGTTTGGGATAGAGGGGTGTGGTGAGAGAATGGATGTTTGGGATAGTGGGGTGTGGAGAGAGGATGGATGTTTGGGATAGAGGGGTGTGGTGAGAGAATGGATGTTTGGGATAGAGGGGTGTGGAGAGAGGATGGATGTTTGGGATAGTGGGGTGTGGAGAGAGGAAGGATCTTTGGGATAGTGGGGTGTGGAGAGAGGATGGATGTTTGGGATAGTGGGGTGTGGAGTGCCAAAATTCTTCTTCTCCGAAACCGACAATCAGATCCAGGCCAAACTGGCCATGTGGCATTGGCACCATGCCCTAACATTAAGTTGCGCCCCCCATGGCTGTATCTCCCTTGGAAAGGGGTCACACCCTCCTTCCCCTTACCCCTCATATTTATTAAAACATCTTCTCACAAACTACATCATCGATGTGGATCAAATTTGGAACGATAATCCAGAACGGGAAGGTATCATGGGGTTGTGCTCCATATCAGGAACCGCCCCCTATAAAGAGGGGATTTCCCCTATAATAAGGGCTGAAAACGGGTGGGGGATTCCTCAAATTCAGGTAATTTACTTTAAAAACTTTTCAGAAACTGACGGTCAGATTAAGACCAGACTCTTCATAAAACACAAGGACCATGCCGTTAACTTAAGTTGTGCCCCCCATGACCGTACCACTTCAGGAAGGGGGGGGGATATGGCCCCTTCCCCATAATCCTTCATTTTCACCCCGACTCTTGGGGAAATAACCATCAGTCCCCCAACGGGGCGATTTTTTCATTGTAATGTGATTTTTCAGCTTCATGTCACCATTGTTATATATAGCTTGTATATTATAAAAATCAGAAATAACAATTGCACCAATGATGTCAAGGTTATCCCTCACACTGGAAATGTTACAGATCGCAAAGTGTGGAGGTGTATGGGGAGAGGATGTTGGGGACAGAAAACTCCAACAGGAAATCCCACAACACAATGTACGAGACAATGTACGAGACAATGTACGAGACAATGTACGAGACAATGTACGAGACAAAGTACGAGACATTGTACGAGACATTGTACGAGACAATGTACGAGACAATGTACGAGACATTGTGGGAGACAATGTATGAGACAATGTATGAGACATTGTGCGAGACATTGTGCGAGACATTGTGCGAGACATTGTGCGAGACAATGTACGAGACAATGTACGAGACATTGTGGGAGACAATGTATGAGACAATGTATGAGACATTGTGCGAGACATTGTGCGAGACAATGTACGAGACAATGTACGAGACATTGTGCGAGACATTGTGCAAGACAATGTACGAGACATTGTGGGAGACATTGTATGAGACATTAGAGATATTGTAGGAGACATTGTTTGACACATTGTAGGAGCCATTGTGGGAGACATTGTATGAAACATTGTGGGAGACATTGCAGAAGACGTTATGGGAGATATTGTTTGAATCATTATGGGAGACATTGTGGGAGACATCATATGAGACATTGTGGGAGACATTGTATCAAACATTGTGGGAGACATTGCAGAAGACGTTATGGGAGATATTGTTTGAATCATTATGGGAGACATTGTGGGAGACATCATATGAGACATTGTGGGAGACATTGTATCAAACATTGTGGGAGACATTGTATCAAACATTGTGGGAAACATTGTATGAGACATTATTTGTGGTGTTACTCCATTCTACACATTCCTTTCTCCCGTTACTCTTCCTTCCATTCATCCCATTGTTTCGTATGATTCCAAATTGTGAGGAAATTTCGAGTTTTGGATATAATTGACATTTTCCCATCATATTTTATTTCTCGTCCAAAAAGGTTGTTTTCCACATTGATACCACCATTGACACCCAAGGCCAACCCCACCTGGTATTAATTCAACAGGTGAGTGGGATTTAGAACTCAGGATCCAAGGATCCCAAGCCCACCACCCTAACTGTGAAGCCAACACCAGGCATAACCATTAAGCCCCCCCCCCCAATTGATAATATTTTACTCGTGTTCTCCGAGCTCTTGTAAAAACTGTGTCAGTTGGAGAAGAGAGGAGTTGGGTTTGTTTGAAAACCTGTACCTCGGTCATTTTTCGGAGTTTCCTTCCATTCAATGATAAATATTGTAGGAGCAGGGTGAATGGGTGGTGGGTGTCGGGGGGGGCGGGGTTGGAGAGAGTCATTTTGCAAGCGAGTAGTGCTTTATGTGGATCACCAATTGATGTGATTATAACATGAGTCCAGATCCATAGATGAGATGTTCAAGGAGCATCACACGTTGAATACCTGAAGATCTGTGGATTTGATGGATGGGGCTCTGGAGGTAAATGGACACAGCTGAAACTCAAGAAGTGTTCATGTTATGCGTGTATTAGGTGTGGCAGTGCTGGTGAAGAGGAAGAGGCAGGAAACCACACGACTCCAAAGGTGCCAGCAAACTGCATTCCCTTCTAATGACATCCATTGATGCCACAAATACCAAAAGACTTTTATATATTTTCTGTCCAATCAGGATGACCGACCCAGCCAGCATCAATTATCCAATGAAAGTTCTGCGTTGTAAGGACCTTGTATGTCAACATGAAGGCACACGGTCACAAGCGATGATTCAGCTGGAGAGACAACCCGATCCAAGGTGCCCCCACCGCACTCACCCCCGTGGTACAAACATCTCCATCACATGTGGTACAGCCATTATGCCTCAAACATATTGAAGTGCTTGTGACCGAGTTCATCGGTTACCCCTGTTGACGGTATTTATCAGCAAATGCACACTTTCTGGGAACTGAGTAAATGCTGTTCCACGTTTCATTTTCACTATGAAAAGCAGTAGTCGCAGTTTTTGCAGAAATGTAGTTTTAGACCAGTTGGCAAGAACTGTGCTGGCACGTCTGCAGCACGTAACGAGTTACACAGTGCAATCTGGGGTTCGGTGGAAATCCTCGGCTTCTGTGGTTGGAACAAAGATATGAGAACAAAGCCAAAACGTCACAACTTTGTCTCTGACATGATTAAGGTAAAAAGAGGTTTTGGACCCATGGAGGATTTCGTTTGACCTTCTGAAGCCCACTCCAGGAGATTACAACCAAGGTGAAATGCCTAATGATGGGATGTATATATATATATATATATATATATATATATATATATATATATATATATATATATATATATATATATATACACACAGATGTTTGGTACTACAGAACTTTAATATGGATACAAACAAACACGACATAATAATGACCGAAGCTTTTCGTGCTGCACTCTTCAGAGTAAAAATCGCAGCAAGTGAAGAAGGAAGTGAAGGCGCGTGCTTTATACGCAGGTCTCAAGAAGGAATACGCTGATTGGTTCAACCGTAATGACGTCAAGGTTAATCCGAACGCCCATTGGTCGGCTCATCATCTTCACCTCGAGCTCCCATTGGCTGGAGCAGAGTTCGTCGATGATTGACATTTGCAACCACATCCTAGAGAGAGGGGGGATGGGTTTCCCCAAAGTTCCATTCACCATTTGTTACCGTACTTCCCTTGATCTTTCCATGCTGAAAGAGACACACAGATAGTACAAATTCCTTTTGACGACATAGTATTGGATCGGTGGTAAGGATGAAGGTTGCTTCCAACATACGTAAATGACACGAGCTCTGACCTCGGCTCAACATCCTGAACATATCTGCATTGTACTGGTCTGCACAGATCGGGATGGCAGCCAGGTGCTGTGCAATGGCAGATGAAGCAGGTGCAGTGGCCGGTGGTTGCTGGATATTTCTACATGCTCACACTGGTTGTATTCTAACCGCACTTGTTCCCGGATCAAAGACTCATCCCAGCATGTACTCAATAAATCGGACTATAAGCTGTCTGACACGGAAAGGTTCGCATTGGCGCACAGTTTTAACTTCGGCATTCCCAACCAGTATATCAAGAGGGAAGACATTTTTGCCGAGTTTGAACTCCTGTATGCTCAACTATCAACACATCAGGCTGTGTTAAACGAAGCAGACCAGGCGCTGAGGGCTAGACTATCAGACCTCGTGCATACGTACTGTGGAATCCCGAATGACGTCGCGGATTTTCACATGCAACGGGATGTTCTCTTGGCAATACAAGGATTGAGGAGGAATACTGCCATTCACATCTGTAAACCGGATAAAGGCACCGGAGTGGAAATCATGAATAAGATTGATTACATCGACAAGATGATGGACATCCTGAAAGACGAAACCAAATTTAATAAATATCTGGGCGATGTAACGGAACATGATCGCACGCCTCAGGTGGAAGGTCAGATCGTCAAACGACTGTTGCAGCTTCTCGAACGTGGAGAACTATCAAAGGAGGTGGACGACAGAATTAAACCTGTTGGAGCCCAATGTCCAAGAATGTACGGCCTGCCGAAGATTCACAAGGAGAATATCCCTCGAAGACCGATACTGTCCATGGTGCGATCAGCACAACATGAACTTGCCAAGTGGTTGGGAGAGGTACTGCAACCAGTATTGGATTCACTTTCTCATTTCGTGGTTAAGGATTCCTTCACATTTGCAGAATCAATTGGAGCTCAAACACCGACAAGTGAGGACAACATCATGGCATCCTTTGATATTAAAAGCTTGTTCACGAATCTACCATTGACGGAGACGATTGAGATATGCCCACGTTTGCTGAATCACACCGATCTGGAACAACCGATGATCTCGGAACACGTCTTCGTGTAATTAATGAACACAGCAACAAGGAAGGTGGAATTCAGTTTTAACAACATGATGTATGTTCAAACGGACGGTGTGGACATGGGTTCTCCATTAGGCCCAGATCTTGTAAATATCTTTGTGGGCTATCATGAAATGCAGAAACTGACTGGTCGGCAAGGAGTTGATTCCCCCATCGTAACCTATCGCTATGTTGATGACATTTTTGCTTTGTTTGAGTCTCGGAAGGCATGTGACAATTTCCAGGCGTGGCTCAACACTCTCCATCCAGCGCTGAAGTTTACCACGGAGCTGGAATCGTCAAACACGTTACCGTTTTTGGACGTGTTGGTTGATACATCCAACCTTGGTTTCACAACATCCGTCTACCGGAAGCCGACTTTCACAGGGAAGTATACTCGCTGGGACTCCTACAGCTCCACGAGAAACAAAATTGCCTTGATCAATATCCTGATTAACAGAGCACAGAGGATTTGTTCACCTTGTAATCTTCCTGCTGAAATTGACAAAATCATGAATATACTCGGTGAGAATGGTTATCCTGAGCATATAGTTAAGAGATAGACACACAAGTTTCTTAACACGACAAAAGATCGGAAGGTTGGTCCAGACAAATGTCTAGTCCAGCGTTTCTCAACCCTTGATGGCCCATGGCCCCCCCTACCGAGTCACTTAACATTCGTGGTTCCCTGCCCTTCAATAAAAGATGCAGATTTCGTTTTGTGAAATTTATTTACTCGGTCTTTAAAAAGAAATCAAAGTAAACATTTTTCTAAGCAATACAATCAATGAGACACTTGCTGATGGGCTTGTCTGACGAGGCCTCTTATGTCCGGATCCGTCTTGGACACAGCAAGGCGAATATCGTTCCCAACGTCAAGACGGTTTCTGGACTTCGTTTTAATGGTCGCAAGGTCAGAAAATCCAGATTCGCAAAGATATGTTGTGACGAATTGAATGAGCATTACGGATGCCTTCTTGCTGAGTAGTGGATACGCATTCTGAACAGACAACCAGAAGGTGGAGTGGTCTTCTTTGTTACTGAAGACCAGCTTCATTGCTTTTGAAACCTTCAACTCTGCCAGCTCCTCTGCTTCGTCTTCAGTAGGTTCAATTTTGGCGTTAAACGGGTCTTTGTGCCACGGAACATCCAACGGTGCATCATCGAAATACGATTTGAACTCAGCGGAGAGATTGTCGAGATGTCTAGTGATGCAATATTTGATGCCGACGGGAAGCTCAATCCTCTGCGTCTGCAGGTGCTCGTCCAAGAAAGCAAACGAGGCAGTGGACCCGGCCTTGATTCGTGCCTGCCAGACTTCCATTCGAGCAGACAGTCCGGCAAGCTTGTCTTGAACGTCACTGACTGTCACATCACGGCCTTGCAAGGACTGGTTCATTTCGTTGAGTCGGCCGAATATATCGGCCAGGTAGGCAAGCATCATGATGAACTCTTCATTGTTGAAGTGGACATGGCGGTTGTTTTCATTGTCTCGCAAGAAGATTTCCACCTCAACCTGGAGTTCATACAGCCGAGAGAGGCATTTCCCCCTCAATAGCCAACGGACTTTAGTGTGGAACAAAAGTCCAACATGTTCCGCTCCCATTTCGTTGGCCAGGAGTTGGAAGAGCCGATGATTTTTGACCTTCGCACGAATGAAGTTGATCACTTTGACCGCAACATCCATGACTTCCAGCAAATGAGGCGGAGGAGACTTTGACGCAAGAGCGTATCGGTGTAGCGAACAGTGGGAGGACATCACATGGGGCCATTCGTTCTTCACAAGCATGACGAACCCTCCTCTGACGCCGACCATCGCTGGGGCACCATCAGTACAAATGTGCTTGAAATTCTACCAACTGAGTCCATAAGCTTCAAAAAAAGTCCACAATAGCTTTGATATCTGCCGCTGTCGTGGTTGGTAGGGTATTGCAGAACAAGAACTCTTCCTTCATCTTTCCCTTTCTCTCATAGCGAGCGAAGGCGATCAACTGGCTCTCCAGGGCGGTGTCGGTAGACTCGTCAAATTCAAGGCTCGCCTGGAGCATGCTTTGTTTGATTTCGGAGCAAACTTGACGGCACACATCAGCGACCATGTCGTCAATCCGTCGTCGGATCGTGTCATTAGAGAGCGAAACTTGCTGGATCTTCTTTTTCGCGTCTGATCCGATCATCAATTCCACCATTTTCTCTGTACATGGCTTGATAAGGTCCTCAGCAATAGTGTGCGGCTTCTTGCACTTCGCAATTCGGTATGCCACTTCGTAGCTGGATTGAAGAGCAGGTTTTTCTTCTGGCCGGAATCCAAATTTGGGAAGTGTCGCTTCACGGTCATATCGTGATCGTTTCACAGACAGAGCGTCGATATTATCTTCCTTCCTTCCGGGATGCATCTTGTCGCGATGGTTTGAAAGTTTGGAAGGACGTAGTGACGCATTTGACATCACAGCCGAGCAGTGCAGACATTGTGCGCAGTCCACGCCATCTCAACTGACATTCGTGAATCCAAACTTGACATAGCTGTCATTCCATTTTCGAACCTTCGACATCTGAGAAAAAAAATTGTAAAAAACAAAATTCTAACGTTTTTGTAAACATTGGTTCACTACGAATGCTCTGTGGGCTCCGCCTTCTCTTTTAAAGTCGTGGTTAAACTCATCTACCCTTTTTACTTTGACACTATGACCGGAGACTCGTCACCTTAATTGTACATTACAAGCTTCTGCATTCTGAATCGCAGTTTTTCGGCGTTCGCTCATGGCCCCCCAGTCGAAGCATGGGCCCCCGGTTGAGATATGTTGGTCTAGTCTATATCAATATGCCCTAGAAAGGGCAATCATCATGAAGGTTTGAAGTACAAATCAAACATATTGGGTCCAACACATTTCTGGCTGTGCAACCCCGAGTAATCTTTACCTCTTGCCGTTTGCTGACGTCAGTCAACAAGGATGTGCTACCCACCTTACAAACTAGCAATGTTATTTAGGAGTTTAAGTGCCGATGTGAAGCTCGGTACGTGGGCCGCACAAC
The DNA here is from genome assembly GCF_056783735.1 of Eptatretus burgeri. Taxonomy (NCBI): domain Eukaryota; kingdom Metazoa; phylum Chordata; class Myxini; order Myxiniformes; family Myxinidae; genus Eptatretus; species Eptatretus burgeri. Next base: position 58,067,344 of record NC_140977.1, read on the forward strand.
ACTAAGATTGGCTGATCGGATCAAACAACACATTCCCTTGGCAACTCGAAGAAAGATTGTGAGGGTGAGAACACAACCAGTGCGAGCATGGAGAAATATCCAGCAACCACCGGCCATCCATCCATCCATTGGGACCATACTCTGTACAGAGCGTTGGTGCTGCCCTCGCAGTCTCCTTGGCTATTGGGCACAATCCTGGACGGGTCGCCACTCCGACACAGTATACCAGCAAGCTGGCACTCATTTTGCCGACCTCGGAAGGAAGACAGTCCGAGTTAAACCCACCTGGTATTAATTCAACAGCTGAGCAGGGATTAAACTCAGGACCCAAGGATCCCAAGCCCGCCACCCCAACCATTAAACCAACACCAGGCATACCACCGGCCACTGTACCTGCGTCATCTGCCATTGCACAGCACCTGGTTGCCAACCCTATCTGTGCACACCAGTACAATGCAGATATGTTCAGGATATTAAGCCGAGGTCGGAGCTCGTTTCATTAACGTATGTTGGTAGCAACCTTCATCCTTACCACCGATCCAATATTATGTCATCAAAAGGAATTTGTATGATCTCTGTGTCTCTTTCAGCATGGAAAGATCAAGGGAAGTAGGTTAATAAATGGTGAATGGACCTTTGTAGAAACCCACCCCCCTCTCTCCAGGATGTAGTTGCAAATGTCAATCATCGACGAACTCTGCTCAATGGGAGCTCGAGGTGAAGATGATGAGCCGACCAATGGGCGTTCGGATTAACCGTGACGTCATTACGGTTGAACCAATCAGCATCTACGTTATTGAGACCTGCGTATAAAGCACGCGCCTTCACTTGCTGCGATTTTTACCTTGAAGAGTGCAGCACGAAAAGCTTCGGTCACTATTGTGTCATGTTTGTTTGTATCCATAATAAAATTAAAAAAAATATATATATATATATATATACATATACATATATATCTTTGTAGATTTCCGCCCGTCCGGCGTACGGACGACCGCCTTCAGCCCAATTGCGGCCGCGCACGCCCACCGAACATGGCAACCTAGTTGCAGCTTCCAGATCAACGCCGAAACCCAGCTTCGGGTGTTTTTAACACACAATAAACCAGACAACTCTTCTGTCCACGCGCTACAGGGTCAATCGCCGAATTGTCGATATACCTAACTATTCGCGCGGACAGAAATGACGGGAGTTTATACCTCAACGGGGCCTCCACGAAAACGAGCCGCTTAAGCAGCTCATTCCGTATGCAATTGCTGAGCGGTTTTATATCGCCAAGTCCCGTCGGACCAGATGTACGTTTTATCGGCTTATAATCAGCCAGCGAATATTCCAAACGCATCATGACAGTCAATGGCAGAAAGTGAGACAATAAGCAGGTTAACATTCAAACAATAGGGGTATTTATTTTAAATGCACATATGCAATGAATGGGGGGATGGGGTCAAGACACAAGCAAAACCCTCCAGCCGATGTCTATTAATCATATACACAATCATGCACTTAATCAGTTCTACTTAGGTAAACAAGGCACCACAGACTTTCATCCAAAACCCCAGAAAGAAAGAACCGGGCTCGTGAGCCTTTATAATTGCGAGGAGCCGGGATGACCGAAGGGGCTCCGAGAGACCAGGCGGGTTACCTGGCCACCCTCGTGGTGACTTGCTGGGTCCTGGTTCGGCGACCTTCGGTGTCTTTGCCCAGACCCCCGAGCTCCGACTGGCTCCCTTGATCGACCGACCTCGACTGCGGCCTGGCCTAGCCGACAACGCGCTGGAGGAGCGAATGGGTCTCAACTCAGGCCTCCTGGTCGCACCGGTGAACTCCCAGCGAACCAAGTGCCCAAACTCCGAACTCTCCAGCTCCCAACGGGGCGCCTCTCCACTCCCACCGCCAACTGCAAGCCACGAAGTACAGCGCCCAACTCAAGCGCTCTCCCCAACTCCATGCAACTCCCTGACTCGGGACTCCAGACTCTCTCCAACGGCCCAGCCCAACTGGCTTCTCGGCATTCCAGCACGGCTCTTTATCGGGTCCGGGGGTGCTCGCTCTTTTACCTTCGATCCTTCACCCCCGGCTGGCTCCGCCCCTCTCACTTTCGATTGGCCAGCTCTTTCAGAGGATAACGCCATTTTGATCCGATCTTGCCGTCAAACGTGGCCGTGTTGGAGATCACCATCAAACACATCCGTGTTGGAGATCACCGTCAAACGCGGCCGTGGTGGAGATCACCATCAAACATGGCCATGTTGGAGATCACCGTCAAACGTGGCCGTGTTGGAGATCACCATCAAACGCATCCGTGTTGGAGATCACCATCAAACGCGGCCGTGTTGGAGATCACCGTCAAACGCGGCCGTGTTGGAGATCACCGTCAAACGCGGCCGTGCTGGAGATAACCATCAAACGCGGCCGTGGGTTGTCGTTGTTGTTATTGTTAAAATAGAAATAGAAAAGAATAACACTACCTCAAAGATGCACAGCCCGGCAAACAAACAATTCCCGTTATACATTGGTGGGGAAATCTAACCTGGAACACACACTTACCGAAATAACTGACCTCTGGGGAACCTGAATGGTGTTCTGTGAATTTTCACAACCGTAACAATATATATGTGTGTGTATGTATATATATATATATATATATATATATATATATATATATATATATATATATATATATATATATATATATATATATATATATATATATATATATATATATTGTGATGTTCACGGGACTTGAACAGTCCTGCCAACGTAGAATGAGCCGAAACGATGGAGGCGGTTTATTTATTTATAACCCAAAGATGGCGGTTTTAATGGCTCTACCGCAAAAGGGATGAGGAAGGTGGCACGAGTCGCTTTTCACTCAGTTGATAACGTTTATTTCTCTAACCAGAAATAACAAGACTCGGCAAGAAGAGGGATCCGGGGCGATTTGACGGGATGGTGGTGTGGGTTCGGGCGTGGGGAAAACACAAACAATTCCAATGGATATACCAATCTCAAACCCTCTAAGGCGCCAGGTACACACACACACACACACACACACACACACACACACACACACACACACACACACACACACACACACACACACACACACACACACACACACACACACACACAAAACGTAGCTGGTCCTGGTGGTCAGGCTGGCCCGTGGTGTAAACGCAACAATCCCTGGATTGGCGTCGGACGAGCTGGCGTTGCGCTCGTCAGGGGCAGGAGACACCGTGGTGCTGTCGACCTCCTGGTGTCGGCCCAAGTCCGCTCACAGCCGCCAGGGAGCCAGTTCTGGCGCCAAGTTGCGAGCAGGAGAGGGAGGCAGGTCCGCCCGCCGTTCGACCCCGTGCTCCGAGCCAGCAGAACCCCAGAGCCAACCGAGGTGAGGCGCGAGGCACAGCAAGGCCACGAGACACGATGAAATCAGGATCGAATCAGCGCAACAACACAGCACGCTCCCAGCACAACAGCCTCCACCAGAACGGTTTTTCTGTTCCGATCTTCTTCCTCCTCCCTTTTCCCCGAACAGAGCCTTTTTACCCTCGAGTCCTCGTCACTTCCAATCGAGTCATTTTATTCGCCCTCCGCCGTCGCCTTCCGCCAATTGTGATCACAGGGTGGAGCCATCCGCAGCACTGTCCTGTGACGTCACGGCAAGCCTCCAGGAAATACTAAAAGGGGTTTACGCAGACTAACTTACCCTATCCCGTATCCCTATCTAATTACGTGACAATTATCATTTCCCCCTTGAAGAAATGGACATTTACTAGACAACTTATCACCACTGAATTGCTACTTATTACATCGAGATCCTGGTACACTCGAACAGCATGGCATACCTAATTAAACATCCTAATTACCCTTTGAATGCATACCCCCCCCTCAAACGTAACAATATATATATATATATATATATATATATATATATATATATATTGAACTAAAAAATATATATATATATGGATACAAATATATATAAAAAAAATATATATATATATATTATATATCTTCTTCTTTCAGCTGCTCCCATGAGGGGTTGCCACAGCGGATCATCCCTTATCATCCGCATATTGATTTGGCACAGGTTTTACGCCGGATGCCCTTCCTGACGCAACCCTGGTCGCATCTTACGACACAGGGATAAGGATTGGGTTTCATCATGATTCCGGGCTGTCCTGCATCCTCTCATAGCACGGCCCAGCGCAGAGCAGAGCTACCATCCTCAAGCGATCCTCCAACCCAAGCCTCTGAGTAGCCAGATTACAGGCGCACGCCATTACGCGCGGTTATATATATATACAGAAATATATATATATATATATATATATATATATATCTACACACAAATATAGATTGTTGTGGTGCCGGGCGTCGGTGGCGAGCACGACCGCTAGGTGGAGCAGTGGAGTCGGCTCCACTGAATACCCGGAATTTAGATCGTGCTCCTCTGATAACTCCGAAAGGCACGGGTCCCTTACAGGACCGTGAATCGCCAATAATTTGGCCGCGTGGAATAGGGTTAATTGCCAACTTCAATATACCTAAGTATCCATGCGGCAACGCTACTGGGGAATTCACACCCTCGGCAGGCCTCGAGCGGAACGAGCCGTTAGCGTGCTCGAACCGTGCGTAACCCAAGCGGATGGTTACCGAGGTCCGACGGTCGAAATGCACAATTTGCCGCTTCCCAATTTCCCAACACGCACTGTGTTAAGCCAATGAAAGAAACACAGAAACGAGCTGATACATTTAACAAAATGGAGATTTATTTACAATAGGCAGGGAGGGGAACATAGAAGAGTAGAGTTAAACTGACTATCGAGAAGAAATGCAAATAATGTACAAGGCACTTAAACAATTGCTACTTATAGACTGAGCCCACAGACACACACGTACACACCCAAAATAAATGATGGCCGCGGCCTTTATTCGGCCCTTCAGCTCGGGAGGGAAGGTGAGCGGAAGGGGAGAACCTGTCATGCACCTCCCTGCCTCGTGCGGTTTTCGATGATCCGGTTCGGCGGGACTCGAACCCGCAACACAGTGCAATGATGGACGCCAGCTGGCGCGAAGGTGGAACAGACAGAACGCCGGCAGGCCAGACGAGACGACCAGGCAACAAGGCTGACAAGGCGACCAGGCGACACGACCTTGACTGCCAGACAAAACGCCCGATCACTATTCCTCTCCCGAGGTGGGAGGGGTTTCTTCCCTGGCCACTCGTCTCCTGATTGGACGGTTGCGTCGCACGATTCGCTGGCCGTCCCTCATTGGTCAGGCCCACGGAAGGCGGGGCGACTCCCACCCTTCTGGGTGGAGTACCGATCTGAGGCGATGAGCCTCCTGATTGGACGAAGGGCGCGCCCTTGCCCTTGTGGGCGGAGTTGGCTCTGAAGCGAGGGGTCACACCCACGTCCGCAGCCAGAAACACGTGCGTGATGGCGTCGGTGAGCGAGGCGATGGTGCCGCTGGTGTTGTTGTTGTTATAAGTATAAAAATCCGATCTATAAAATAACTTTGCAGCGCATGCACACTTAATTCCCATTAGACTAGGGACGGGACCCCAACAGGAAACACATACTTACCGATACAACTGATCTATAGGGACTCTGACTGTTGGGTGTTCATGGCTTCCAGATTCGTAACAATATATATATATATATATATATATATATATATATATATATATATATATATATATATATATATATATATATATCTTCTTCTTCTTCTTTCGGCTGCTCCCGTTTGGGGTTGCCACAGCGGATCATCCGTATGATCCGCATCGTGATTTGGCACATGTTTTACGCCGGATGCCCTTCCTGACGCAACCCTGGTCGCCTCTTACGATACAGGGATATGGTACACCTATTTTAACCGGGGTATACACCGGCCCAGTACACTGGTACTCACTTCGCCGACCTCGGAAGGATGACAGGCTGAGTCAACCACCTGGTGTATTAATTCAGTGGCCCAACGGGGCTTGAACTCAGGACCTTTTTGGATCCCAAGCCGCTGCCCTAACCACTGCGCCAACACCAGGCTATACGTATATATATATATATATATATATATATATATATATATATATATATATATATATATATATATATATATACACATACACATACATTGAAAAATAAATACAGATACAAAAATACATATATACACATATATATATATATATATATATATATATATATATATACACACATACATTGAAAAATAAATACAGATACAAAAATATGTATATATATATATATATATATATATATATATATATATATATACACATACAAATATATATATATATATATATATATATATATATATATATACACATATAATTATATATACATATATAATTATATATACACACACACACACACACACACACACACACACACACACACACACACACACACACACACACACACACACACACACACACACACACACTGGTGTTGGCGAAGTGGTTAGGGTCGCGGCTTGGGATCCAAAAGGTCCTGAGTTCAAGCCCCGTTGGGCCACTGAATTAATACACCAGGGGGTTGACTCAGCCTGTCATCCTTCCGAGGTCGGCGAAGTGAGTACAAGTGTACTGGGCCCGGTGTATGCTCCGGTTAGAATAGGTGTACCATATCCCTGGGTCATAAGAGGCGACCAGGGTTGCGTCAGGAAGGGCATCCGGCGTAATACATGTGCCAGATCACGATGCGGATCATACGGATGATCCGCTGTGGCGACCCCAAACGGGAGCAGCCGAAAGAAGAAGAAGAAGATATATATATATATATATATATATATATATATATATATATATATATATATATATATCCATCCATTAGGACCATACTCTGTGCAGAGCGTTGGTGCCGCTGAAGCAGTCTCCTTGGCTATTGGGAACAATCCTGGACGGGTCGCCACTCCGACACAGTATACCAGCATGCTGGCACTCATTTTGCCGACCTCGGAAGGATGACAGGCAGAGTCAACCCCACCAGGTGTTAATTCAACAGCTGAGCGGGATTTGAACTCAGGACCCTTGGATCCCAAGCCCACTACCCTAACCATTAAGCCAACACCAGGCATTATATATATATATATATATATATATATATATATATATATATATATATATACATATATATACACATACATATATATACACATACATACACACACATATTGGGGAGAACAAGTATTTGATACACTGCCGATTTTGCAGGTTTTCCCACTTACAAAGCACCGAGAGGTCTGTAATTTTTATCATAGGTACACTTCAACTGTGAAAGATGGGATCTAAAACAAAAATCCTGAAAATCACATTGTATGATTTTTAAATAATTAATTTGCATTTTATTGCATGAAATAAGTATTTGATACATCAGAAAAACAGAACTTAATATTTGGTACAGAAACCTTTGTTTGCAATTACAGAGATCAAACGTTTCCAGTAGTTCTTGACCAGGTTTGCACAGACTAGAGCAGGGATTTTGGCCCACTCCTCCATAGGAGGTCATAATGGGTTCAGGTCTGGAGACTGGCTAGGCCACTCCAGGACCTTGAGATGCTTCTTACGGAGCCACTCCTTAGTTGCCCTGGCTGTGTGTTTCAGGTCGTTGTCATGTTGGAACACCCAGCCACGCCCCATCTTCAATGCTCTTGTTGAGGGAAGGAGGTTGTTGGCCAAGATTTCACGATACATGGCCCCATCCATTCTCCCCTCAATACGGTGCAGTCGTCCTATCCCCTTTGCAGAAAAGCATCCCCAAAGAATGACGTTTCCACCTCCATGCTTCACGGTTGGGATGGTGTTCTTGGGGTTGTACTCATCCTTCTTCTTCCTCCAAACACGGCGAGTGGAGTTTAAACCAAAAAGCACTATTTTGGTCTCATCAGACCACATGACCTTCTCCCATTCCTCCTCTGGATCATCCAGATGGTCATTGTCAAACTTCAGACGGGCCTGGACATGCGCTGGCTTGAGCAGAGGGACATTGCGTGCGCTGCAGGATTTTAATCCATGACGGCGTAGTGTGTTACTTATGGTTTTCTTTGATACTGTGGTCCCAGCTTTCTTCAGGTCATTGACCAGGTCCTGCCATGTAGTTCTGGGCTGATCCCTCACCTTTCTCATGATCATTGAGGCTCCACGAGGTGAGATCTTGCATGGAGCCCCAGACCAAGGGAGATTGACTGTTATCTTGAACTTCTTCCATTTTCTAATAATTACACCAACAGTTGTTACCTTCTCACCAAGCTGCTTGCCTATTGTCCTGTAGCCCATCCAGCCTTGTGCAAGTCTACAATTTTGTCCCTGATGTCCTTAGACAGCTCTCTGGTCTTGCCCATTGTGGAGAGGTTGGAGAGGAATCAATCTGATTGATTGAGTGTGAACAGCTGTCTTTTATGCAGATAACAACTTCAAACAGGTGCAGTTAATACAGGTAATGAGTGGAGAATGGGAGGGCTTCTTCAAGCCAAAACTAACAGGTCTGCGAGAGCCGGAATTCTTACTGGTTGGAAGGTGATCAAATACTTATTTAATGCAATAAAATACAAATTAATTATTTAAAAATCATACAATGTGATTTTCAGGATTTTTGTTTAAGATTCCGTCTTTCACAGTTGAAGTGTACCTATGATAAAAATTACAGACCTCTACGTGCTTTGTAAGTGGGAAGTCTTTGTAAGTGCTTTGTAAGTCCCACCTTTGTAAGTGGGAAAACCTGCAAAATCGGCAGTCTCAAATACTTGTTCTCCCCACTGCATATATATATATATATATATATATATATATATATATATATATATATATATATATATATATATATATATATATATATATATATGGAAATATATAGTATCCCTGTGTCGAAAGAGGCGACTGGGGTTGCGTCAGGAAGGGCATCCGGCATAAAACATGTGCCAAATCACTATGCGGATCATACGGATGATCCGCTGTGGCGACCCCCAACGGGAGCAGCCGAAAGAAGAAGAAGAAGATATATATATATATATATATATATTGTTACGGCTGTGGAAATTCGCAAACCACCATCCAGATCCCGTAGGTGAGATATCTCTTCAGTACATGTGTAGTTAGCCCCAAACCCATTGTTAAGAGGGAATGATTGTGATTCATTCGGGCTGCGACGCTTTGAGTCAGTCGTTTTTCTTTCTCTATCTTTTATTTCAAATAAAAACCAACGAGGACGCTTGGTGGGCTTTTCGCGCCATTCTTCTCCGCACTTGGTGTGAGGGGAGAGAAGCCAGGGGAGGGCAGCTGACCCCCGATTGGTGGATGCGCGGTGTGACGCGGCCAGGGAGGAGGAACGCCCCTCTTCGAGACTTTTCTCGAAGCGCCTCGAAGGGGGGTGGAGCAAAGAACGGGGCGGAGCAACAGGGCGGAGCTCCGAGGATATAAAAGTCGGAGACGGGGGAAGCAGTTTTGTCGATGCTCTTGCTTTGTAGATGCTCTTGCTTGGTGGATGCTCTTGTCTTCCGGCTCGCTCGTCCTGGTGGCCGCTGGCCGGGTCTTTTGTGGGGCAGTTGTAAGACCCCGCTGGTGGGAAGGAGCGTCCGCCATTCCCCTCTCCCGACTTTGGCCATCCACGTTTCTCCCCCCCACCCCCTCTATCCGCGCTGGGATAGCGCCGAACACTCGGTCCGTGGCGTCGAGTGGCCAACATGTGCAGGCGCGAGGCACGCAGGAGAGGACTCGCCTACCATGCTCGGGCACGGAGTCGCGGCCAGGCGGGACCCCGTCGACGGACGTCGGAGAGGGACTCGACACGCTCAGGGAAGTCACGACTTCCATTTCTTTTGGGTTCTGTGTAAACGGGTGTGTGTGGCGCCAGTCTGGTGAAGTAAAACTGTTGAGTGTTGCCATGTGTCGGTCTTAGTCGGTTGTAGCTCTGCGTCGTCGTTGCTTTATTGTTTTTCGTATTACATTTGCTTTTTTTGTGCATTATGGTTTGGCTGTATATGTGTGCTCTGTGTCGGTGTGAAAAAAGTGTTTGCATGTTGAATTGTTCCCTGTTTCGCTGCATCCTTTCCTTTGGTTGAATCTCCATCTTGCCTCACGTAACGGGTTCGTCGTGGGCTTAATACGCCCGATAATTAATCGGAACCGTCGAGGCCGACGATAACACCGCTCGGTTATCCCGATAGTACGGAACGGACCGCTTAAGCGGCCCGTGTCCGGAGTCGACCTGTGGTGAGGTGCGATCGCCCGGTCTACCATCCGCGTGGGTACTTAGGTAGGTCGAGTTTGGCGAACAACCCTATCCCACGCGGGTGGCCGATTGGCACGATCGTGGTGAGGCCGAAAGGCCCACCCGTGACTAGCTTCCAGTGTAAGTCCGAGAGGGTCACGGCAGAATTGTCCTTCCGGTGGGCGACATGCCGCGATTCGAGTCACGTGGCCGATCGCACATCGGCGGGCACGAATTCGCAACAATATATATATATATATATATATATATACATATATATATATATATATTGTCGTGATCCTGCTGTTTAATATCTTCCAGCACGGAATACTGACGTTAATGTCCGAGCTTCAAGCAGTCCACGTGTGGACAAAGAGAACAACAAAACACACCACTGTGTTTCAAATCGGCCTCCAGGGGTAGGGACGATATTTTATTGGCTCGATCTCAAAAATGGCTGGTAACAGAATTGAATACACAGCACAACAACCTGCCAGAACTCTTGGCAACAATAGAGTTCCAAAAACAGGTCATACAACTTACAGCTCCGCTCGAACCATATCCGGGAATAACAATCAGACTCTTCCGGATTTAACTCATTCCGTTAGACGGAGCTATCAACGATCAGCGTGATGGTGCTGTCGATAGTCTTTAAAATCACTTGAAATCGCATTAAAACATGCGTGTCGGAGCGCTCGATATATTTTCCACTCGCGATCTTAGAGCCACGTCTGTCGCCAACAATGGCGCCCCCGGCTCTCTCCGGCCCACCCACCACGTGCCAACCCACCAACCAATCCCTGGGAGCCTGAAAAAGGTCATGTGACGTTGTGGGCGGGACACTAAATTTGGTGAGAACATGGTTTTTCTCACAGTCCTCCCCACCTAAAGTAAAACCCGTTGGATAGATGGCGTTTTGAAACCAGTTATTGTACTAGTTGCAAATCACAGGGCAATATGTTGGCAGTGATCGTTAACATTCTTGTACAATAAACAATGTTCATCAACACAATATTAAACACACTACACCACATTAATATCTACCCCAACTTATTTACCCATCGCCCGCACCACAATAGAGAGACAAAGGGAACTAAACTTAAGTTGGGGAAAGCGTTTACAGGAGGGAAAACAGACCGAGGAGCAAGGCTCCTTCGGGAGGAACAAAGGGGCCCCAAACCGGTATCCCCTCTCCGCCTGTGGGCTGAACTTAACTTTGGTGCTCCTTGTCTACTAGATGGCGACGAAGGAGGTCAGCTTGCTCCAGGGAATAAGCCTCTGCATACTTGTTAGCCTGACACATGACCGTGAGCAAATAGCGTTTCCCGGAAATGGTTTTTGGCAACGGTCCGACAAAATCCGTGGCAACAAACTGGAAAGGCTGACTGATCACGGGGAGGGGCTTTAGGGGTACCTTGAAAACCTTCACTCCCTTTCCGAGTCCATTGACAAATGGGACAGCTAGCGCAATAGCGCTTGATGTCTCGCGACATGGCGGGCCATATGAACCGATCCTTGACCTTGGCTAAGATCTTGGCCGTTCCGACAGGACCCGAAGAAATATTGTCATGGGCCAATTGCATGACTGACTGACGATGCCTCCCCGGTACGACAACTCGGTGTCGTACCTTCCACGTCTGGGTGGAGGACATGTTCTTGGTGGAATATTTAGGCATCAGCACACCTGCACTATTCACATAGTAGCCTCTTCGTCCAGGCTCGGAGTCTTCTCCCATTTCCCAGAGGATGGCAAGGGTGGGATTGAAGTTCTGATCCTCCACTAGACTGGTTACCGCAGACAATGCAGGAGTGATCTCAGGCACAGAACTGGGGTTGCTCACCGCCTCGGAGGACTGATCCTCCTCACCGGATTCGCCGACCAGCGAACAAGTAGCTGGGGTCCCCGTGTCACGGACGGGAACGGTCCCTGAGGAGCCCGGCTCCTGAGGTTGGCCTGACTGGAGGCTCGGGTGGACTTCAGTCGAAGCAACGTCACCGTCGGAGGCTGGAGTCGAGGCGCGAGGATCCTCGGGCCAGAGTGAAGATATGTCCGACTCCGCCACTCTCTCCGCCTGTTTGCTCTGGGATCTAGTGACCACCCCACAGGTCAGAGTCAATAACTCCTCCCTGGCCATTGCATCATTGCCAATCAGCAAGGATACCCCTGGTACCGGGTAGTAGGGTACCACCGCACAGGTCATCGGACCCGTAAAAATGTCACTCCGGACATTGATGAGAGCAAGGGGATACCGGCCAGGAACCTGGTTAATGCCCCGAAGGACGATATACTCACCGGTATAATGCATCTGAGAGACCGGAACTACTCCCGCCCGGAGTACACACAGCGTCGCCCCAGTATCCCGAAGGTATTGGGCCTTAAACTTCACCACCGATTCAGGGCCACCCACTAAGGCTGTCCCTGAATAATCCTGATACAGAGGATGAATGGAATTAGCCTCGGTGGCAGTGACCTCTGTCACCGATGCCACCGTCATGCGCGAGGGCCCAGTTGATGACCTCCACTGACCTCCCTCCGATTTAACAGCCGGGTTGCCTCAATAGGCCGGACTAGCTGGGTTAGAGAAGCAGCGGTCTCCACCGTGCCCTCACCCGTTTGTAGAAATCGCACCAGGGCCGTGCCCTGGCCTGCAGCTCGTGACCGCCACCAGTGGAGGGCATTGGGGAACCCTTCCCCTCGATCCAGCCGCCGGGCAGACGGGGGGGGGGGGCGGTCTTGACCGCAGAATCCTGTCTTACGACGCGACTGTGTGGCTTGCAACATTTTGCACGTCAAAACATGTTTATCAATAAGCTTGACGCAGTCTGACAAGGAAACAGTGTCTTTATCGACAAGAAACAACGCTAAATCTGGCGGAAGCTGTTGATCGATACGGTAATGCACCAGGAGTTCCGCAACCGCTGGAGGTAACTCCACGCTGCTCCCCTTGAACCATCTCTGCAGCTGTTCCAACAAGACCCGCGAATGTTCCTCATAGGTTTGACTGGACTGACGAGTCCAACTGAAAAAATTACGCCTATAAATACACGCGGACACCACATAGGCGTTCAAAATCTCGGCCTTCAACTTCGCTCGGTTGCCATGCTTGCATATGCCTCCCTTGCCTTTTTGGATAGATGGCTAACAAGATGGCCGACCCACAAGCTTCTTGTGGCCGACCCACAAGTCAACAACTTCTCCGCCATCTCCAGGTACGTTTCTGGCTTCGTGTCTCCCACCCAGTCTGGCAAGCGAACATGAACAATTTCCAGGACTGGTGCAGCAGACACATCTGCACGCTGTCGTTCAGTCAACATTCGCCACTCATGCTCTCTGACACGTTCAGCCTCTGCCGCTGCTCTTTCAGCCATCTTTCCGTCATGCTCCCTGAGTCGCTCAGCCTCTGCCCTGTCATTCTCCCTGTTATACATGTCGAGTTGTTGAACCGGGGTCAGCCCGGACCAGAAGGTTGAACGCATGCATTTAGTCATGATGGGATCACTCCCTAACATATCGGGTTCAGTGACCGGGTCAAGGCTGATTGCGTCGCTCACATTGACACCCACGTGACTGTCAACCTGATCAGGTTGATCTCTCACTTTTCCAGCCGACATGGTTTGGCTAAGAGTTATCATACGACAAGGGCACAAAACACTAAGTCGAAAAGGAGGCTGGGTCGAAATATTTCAGCAATATCTTTCACCACATGGGACGGGGCAATTCACACAGGGGAGGCAAACAATATTGGGGTGATACACGTAATTCGCACACAACGCTCTGTGGGGAAAATACGACACGAAATACCCAATGTCACCACCGCACATCAAATTGCCAATGAGAAAATGCAACGTACAAATAACTCACGTTTTTTTTTGTTGGCCGATGACTGGCATAAACACAAGATAGCGTCCTATGGTGAGAAAAATCCCTCCAAGATGGCGACTGCTGGTGAGAAGGTTCCTCCAAGATGGCGGCTGCTGGTGAGAAGGTTCCGTCAAGATGGCGGCTGCTGGTGAGAAGGTTCCTTCAAGATGGCGACTGCTGGTGAGAAGGTTCCTTCAAGATGGCGTCTGCTGGTGAGAAGGTTCCTCCAAGATGGCGACTGCTGGTGAGAAGGTTCCTCCAAGATGGCGACTGCTGGTGAGAAGGTTCCTCCAAGATGGCGACTGCTGGTGAGAAGGTTCCTCCAAGATGGCGACTGCTGGTGAGAAGGTTCCTTCAAGATGGTGGCTGCTGGTGAGAAGGTTCCTTCAAGATGGCGGCTGCTGGTGAGAAGGTTCCTTCAAGATGGCGTCTGCTGGTGAGAAGGTTCCTCCAAGATGGCGTCTGCTGATGAGAAGGTTCCTCCAAGATGGCGTTTGCTGGTGAGGCAACGATGATCATATGAAGGAAGATGACGGAGCTATCAACGATCAGCGCGATGGTGCTGTCGAGAGTCTTTAAAATCACTTGAAATCGCATTAAAACATGCGCGTCGGAGCGCTCGATATATTTTTCCACTCGCGATCTTAGAGCCACATCCGTCACCAACAATGGCGCCCCTGGCTCTCTCCGGCCCACCCACCACGTGCCGACCCGCCAACCAATCCCTGGGAGCCTGAAAAAGGCCACGTGACGTTGTGGGCGGGACACTAAATTTGGTGAGAACATGGTATATATATATATATATATATATATATATATATATATATATATATATATATATATATATATATATATATATATATATATATATATATATATATATATATATATATATATATATATATATTGGGGAGTCGATCCAGTCGAAAAAAAATTTTTTTTTGTTAATTTTTTTGGAAATTTGTTCTACCCTTATCAGTTTTTAAAATGGCGATTTCGATGAAACTTGGTTGGTAGGTTCATATCATGACCTAGTTGTGTGCAAATGAGAACCGTTGCTCTCGACACCACCGTTGCCTAGCAAAGGGACTTTGAAATTTTTGAAAAATCAGAAAAAAATTATTTTTTCGAAAATCAAAAATCGGGCCACGAGCGACTGTGGGCAGTACATTCAGCCACATTGTCAAAAATTTCCAGCCGGATCCTACGAAAACTGTCAGAGAAGATAGACTTTGA
Organism: Eptatretus burgeri; assembly: GCF_056783735.1. Taxonomy (NCBI): domain Eukaryota; kingdom Metazoa; phylum Chordata; class Myxini; order Myxiniformes; family Myxinidae; genus Eptatretus; species Eptatretus burgeri. The sequence goes on from NC_140977.1 coordinate 58,082,668, forward strand.
ATGAACCCTGGTCGAAAACAATAAAAAAACGAAGTTCGTTATATCTCAGAGACTGTCAGATATACATGAAACTGGTATGGTCGGTGCATGGTATGTCCTAGTTATGTGTGAGAAAGAACCGTTGCTATGGACCCCTCCGTTGCCTAGCAACGGCCAAAAAACCTCTAAATGTGGGGGTATTTTAACGAAAAAACAATCTGCAGCATTAACCCTTGAAGCTAGAATCATGAATTTTCTTGTGCTTAATTCTCAGGTCATTCCCCATTGAACGGGCCCATCGCATCAGGTTCTATTGGCTAGTCGACTACCCATGTCCGTATACCGGCTTGTGTGTGTGTGTGTGTATATATAATATATGTTGTTGTTCGTCTTTTGGCTGCTCCTGTTAGGGGTCGCCACAGCGGATCATCTGTTATGATCTCCATACTGATTTGGCATAGGCTTTATGCCGGATGCCCTTCCTGACGCAACCCTGGTCGCATCTTATGACACAGGGATAAGGATGGGGTTTCGCCATTATTCCAGGCTGCCCTACACCCTCTCATAGTGCGGCCCAGTGCAGAGCTCCCGTTCTCAAGCGATCTTCCAACCCAAGCCCCCGAGTCGCCGGCCATTTTGGAGTTAATGCCATATAGCACTATTTTAACCCTTCCCCTATCATCATATAATTAAAAAATGTCGCTTACATCACTTCTCCTCGCGGGGCCTCATATGTGCAAATACAAATACATATATATATGTGTGTGTGTGTGTGTGTGTGTGTGTGTGTGTGTGTGTGTGTGTGTGTGTGTGTGTGTGTGTGTGTGTGTGTGTGTGTGTGTGTGTGCAAATACAAATGATATATATTTGTTCACCTTGTCTGTTCACCAGACAAGGCCAAATCGATGTGTTGGGCTCCGCAGGCGGATCGATGGGCCCACAAGACGTGTCGAGACATGTCGGGCCGTGCCGTGAGTAGGGACAAACAGAGGCTCCGTCACTGGACTCTGGATGAACCTGTCGATGTTCTCCTCATAAAAGTCAATCGCCGACTCCCACTCGTCGTTTCTCATCCAGCTGATGGCAGACAGACCTCAATGCAGTCCCTTCCCTGCCTTTCTTTGGGCTCGCTCCTCACGAAAACCGATCGCAAACAGACACAGCCATCCCCTGTACAGCCGATCGCACCACCTCGGCGCTCTCAGTTCCACCTTCGCCTTCCCGGCACTCGCTTCTCTCGGCCACTGCCTCTCAGAGTGCTGGGCGGGGCCTATTGTCCGGAGAGGGGAACGAAGAAGAAGAACCTCTCGGTACACCACCACTGCACGAACAAATGAACAGCCTCCTACACCTCCCGACACACATGTAACGTCCAATTACCGAACAACCTGGCTAAACATGCATATAATGGGGGATCTGGGCTAATCCTATATTTAGTAACACACTGAGGGCCATTTCCGCAACACTACCCCCACCTTTCTCCCGAGCCTCCATCTGGGGCAGCCCACGGCACTGGCCCTGTCTAACGTACGGCACAGATCTCCAATTTACTCAAACCCACAACATGGGAAGCACTAAACTCCAAAAAACAAAGTGTCACAGTAAGATTGGCATGTCCCTATCCTAGTGTGTCAGATCACTAATCTAACAAACAAATTCACACTCTATGCACACTACTTAACATTCTAATTATGGATTTGAATGGGAGGGCATTCAATTTTACTTGCAACACCAATATTTGCATAGGAGTAGGATATTCAAAGGTTCAAAGTTCTTCCACGTGTTCGCTCCTTCATGCCCCCTCCTGGCAGTATTGTCCATTCACCCCTGAGGGTTTCCTCACTTCGTGGCCTTATTGGTTATTATGGCCCATATTGGCCATGATTCTCACCAGGTGAGTTCAGTTGGCCCAGTGGCCTAATCTCAGAGTTCTTCGGCCCACTGAGCCCACAAAATGGCATGAATCTTCGGCCGCAACGGCCCACAAAATGACTTCTCGGCCGCAATGGCCTACTCATGAGCATCAGCAGGCAACAAGCCCTGCATTGGACAGCAGGTGACACAGCAATGGTGGCACGGTGATATCGATGGTAAGCAAATGCAGTTTGGAGGCGTTCTTGAGGACGCAAGTGGGTGTGATGACCTCAGACCAGGTGAGATGGAGTGTACCCTTAATCTTCCTTGCCTGACATGTTTTGGTTAAGTTCTCTTTTTTTTTTTCCTTTAGAGACAGGATGGTGTGTTTCTTACTCAACGTTATCTTCGTGGGTGTGTGCTCATGACTTACTGGTGGCCTCTGTGGCACTTGGAGAGGGTGACCTAGCCTGGCCCTTGCTAACAAATTTTCCCATCAACACTACTCGTACCAGGTGTCACACATGAATGGTGCGGAGGAGAGTCCATCGAACTGAACCATTTACTTTTAGCTCTAAACAATGCAACAAACTCTGCTATGGCGAGAATGATCGTAATGACCCATTTTTACCGACCTGGCACACTGTTCCATTCTTTTAAACATGGGCAAGGCCCTTATTTGTCTTTTTCCATTTGGTGGTGCCAGGCATAACTCACTGGCTGGGGAGTGTGACTACTACTCGGCCTCTTTGCCTGCTTCCAATCAGGGGTGAAGGACACCCAGCGACCTTGGGGTTCACCTGAGCGTGCTTCTGGTGCTCCTAACTAAGGGGTGGCTTGTTAGCCCCCATACTGTGCTCTCCTAGCACCTATACTGTGCTCTCCTGGCACCAAACCTACCATGCTCTCCTGGCACTAAACCCTACTGTGCTCTCCTGGCACTAAACCCTACTGTGCTCTCCTGGCACCTCTGACAGCCTTCACCTGCCAGGAACCCCCCAAATCCCTGGTGCCCTATTTCCCGACTCACCAACTTCCAATACTATGTCACACTACCAGCCAGTACCACCATACCTTGGCCTGACCTGACCCTCCCAAATACAAGTATTTGCTCTCTTCTCGGAAACTACGAATACAATTTCGATGAAACTTTACCACAGCCTTCATCACCGATGACGAACCAAAGTGTATCGACCACAGCAAAATCTGCACTCATTCAGGGGTATGGGGGTTTACCCCCCAAAATAGGTATTTGCTCTTTTCTCCGAAACTACGCAAACGATTTTGATGAAAGTTTACGACAACCTTCATCACCTGTGATGTACCAAAGGTTGTTCGGCATAAAAAAAAAATCAGGGCCTAAGGGGCTCTGTGGAGGGTTTAAGCCCCCAAAAATAGGTAGTTGCTCTCTTCTCCAAAACTACACATGCAATATCAATGAAACCTGAGCACAACTTTCATGACCCTTGATGAACTAAAGTTTGTTCACACTACAAAAAAAAAATAATGGTGTAAGGGGGTTTGCAGGGGGGGGGTAGGATTTGAGTGACTTGCTCCTGATCCAGGTGAGCTTCAGGACACACCGTCCTATTTTTATGATGTAAATGTGTCAACATCTTTTTGAGATACCCTTATATATGTGTGAATATCTTTTTGAGATATATTAGCATTACCTCGAATAATGGGGTCGTCATGTTACCTTCCCATCACAATGGACTTGTGATCCACGTTAAGGAAATCCCAAGTTGCAGGTGCGCTGAGTCCAAGCAGGAAATCCGATGCTGGGAAACAATCTGAGCCAAACCATCTGACCATTTCTGAGGAATATTCGATGAGAAGCAAATGTTCCGTTTTAAAATCTGAAGATGAAAACGATGGCTTCAAGTCGTGTTGGACATTGTTTCTGCGATTCTGCTTTGTCGCCAGCAGGTGGAGCCCCTTTATAAGCAGATAAGGGGTGGATGTCCCATCCATTTGATCCAAACCTCTGGGACAATCGAGCTGGAAGTTCCATGAATGCGGCCAGAAAATGGGACGCGCTTGCAATTGAAGGTTTTAATGTATCTGAACACGACGTGAAAACAAGTCATTAACTGGAAATGCAAAGCCTGTCCGCAAAGGCTTTGTACTCAACGTACACCACGGAAACGACAGCTATTGTCGCGGACAAGGCTATTTATAGTCACGAGGACTTTACCCTTTCACGTGTTGACCCAACTTTTAATTATTATCTCCATTTTCTCGTCATAAACCTTTGTTGAAAATTTGATGACAAAAGTTCAAAAAGTTACAACTTGGACACACACACACACACTCTCTCTCTCTCTCTCTCTCTCTCTGAAAGGACCGTTACGCAAACCCTCTCATCTACTTTCTCAACAACCGTCTCCAAGAAGTTCAGTCACAAAAACTCTTTGGTCTCACTCTCAGCCATGATCGCTCTTGGACAAGCCACATTTAAGGGTTGGCCTCCAAAGCCAGACGCTGGTTGGGCATCCTCCATCACGCAAAGACCTTCCTTAGCACACCTGACCCCCTGTTCACCGAAACAAGGCTTTCATCCACAGCTTGGAGTACTGCTCTCCCCTCTGGACTGGCTCCTCTGCCTCACATCTTGACGCCATGGAAACCAAAGCTTTCAAGATCATTGGAATCTCTCCTGATGAAGCTGAGTCTATGGGCCTATCAGTTCACTATCACCGACAGGTCGGTGGTCAGTCTTCTTTCACCTTATTTCTGGACTTGCACCCTCTGCCATCTCCATGCTGTCCCCCAAGCATCTGCAGGACACACGAGTCCACCAGCAACCCCCTCCTCGTGAAACTGTCGAAATTCATAACCACTGCTCACCTCCACTCATTTATTCCTCTTTTTTTGCCACCTGTGGAACCACCTTCTACACTCTCTTTCTTCTCTCTTCAAGACAGCTGTTCATCACAACCTCAGGTCATCTCCCATCCAAAGCCATTGTCTTTTCTACACTGGTTAAAACCACCCCCACCCTCCCAAAATTATATGTATCCATCTTGTCCACCCCTTGTGTTCTCCCCTAACCTTCACCTGCATCCCTTGTTTGTCCGTCTCAGTCTACCCCCTCCCTCCTAATGGTGTTTTCCCTTTCTCCTGCTGTTCCCTTTGTTATGTTGCCTCTTTCTCTGTTCTGTGTGCTCGCTCTTCCACGAGCCGAGAGGAGGGGATTGGGACCATCCTCTGTGCAGAGCGTTGGTGCTGCTTGAGCAGTCTCCTTGGCTATTGGGCACAATCCTGGATGGGTCGCCTCTCCGACACAGTATACCAGCATGCTGGCACTCATTTTTCTGACCTCGGAACGAGCCAAGACCACGTATATAAAAAAACAGAAATAAAAAACCCCCACAAATGGAGATAAACACACACACACACAAATAGCCTGGTGTTGGCTCAGTGGTTAGGGTGGCGGCTTGGGATCCCAGGGTCCTGAGTTCAAGCCCTGTCGGCCGCTGAATTAATACACCAGGGGGTTGACTCAGCCTGTCATCCTTCCGAGGTCGGCAAAATGAGTACCAGTTCCAGTGTGTACTGGTAGAGGGGCACTGCATCAGCGACACAGTCGCACTTCAAGAAATGATAGCTACCCCGGCAGCTAAGCTGCCATACGACCACCACACACACACACTATCCATGGCAACAGCACAAACAAAATTGTACCAGAGATAATTGGAGCAACGGCAATGATAAATAAGAACCTCACAAAGATCCATCCCTAGGAACATTACCACAAACGAACTCCAGTTGGAGGCTGTCCAGGGCTGGATGACGATCCTGAAAAGAGCCTTGGGAACAAAACAACTTCACAACTTATTCCATGAATCACTATCCTGCAACGAAACAAAGATGGATACTTTGAGTCCTGGGAGGACTCCGTTCCACCTTTTGAAACCTGTAATATGGAGATAACAATCAACGACACACACACGCACACATGCGCACGCGATTGCAAAACTCCATCTCCCGTTGCGTGAGGGGACGGGTTAACAAGGAAAAAAAAAATCACAAAAAAGGCCCTAATGGTCCTCAGGACCAATGTGCTGTGATAAACATGGTGAGTGCAAGCAGCGCTCACCATAAACCATTGGTTGCTGTGAATGTTGAGATTCAAAATAAATGCAAACAACTTTGGCAACTTTATTACCATAGTTATAGTTATAGGAGTGATACACCGATGAAGGAACATATGTTTTATTGTTTGCCAATCCAGTAAGGTGAAGTTTGTTTAGCGAGTTTACTGTCTCTTGGTGGGACTGATGGCTGCTTGCTCCATGAGTTTGGATACAATGAATTGCTAAGCTAAACCCCCCATCGTGTGGGTAATAACACAACCCATGTCATGGAATAAAAGTTCTGAAGGTGTGCGTATCGCGTATCGTGTTTCGCACACATCATTTTCTGCGGCGGACTTTGGGCTTGCGGACAGGACGAAGATAGGGGTTATCAATAGGAGGCTCTTCTCCCGGACGGTTGACCCCCATATCTGGCAGCAAAGAGGCAGAGGAGTGTACAGCCTCTAATCCATGCCCATTCTCCGAGTCTCCCTAAACAGAAGAGAAGCAAAAACAGCACTGAAGTTACAGGGTAACTTGCATCACCATAAAAAGCAAAAGCCTGAATCAAATGAATATTCTGAACACAAACGTCAGACTATATGGAAAGACTTTCGAACAGAAGAAAAACATTGCTGCATCGTGGAGTGATAACATCAATCATTATTAGCGAAGGGTCGATTTCAGATGGATTACTGTATGTGCATTCCATTGAATCAAAACCTACATTGTCTTGCCAGGCACTGTACATGCTTCAAAAGCATAGTCACCTTGAGCACTGTATATGCTTCAAAAGCACAGTCACCTTGGGCACTGTACACATCCCAAAAGCACAGTCACCTTGAGCACTGTACAGAGACATAACAGAAGTAGACACCTTAAATATATTTATTTCATCTGTATAAAGCAAGTTTTACTCGGTGGTTTGTCCTAATATTCAACTATTTATTTGTGGAAATGAGGTCCTGGGTCATGTATGACAATTAACTATGCCCCGAACCCAGGGATCACATGACCTTTGCGATTTTCAAAGCGAACAAATTGTTGGCCAATCGGAAGGTGGAGTCAACCAGCGTCAGATAGCTCAGAACGTTGGCATTCTGCTTTCTGCAGTCAATCGGGTGATTGGGCAATTCACCAGCGAAGGCAAGGAATCCACAGCTTCCCGTTCTGGTCGATCTGGGCCTTCAGAAAGATGTCTTCGAGTTGTCAAGCGGTCCATTGAGAAAACTCCCCATTGCAAGGCAGCACATGTTGCAGAGGAGGTCCAAGTTAGCTCAAAAACTGCCGTGCGGTACCTTCATCAACTGGGCTAGTATGGGAGAGCAGCAAGGAGAAAACCTCTTCTTCGACCAGCCAACATTCAAAGGAGAAAGAAGTGGGCTGATGAGATGGCCAACAGACCCTTGGAGTTTTGGCAAACTGTCATTTTTTCAGATGAGTCCCAATTTGCTCAATTTTCTGAGAGTGGACACGTATGGGGCTGGAGACATACCAGTCAAGAGTTCTCTTTGAACCGATTGCAGTCAACTGTCAAACACGGCGGTTTTTCAGTGATGGTGTGGGGAGCAATCTGGAGCGCTGGTCGGTCAGAGCTTGTGGAGTGTGTTGCCAACATCAACTCTACAATATACATTTCTATCCTTGAGGATGGACGTCTCCCTGTCTTCTCCACTGGTCAGATGGTCAACAACAACACTCTGTTCATGGAAGATGGAGCACCATGCCACACTGCAAAAAAGACCAAACAATGGCAGGACAGAAACGGGATCAAGCGACTTCCATGGCCAAGTCAGTCTCCTAGCATGAATCCCATTTAACACCTCTGGGCCATATTGGATCGAGCTGTGCGGGAAAAGTCCAGGAAACCAACATCACGGGCAGAATTGCGAAAACTTTTACGTGAAGCCTGGGGAGAAATCCCACAAGAGAAAATTTCATGACTCGTTAGTTGGATGCTTAAAGAGTAAAAGCATTGAAATCTGCAAATAGCAAGTCTACCAAATACTAGTGTATGTATTAAAATGAATCAAATATACCACAAATATTCAATAAATCAATTCTTTAAAAATCATGGTGTCTATTTACTTCTTATCTGTCATGTCTCTGTACATGCCTCAAAAGCACATTCACCTTGGCCACTGTAGATGCCTCAAAAGTACAGTCATGCTGGAAACTACATTTTCCAGCAAGGTACAGAGTCATGCTGGTCACTGCTTGTACCTCACATTAAAAGCAGTGTCATGCTGAGCACCATATATCACTCTGCTGTATAAAACTGCCTGCCAGAGAAACTATGCTCCACCATGATGACACCACTCCAGCACGTTTGAACATCATGGTTCATAATCCACATGCATGGAAATACGGTGTTGCATGAGATTTACACCATGTTGGAGTGTGCTGGGAACGCAGGGAAACCGCACCCCGAGCAAGCTCAGACCTCCCATCGCCCCCATTAGAGTGCTGTTATCCAGGGAATCTTTTACAATAGCCGAGCGATCCGACATTAAGCTTCTGCTCCTTTAAGTGAAAGCTCATCGGAGCGGTTTTCCATGCACCGTTGTCATTGGAAGATTCAAAGCTGAAAACAGCATGCTCAGTCGGATCAATAATGGCTCTGCTCTTGCATCAGATGTTTAGCTCACCGAGGTATTTATCTGATAAATGTCACATGTGATAAGTGAAAATGCACATGAATAAATTGGTACAAATATAGATCGGCAGAATTACATCAAAAGGATAATACACTTGGCATTCAGGGATTTAAAGAATGTGCAATTTGCTGATGGCTCTTGTTGTAGAAAGCCAGGCATTGCCAAAATGGAATGGAATTCATCCCCTCCCATTGCACTTTACTTGCATGTGCCCTGAAAACGGCCGCTACGAAGTGATCGAGTGAAAGAGTCAGCGAATTGTCTGACCATGGTGGTGATGCCATTGTCCCTGTTGTCCAAGGATGCTGCTTCCTCTGCCAGATGAGAAGGCAGTAGAGCGGACAGGTACGTGTTGGGACTGGGTTGGCAAGAAATCACTGGAAAAGAAATTAACCATGCTGCTGAAAGGGGCTATATTTACATAAATCAACACAAAGTTTTGTTTCAATGTTTCAAAATATGTAATGATGCAGATTGTGAGGAAAAAGGGAGGCGTTTCGTACGTGGAAAAGCTGCAGAGTCAGTGTCAAACAGGTTGTACGTTGGTCCGGTCTTCGCCACAAATCGAGTGAGAGCACGCTCTACGTCCCTCCGCTGTGCCGCAGATCGCTCTCGCAGAACCTGATATTCTGTTAACGGCTCCCTGTATGTCTACAATGGAGAATTGGGTGAGCACAACTCCCCCTCACTTGTGCAACACCCCCATCTTGGCAGACTCAATCTGCCACATTCCACACTGGTTAAAAAAAAATGCTCACCGGGGTGCGGATGTACGTATGAGGATCAGGGAACTCTGGGTAATGAGCTGGAATGTATTGAGGTCGTGCCCTCCTTTGGCCAGTTGGGAGACCCTTTGGAGTATTTGGCATGTGGGATGTAGGTGCTGGAAATATACAACGGTGTTCAGATTTTACCACTTCTTAAAAACTAGAGAAGACAGCAAAGGATGCGTCCTTATTGATGGGTTCATACCCACAGTTCTACGATGGCCCACACAAATGGCCCACACGACGACATCTACGATGTATTTTATGACTCGTCATAACCCTTCCACCAGGTGGCGCTAATCAATACACATTAACGTCGGGAGAATTGTGTTCCTATCTCCTTCTCTCCGTCCCAAACTCTGAGAGCTATGATTGTTTTTTTGTTTTTTACACCACATTTCAACTCATTCCGCCCAGCAGTTCAGTTTTCATAATATTTCCACTTATTGGAGCATTTCATTTTTATAACCCGCTAAAACTTCCCGTGCACACCATGAGTACAACCACCAGGTTTCAACTCATTCCGTTCAATAGTTTCAGGATGCATAGAAATCAGAGAAACCAACACACACACACACTTCTCAAATTAGATATTGGAGGATGCTTCATTCATTCACCATTCCTATTATGATGGCAAACATAGCCATGATGAAGAGGACACTAAACAAGAGGGGCAGGTGCAAGGGAGGAAGGCAGGCCCACATACGTGCAGAAAGTGCAATGCGATGTGTCCGTTTGGCATAGGCTGGGAGAGCTTCCACATCAAACCCTAAAGGAATACGAGAGGAGAGAGGGTGTTGATTAAACACCTAGAACTAAATTATGCTTTTGATGATTACAAGTCGAACGGCAGCCTAACTAATGGAGATGCAACACAAAGTGGCAGGAAACAGAATAAATACAGATGGACAAAGAGAAACCGTGCGAACCCATCTCGGAAAGACACAGCAGCAAGTCGCTGGGTACAGGGTGCGTGCGAGCCGTATGCTCGCAGAGTGCTCGAGCGCTGCGCCCCACCTCTGATATGTCTGCAAACAACAGCACGGAGAAAGACGCTCGAGCGGCTTGAGTCGCAGGCATATCCATGTTGTGCTCGTCACACAAATGGCCTTACGAGATTAAACACGAGCCATGATAAGAAATGCACAAAAACGACGAGGACAAAGGACTTAAGGGGATTTTAACCCTTTAACAAATGAGTCAGAACTTCAAAACTCGTCAAACTAAATGGAGCTATACCTAACAAGATAATTCATCAAAATGTTTAATGACCAAGCGACACAAACCCTTACAGCTTTGGAGCATTTCCGTCAGCGTCTCCAAAGCGGCATATTCGGTTGCTTCAAATCCAGCTTCGGTGAGCAGCGCGCTCGCAGCCACCTGCAGCGTACGTCTGCGTGCGGCAAAGTAGTTCTCGGCTGCTGTCGCCCCTCCACGGCCGGGCCTCTAAGGGGCGCAAGAGAAAAGGAGCAAATGATTGGGTCCATGTACAATGAGGGTGCTGTTGAGGATTTGAGTGATGACAGGGAAGGAAGAAAAAGAAAAGGAAGACAGATGCTAGAGGTCTGGAGAGAGTGAAAGAGGTAATTTTACATCCGCAGCATATAATTTTCATGAGGGTGGCGAGAATGACTCGGTCTGACGATTTGTGGCATCAATGTATTTAATCCTTGTTATCACAAGTACTATGTTTTCTCAGCTGACATAGTACATACCCTGTTTCACTCTTGTTTGGTATGACTGGAACACTTGGTTTGTATCTCCTTTGAAATGTGTTCCGTATTGAATGGAATTCATATTGGGAATCAAACACAAGGGTTGGTAAGATAGCTCGCAAGTACTGAACTTCCCGTAAAGCCGTCTTGTCTGGATTTGATTTCAAAGTACTGTACATCAGAAACTGTCGTTTTGGTGCTTTGCAGGTGGCGGGGGGGGGGGGTCGCATCGGTGAGTGCATCGTCCTCCGGAGAGACATTTAGCCGAGTGTATCGTACTCTATCATTCGCTGATGAGTGGATATTAAAGATCCCATGGCGTCTTCAAAAGAGTCGGCCATCGTGCACCGTATACCCTGGCTCCCTTCCAAAGTACCTCACAAACTCCGATGGCAAAAGCAATGACAAACAACCTAGTGCATATTCTGTGAAGAAACAACTATCAGCTATATTCCACGTTACATATCCTTTGGTTTCCTCATTGGCTGTGTTTGATGACTGCTCAGATGGACTTGGACCAACATATGCCACACATGCTCAACATAGTTACAATTTTCTTTAATTAAACAGGCCTAAGCGAAATGGCTAATTAACTTGGTCAGTCGTGAACAAGTTTCCATCTTCATAAGGTTTCACGTTTAAGCTGTGACCACCTTGTATATTAAAACTGCAGATTGTCTCATTGGTTCATGATCGAGTGACGGAAGCCTTTGTGGTTATCAGTTTATTACGTCCATAAATATGATGGAATTTTCGACCACCGCATTTTCTCCATGTACATCCCTTACCTCGATCCCTCTAAATGCATTTCCATTCGATATATATATATATATATATCTATATATATATATATATATATATATATATATATATATATATATATATATATATATATATATATATATATATATCTATATAGTTACGGCTGTGGAAATTCGCAAACCACCATTCAGGGCCCGTAGGTGAGATATCTCTAAGTACATGTGTAGTTAGCACCAAACACGTTGTATAGAGGGAATTTATGTGATTCATTCGGGCTGCGACGCTTTGAGATAGCCGTTTTTCTGTTCTATCTTTATTTTGAACCAACCACGTCTCAACCACCATCACACAACAACCACCACGCCAGCCATCGTCACCAACTGCAACCACACTCCAACCCTCGGACAACAACAACAAGGCCAACAGCCACGACCTTCACCTTCACAACTCAATCCCGCAAACATCACATCACCACCATTCCCAACGGCACCATAATCATCAACCACCACTGAAAACCCTCCACCACCTTCACCTCTCTCCTTCTACGGACATTCCCGCACCACCTGTGAACACTGAGCGTCGGGCTGTCTCGGGCCCGTTCGGCGATTGGTGCCGAACGCACCGAGCCGCGAGCGCAAAGAGCGGCCTTTCCGAGGGAGAATTCGGATCAAGAACGCGACACGCCCACTTACCCTCCGTCCAATGAGCAAGCGCGGAGCGGCTTGGCCCCGCCTCCAGGCGCATCTGTGTGAAATAGATATATGCAAATTCTAGGATCAGGGGAGGTTCACGCCCACTTTTTCTCCGTCTAATTGGCGAGCGTGGCTCCGCCCCCAAGGTCATCCTGATCCAGATATTTGCATATTGTTTTCTCCTGCCGGCCTATAAAACGGCGAGCGCAAGGCGAATCAGGGGAGAGTGAGTCGAGTCGGGTGGCGAAGTGATCGGTGTGGCAGGAACAGTCGAGTCGGGTGGAGAGCGAGTCGAGTCATCGGTGTGGCAGAGTCAGTCGAGTCGGGTGGAGAGCGAGTCGAGTCGGGTGGCGAAGTGATCGGTGTGGCAGGAAGAGTCGAGTCGGGTGGAGAGCGAGTCGAGTCATCGGTGTGGCAGAGTCAGTCGAGTCGGGTGGAGAGCGAGTCGAGTCGGGTGGCGAAGTGATCGGTGTGGCAGGAAGAGTCGAGTCGCGTGGAGAGCGAGTCGAGTCGCGTGGAGAGCGAGTCGAGTCATCGGTGTGGCAGTCGAGTCGGGTGGAGAGAGAGTCGAGTCGGCTGGCGAAGTCATCAGAGTGTCATCGAGTTGGGTTCTGGAATCGGCTGAGAAGAGTTGTGGGAAGAGGCCAAGGAGCTCGGGTCCGAGGCGAGAAGGACGGCGGTCGGCGACGAGGTCGCGGTGTGGGATCGCTCGTCGCGGGACCCAAGCCAGCCAGCCATTCTCCCTCCCCCAGGGCATCAACAATTCCCCCTTTCCCCCGCGCTGAGATAGTGCAACAAGGGGGCCCCGTTCCCACCCCACTCCAAACGTCGTGCCAACGAAACCCGCCAAGGAGCACGGAGTCGGGGCACAGCCACGCGGCCACATCTGCGGCTCGTCCGCCAACGCGTCACGAGGACGCGGGTAGGACCCCCCCTGGTCTCGCGGGCCTGGCCGCTCCTCCAGGTCACGCGCACAATCGGCCTACAGGCCTGTCTGCCCCCTTGTCTATGAGGGTGGCGTCTTTTCTTTGCTTTTGTGTAAATGTGTGTTGGCGCCGTCTGTAAAGTAGAACTGTATAAGTGTTGCCGTGTGTGCGCGTAGTCGGTCGTAACTCTGCGTCGTTGTTGCTTTTGTTTTGGTTGCTATATGTGCATGTTGACTGTTTGGCTGTATATATGTGCTTTCCGTGTGCCGAGAAATAAATGTGCTTTGTGTGAACTGTTTTCCCGTTTCGCTTCGTCTTTTCTTTATTGACCCTCCATCCTGCTTCACGTAAAGGGTTCATAGTGGGTGCAAAACGCCCGGTAAATAATCTGAACCGTCGAGGTCGACGATAACACCTCTCGGTTATCCCGATAGTACAGAATGAGCTGCCCAAGCGGCTCGTGTCCGGAGTCGACCTGCGGCGAGGTACGATCGCCCGGTTTACCATCCGCGTGGGTACTTAGGTAGGTCGAGTTTGGCGAACAACCCTATCCTATGCGGGTGGCCGATTCGCACGATTGTGGTGAGGTCAAAAGGCCCACCCGTGACTGGCTCCGAGCGATAGTTCCCGGAGGGTCACGACTGAATTGTCCGTCCGGTGGGCGACGAGGTCGCGATTCGAGTGACGTGGCCGTCCGCACGCCGGCAGGCGCGAATTCGCAAATATATGTATATATATATATATATATATATATATATATATATATATATATATATATATATATATATATATATATATATATGTATATATATATATATATATATATATATATATATATATATATATATATACATATGTCTACACACATACTAGAAAAGACCACCCGTCGCTTCGCTGACGGGAATTCTAATGCGGGGGGGGGGGGGAGAATAAGAGGGGTGGAGGGGAAAAGAGAGAGGAGGGAGGGGGAGTGAGGAGGGGTGTGTGGGAGCAAGGAGGCGTGTGGAAGTGAGGAGTGGTGTGGGAAGGGAAGACAGTGTGAGGTGAGTGGAATGGAAGGCAGATGTGCAGTTGAGCGTTAGTTATGATTCATTCTATTTCATCAAAATTATTCTGCATCGAATAACAGTGAAGATGGAAACAAAATAATGTCTGAAATACATTTTCTACCTGTTATACTATAAACACGACCAGGAGACAAACACCGCCAGTCGCATCCAGAGCCAAGCTGTTCAGAGACAAACACTGCTCGGATATGTGCGCAGACAAATTCCCGTCTGTACACAACCAGAGATAAATTCTCGTCCGGAGACAAACCTCCCGGACGCACTCGGAAACAAACACCGCCCGGACTCGTGCGGAGACAAATACCATTCAGACACGTCCGGAGACAAATTATGCTTTATGAACACACACACACACACACACACACACACACACACACACACACACACACACACACACACACACACACACACACACACACACACACACACTAGTATAGTTATATAATTGTGATGTATTTGTCAGCAGAGATGAACCGTGCTTCCCCATTGTCTGGGGTCGCTCACCTGCATTTTTCATTTATTTATTTATTTATACAGGTATACCTCGATCTAAGTTGCCCTGTTTTGTTTTGATTCGAAGTTGTGTCGTCCATCAATCCATCCAATCCATCCATTGGGACCATACTCTGTGCAGAGCGTTGGTGCTGCCTAATCAGTCTCCTTGGCTATTGGACACAATCCTGGACGGGTCACCACTCCAACACAGGATACCAGGAAGTTGGCACTCATTTTGCCAACCTCGGAAGGATGACAGGCAGAGTCAACCCAACCTGGTATTAATTCAACAGCCCAGCAGGAATTGAACTCAGGATCCTCGGATCCCAAGCCCGTTACCCTCACCATTAAACCAATACCAGGCATACCACAGCATGTTGCACAGCATTTTATTGTATTGCACTTTAATAATTATTCGATTTACGTCTCTTTAATTTAAGTCGCAGTTTTCAAGAACACATCCTCGATGTAAATCGAGGTATACCTGTATTTTCATTTACGGATATTGTCCGACGATTCTGTGTTTTTTTTGCTCACCTGCAGCGAGTACAAGAAGGTTGCACTTATTTTTGGATATTTTAATTTACGGATGCTTTCGATGGTTCCGTGATTTTTGCTGGTGTATCGGGTTAAATGTCCATCGGCAGGAGAAATTTCAGCGTTCTTCATTGCCCGGAAGGTACTGAACATTAACATCAGTGAGTCATTCAGTCAGTGAGTGAGTGAGTGGTTAGAATGAGCTTTCTACATATATGATATAAAAACACCCAATCACGTCTCTCACCCATAACTGGATTGAACAACCAATCAGATATCACGTCGTCAATTATCCACAGCTACCGCTAGGGCTTTATCATTAACAACCTCTTGCCAATCCAGCCAAAGAAAACTATAAAGCAACCAAGAGAAGCAACACAAGCTCAGCCCTGTGCTGTTTCAAACCCGATCTGGGTCCCTCTTCAAACCCGATCTTCATGGTTTCAGCACACACCGACTCAGACTCATCGCTGGACTTGGTATTCCAACGCTGGTGGTGTGCAATGGAGATTGACCATGTGCTCATTGATGATCGCTGGACGATGATTCAGAACTGCAGGGTCTAATGGAGTGCTCGTTTCCTTAA